>NC_080425.1:69931598-70531598 GCF_029873635.1 Malania oleifera | reverse complement strand
TGTGACCAATCTTCGCTGTTTTACTACAACTCAAGATACGTCGGATTATCTCCACCGTATTTACCACCAAGATCACAGTGTTTGGAAGTTCCAATTGGAGTTGAAAATTAGTAATTACAGTCAAGGTAATTTACTTATTGAACAATTTTATTCTGGTTTTATTAATCTTTGGAGGGTGTATTCTGTTATTGTTCATGCTAAGGCTCCCTTTATGGCACTCACAGCTTTTCAAGCGGTTCATGCTAAGAGTCAACACATTCAGTTTTTGACGAAACTTTGACCTGAATTTGAGCTTGTTTGAGCCAGTTTATTGAACTGTAATTAGGTTCCTTCTTTGGATATTTGTTTGGGATATTTATTGTATGAAGAATAGCGGTTCACTCAGAAGGGTATAACTTCTGAGAATGTATTTTCTGAGGCTGCGGATGTGGAATATGTAGCACAAAAGAGAGGGAGGAACAAGTTCCAGTGTTTCGGTTGCAAGGAGTTTGGTCATATTGCTCGTAACTGTCTTAAGAAAGTTTGTAATTACTGCAAGAAAGAAGGTCATATCATCAAATATTGTCGAGTGCAGCCTCAAAATCACCAATTCCAAGCTTTTTAGGCTGCTGTTAAGCCCTCTTCTTCTTCTTCTGCACCACCCACTGTAAGCTCAGACTCGTTTGATCTCACACCAGCAATGGTCCAATAGATGATTGTGTCTGCTTTTACGGCCTTAGGCCTGCAAGGCACAACTACTAACTCAACTTATGGGATTGTTGATCGGGCGCTTATAATCATATGACTAGTCATATGATGAGTCTCCATGGTGTTCGTAAGTATAGAGGCACGCAAAATATTTAGATTGCTGATGGCCGTACTCTTCCAATTATTGTTATTGGTAATTTGGGCTCTTCATTTCGCGATGTTTTTATCTCTCCTGGATTGTTTCTCAATTTGATTTCTGTTGGACAATTGGTAGATAATAACTGTGATGTTCATTTTTCTCGTGGTGGTTGTCTTGTGCAGGATCAGGTGTTGGGTGCTGTGATCGCAAAGGGGCCAAAAGTGGGATGTTTATTCCCTTTGCAGTTTTCTATGCCTAATATTGTTTCTCTTGCTTGTACGGCTACTACCAATAATAAAGAATTCTAGCTGGCATAAGAAATTGGGTCATCCTAATTTTGTTGTCCTGGCTCATCTTATGAAACATGATTTTTTGGGCAATAAAGATTCCTTTTCTTCTTCTCTTGTATCTTTTGATTGTGTTCCTCGTTGTCTTGGTAAATTTAAAACTTTACCTTTTCCTGCACATGTTAGTCGTGCTTCTAATTGCTTTGAGATTGTGCATACTGTTGTTTGAGGTGTGAGTCTTATTATTTCTCATGGTTAGTATCACTTTTTGTGACGTTTATTGATGATTGTATTCGATTCACTTGCATATATTTTCTCCGCTCTAAAGCTGACGTGTTTTCTATTTTTCAAAAATTTGTTGCGTTAATCGAGACACAGTTTAGTACTTGTATCAAAACTTTACGCTCTGACTCGGGGGTGGGGGGAGTACATGTCTCATTCTTTTCAGACTTTTCTTCAGCAAAAGGGGATCATATCCCAGCGTGATGTCATACATTCTTTGTTGGTTGATTCTTTTGTACCTTCTAAGTTTTGGGTAGAAGCTTTATCTACTACTGTCTATTTGATCAATTGTTTGCCGACTACCACTCTAAATTATGATTCTCCCTTTTTTCAATTATTTGGCATATCTCTTGAGTATCAATCCTTTCATACTTTTGGTGTGTTTGTTTTGTTCATCTGCCACCTATTAAGCGTCACAAGCTTGTTGCCCAGTTTATCACATGTGCCTTTATTTAATATAGTCTTACTCAGAAAGGATTTGTTTGTTATGATGCTCATGCAAACAAATTCTGGAACTCCTAGAATGTGATTTTCTTTGAAAATAAATATTTCCTTTAGTCTCAGGTTATTTCTAATACTCCTATTGTTGTGCCGGGCACCCCACTTATGTCATACACCAATACTATAACTATTGCTATTGAATATATATAAGAAATTAAAGTAATACAGAAACTAATAATAAAGCAATAAAAAGAACAAGACAAGAAATTTACGAGATTCGGTATAGAATTACCTACGTCCTCGGGCGCCAATGATCAATCCACTATTTCTTGACAAAGTACAACTTTGAGGTATGTTTTACATATGAAGAGTTGAGCTTATTATATAGCTTCAACCTCAAGTCTAAAAAACACTTCTCTCCAATGTGGGACAAATAATATAAAAAATTCAAAACAACCTTTTATACTAATGTGGAAGCATTCTACCAATGTGGGACAAAAACAACAAATCTCCACCTTGACGATAAATTCAACCAATTTTTCAGTCACCAACATTTTCTGGAGTTGCACATCATCGGCGCCTTCCAAAAATATTCAGATTTGCAGGATATTGATCAAGTCCAAACAATGTTTGAACTTGATTGTTGTCACAATCTTGGTCAACATATCTGCGAGATTTTCAGTTGTAGCAATCTTCTGAAGAAGTATCTTGCCTCCATAAATAATATCCCGCATAAAATGAAACCGAACGTCGATGTGCTTCGTTCATGCATGGTAGACTTGGTTCTTTGCCAAGTGAATAGCACTCTGGCTATCATAGAATACAACCATATGCTTCTGAACAACTCCCAAATTTTAAAGTAAACCCTGCAACCAAATAGCTTCCTTAACAGCCTCTGAAGCTACCATGTACTCTGCTTCGCTTATAGACAAAGCAATGGTAGACTGTGAGGTAGACCTCTAACTCACTGGACCATTAGCAAATGTAAAAATATATCTAGTAGTTCATCGACATTTATCCAAATCACCTGCAAAATCCGAACCCACATATCCAACAACACGTTGATCAATAGTATTATTTTTCTCAAATACTATACCAACATCAATCGTATTCATAAAATATTATAAAATCCATTTCACAGCTTGCCAATGTCCTTTATCCGGATCATGCATATACCTGCTCACCATACTAACAGCTTGTGAAATATCAGGTCTAGTACAAACCATTGCATACATCAGACTACCAACAGCACTTGCATAAGGAACCTGTGACATATACTTACGTTCCTCATCTGATTTAGGAGATAAAGCAGCACTAAGTTTGAAATGAGGAGCCAGAGGAGTGCTTACTGGTTTTGACTGCTCAGATATGCCAAAACTCTGTACTACCTTCTTCAAATACTGTTTCTGAGACAAACTAACTCTTCCTCTCATTCTGTCTCTGCGAATCTCCATGCCAAGTATCTTCCTTGCTTCACCAAGATCTTTCATCTCAAACTCTTGATTTAACTGACTTTTCAACTTGTAGAGTTCTTCCTTATTCTTTGAAGCTATCAATATATCATCAACATACAAGAGTAAATATGAAAAAATCCATTTTGTAGTCTGCGAAAATAAACACAATGATTATGTTTATTTCTGATGTACTTCTGGCCCATCATAAACTGATGAAATCGTTTGTACCACTATCTTGGAGACTGTTTTAAACCATACAACGATTTACCCAGTTTACATAACCAATTTTCTTTTCTAGCAACCTGAAATCCATTTGGCCGAGTCACATGGATTTCCTCTTCCAAATCATCATGTAAAAATGCAGTTTTTACTTCGAGTTGAACTAGTTCAAGATCAAATTGTGCTACCAAAGCCAACAAAATTCGAATGGAAGAATGTTTAACAACTGGAGAAAATACCTCATTATAATCAATGCCTTCGTTCTGTGTGTAGCCCTTAGCTACCAATCTAGCTTTGAAGCGAACATTATTTGCATCTAGAAATCCTTCTTTCTTTACATAAACCCAATTTACAACCAATTTCTTTCTTATCCTTGGGCAGTTCGGCTAGCTCCCAAGTCTGATTCTAATGAAGAGACCGCATTTCTTGATCCATTGCTTTTTTCCACTTGTCTGATTCAGAGTTCCTCATTGCTTCTTTGAAAGTGTAAGGAACATTATCATCCACAACTGTAAGTGCATAGGCCACCATATCAGTATACAGAGCAGGTTTTCGAATTTCTCGTCTTGGCTTTTGAGAAACAATTGATTCTTGTTGCTGTGAAGATTCTCGAATTGAAATCTCCTCTTCTTGTACGCTATTCCCCACCGTAACTGGAGAGTTACCTTGTGTAGTCTTATTTCTCACTGGGTTTCCCAAAATTGTCTCAACCTCCACCTGTTGAGTACCACTGGTCTTCTCTTCAACTCGTGACTTCTTGCGTATTGTTTTCTTCATCATCGCAAGTTCATCAAAAGTTATATCTCTACTTAAAATCATTTTTTTCGTCTCTAGACACCAAAGACGGTATCCTTTGACTCCTGCACTTATCCCCAAGAATATTGCTTTCTTGGCTCTTGGATCCAACTTAGATTCTTTAACATGATAATAAGCCATAGTACCAAATACATGTAAAGAATCATAATCACTAGCAGGCTTTCCAGACCATACCATGGTAGACGATTGATGAGATGACATGCATATCTAACAGCCTCAGCCCAAAACCTTTTGTCTAATCCAGTATTAGACAACATACATCGAACTTTCTCCAGCAAAGTCCGATTCATGCGCTCTGCCACCCCATTCTGCTGTGGTGTATTTCGAACTGTGAAGTGTCGAGCAATACCTTCATCCTGACATACCTTCATAAACGGGTCACTCGTGTATTCAGCATCATTATCTTATCTGAGCCGTTTAATCTTTTTGCCAGTTTGAGTTTCAACTAATTTTTTCCACTTGAGGAAAATATCACACACTTCACTTTTATGCTTCATAGAATACAGCCAAACTCTTCTAGAAAAATCATCAACAAAAGTAACAAAATAATGCATACCACCTAAAGAAGCTGTTTTTGTGGGCCCCCATACATCTGTATGGATGTAGTCTAAAATACCTTCAGTCTGGTGGATTGCAGTACCAAATTTCACTCTAATCTGTTTTCTCATAATGCAATGCTCACAAAATTCAAGTTTGCACACCTTTGCACCCTTTAACAAACCTCGCTTAGCTAATTGTTGCAAAGATTTTTCTCCTGCATGTGCAAATTGCATATGCCATAACCTGGTTGTATCTGAACCTGCATCTTTCTTAGAAACAACATATGCTGAGCCAATAACTGTACTACCTTGTACATAATACAAGTTATTTTTCCTTATTCCTTTCATCACCACCAGCGCACTTGATTTCATCTTTAAGGTTCTATCTTTCAAAGTAATAGTGAACCCTTTAGATTCTAAGGCACCCAATGAAATCAGATTCTTCTTTAGGCTTGGAACATACCTAACATCAGTCAAGGTCTTAATAGTTCCATCTTGACATCTCAACTGTATTGATCCTATTCCAGTTGTTTGCAAGTATTATCATTTCCCATAAAAACAACCCCCCCATCTAATTTTTCAAAATTAAAAAACCATTCCCTATTGGGACACATGTGATAGGAACAACTAGAATCCAAAATCCACTCACCAAAATAATGTGACGGAGATGTTCCAACAAGAGAAAAATCTGACTCACTTCCATCATCATTGGCTATATTGGCATTAGAATGCGCTTTGCCCTTATTCTTCTTCTGTAATTTAGGGCAATCTTTCTTCCAATGCCCTCTCTCACGACAGAAGGTGCATTTATCTTTAGCAGGTCTCCCACGAGATTTACTCCTCCCATGAGATTTACTCTTCCTTCCAGGCATACGACTCTAAGAACGTCCCTTTATTGTTAGTGCTTCTGTTGTTTCCTTATGGACCTTCTGATCCTTGTTTCTGCATTCAGTACTAATCAATGCAGTACAAACAACATCATAAATAACTTTATCTTTCTCATACAATAAAGTGGTGGTCAAATATTCATACTCATCCGGGAGAGAATTCAGTAACAATATGGCTTTATCCTCATCTTTCACTTTTTCATCCAAATTTAACAAATCGGCCAAAATTTTATTGAAAACATTTATGTGGTCATTAATCGAAATACTTGGTTGATACTGGAAGCGAAACAATTTCTTTTTTCAAATAGAGCCGATTTTTCAAACTCTTGGTCATAAATGTATCTTCCAATGTCTTCCACAACTTCTTTGCATATGTCTCCCTCATAACACAATATTTCTGATTTTTGGCGAGACACATACGAATCGTACCACATGCCTGATGATTGATCTTTTCCCAATCTCTGTCACCCATATCTATTGGTTTATCATCCAAAGCAATATCTAGTTCTTGTTGATACAAGATGTCCATCACTTCACATTGCCACATACCAAAATTATTGGTACCATCAAATTTCTCCACCTCAAACTGAGCATTAGCTATCGTTTTCGATGATGATGTCGAAGCCGAAGGGGCTGGAGTTCGTGTGGACAGAGTTTCTTCTACTGCTTCACTAATTTCTGCCATCTTCTATATATTCAATAGCAACCAACAAAGCAAAAGGCCTAGGATGAATAGTACGTACCAACTGTGTCTACTTTGTTTTATCCTATGATATTTCACTTTGATCAGGCCGACCTCTAGGGAGCAACTGAGCCGCAATGGTCTCTGAGCACTCACTTAGACAAGGTCTTTCTTAGGCATCAAACGTAGAATCAAGGATCCTAACAGAGGAACACCTCCGTATCAACACTATTCAACCTAGCTCTGATACCAATTGTTGTGCCGGGCACCCCACTTGTGCCATACACCAATACTATAACTATTGCTATTGAATATATATAAGAAATTAAAGCAATGCAGAAACTAATAATAAAGCAATAAAAAGAACAAGACAAGAAATTTATGAGGTTCGGTATAGAATTACCTACGTCTTTGGGCACCAATGATCAATCCACTACTTCTTGACAAAGTACAACTTTGAGGTGTGTTTTACAAATGAAGAGTTGAACTCTTTATATAGCTTCAACCTCAAGTCTAAAACACACTTCTCTCCAATGTGGGACAAATAATATAAAAAATTCATAACAACCTTTTATACTAAAGTGGAAGCATTCTACCAATGTGGGACAAAAACAACACCTATTACTCTTCTTCTCACTTTTGATGATGTGTCTTCTTCTATTGAGCGATTTAAATCAGGTGTGGTGTATTATCGACGTCCTCCTCCTTCTTCAACACCCCTTCTAGACACTAATCTGTCATCTGATTCTGCACTTCCTCGGTGCTCCACTTGGGTTCACATCCAACGGATAGGTATGGTTTTCCTCATACCTCGCTTACTTCCACTCTCGACACTGTTTTTGCTCCTCACTCATATACCCAAGCAGGCACCCATGCATGTTGGTAGCAGGCCATGCAAGAAGAAATCCAAGCTCTTCAAGATAATCACGCTTGGGATCTTGTGACTTGTCCTTTTGGTGTCAAACCTATTGGTTGTAAATGGGTGTGCTTAGTCAAGTTTTGGTTTGATGGGTCATTGGACAGATATAAGGCCCGTTTCGTGGCTCTTAGGAATCGGCAGGAGTATGATATTGATTATGAAGAGACCTTTGCACCTGTTTCCAAAATGACTACTATGCGAATTATCTGGGCACTTGTTACGTTGCAGGGTTGGTCTCTACGGCAGATCGATGTGAAGAATGCTTTTCTACATGGGGGTTTAAAGGAAGAAATCTATGTCTCCACCTCCTGGCATGTTTGCTACACCTTCCTTAGAGGTTTGTCAGCTACGCTAATCCTTGTACGGACTGAAACAGGCTCCGCGTGCATGGTTTGATAAATTTTGCTCTACGTTGCTTGCTTTTTATTTTACTCGGAATCAGCTTGATTCCTCTCTTTTTCTTCGCAATACTTTTGGAGGAATTGTATTGTGAAATTAGGATGTATTCCCAAGAGGGGGGTGAATTAGGTTATTTAAGCGAAATTTCTATTTACTTTAATCCTTGATTATTTTAACCTTTAACAATTATACAAACAATATTTCTATGTAGCGACCGTACTATACCAATCGAGAGTCCTAGATATGAAGATCAATTTATAATCTGAACTTACCATACAAAACCAAGCTTTAATGAATTCAGTTAATCAATATTTCAGAATCTGATTTTCAGTTAGAATCAATGATATTTTTCAAAAAGCAAATTCAATAATGGAAGTTGGTTTATCTTAGCATATATACTTCAATAGTATGAATAAATACCAACTCTTTTACCACAACCTTTTTAATCAAAGATTCAAAAACTTTTGCTATTCTAAATTTTAATCCAACATACAATCAACAAACAATAGGTGTTTTTGTTTCAACCAAAAGTTTGGTTCCTATCATTCAACAAATTCTTCAATATTCAGCAATATCAATGTCCAGCAAGTTCTCAAATATTCAGCAAGTATTCAAAGATTATAAAATCATCATTGCAGTTTATATCTTGCAGAAATTAAAAAGTTAAGGGAAGAAGAAGCTGAACACTGTTATTTTTACAAGGTTCGGTTACAGCCTATGTCCTTGCCTCAAGCAACCCGCTGTGAGGATTTCATTTCCAACTTCGTTACCAGGTGAAGTAAATCCTCTCTCCATTCAAGGTGGAGTTCGCCTCTCTAACGAGAACAACCCTCTTGTTAGCCAATGATTCAAAGTCTCTAAATCGTCAAAAACAATACAAAGAAAGCACAAGGGCTTGTACAAAAAAAATACTCCTCAATCGAGCAGATTAGTACACGTTAGAATCACAATACTTCAAATAAAATCAATATAAAAGTTGAAGCTCAAAAGTATATCACTAGAAATCTAATCTACGAGTGTGAGTTTCAAAAGATCAAATCAGATTAACGTGAGTATTCAGCAAGAACACAGCAACCTCCTTAGAAAAATATAACCAAATTTTTTTTATAGAATATGAGCATGTCGTTCTCTCTTTCTTATACCCTAATGTGCGAGAATATGAAGTTTAAATAGTGCACTAGGGTTTCAAAAAGTTGCCCTCAAATTTTCTCTCAATTTGGAAACCAATCATGCAAGTTTTGGAAACAAGATCAGCGTTGTTAAACTTAAACATATGCATCGGTCGACTGGATTCGAAGGGTTAGTCGTCTGTGCTCTTTTAAAACTAGTACACTCTGAAAGTTTGAATGGGGTCAGTCGACTGGTCCCGATAGGTTAGTCACCTGTGCCTATACTGTTTGCATATTTTCAAAGTTAGTAGCACCTCAGTCGCTTGATGAGAAATCATCAGTCGCCTATCCTTTCAGCAACACTTGTTTTTCAATATTTTGGTTCCAAACTTAAATTTATACTTTAGAAAACTTAATTTGGACTTTAAGAAAATATTTTTCATGTGTAAAACAGGTCTCTAAGTCCATGATATATCCTAGGAGCTTCAATCATTCAATATCGAAATTTGAAGTACTTACACGAGACTTTCATATGATAAATCTATGTTCCTAAGTCTTCATGTTGTGAAGCTTCCAAGATTCTTCTGAGCTTTATGCACTGCTTCAATGAACTTCATGTCCCGCATGACTTGAAGCTTTATATCCTTCATGATTCATGACTTTAAGTGTACATATCATTCAAGTTCTTCAAGTACGCTCTTTTGATTTCACAAAAACACTTAAGTCCTAAAACTCAAACTTAAATAGGCATGTTAAGTAACCTTTATTTGTTATCATCAAAACGAGATTAAGCCTTGTTAGGCCAACATATTGCTTCTGGTATATGTTGATGACATTGTAATTACTGGCTCTTATACTGAGTTAATTAAGCAATTACAATAGCATCCCAGGGCCTCCTTTTACATGAAAGATCTTGGTCTCCTACAATACTTTCTTGGCCTTGAGGTGTAGCTTACTCCGACTGGTATGTTGTTACACTAGCACAAATACACATAGGAAGTGATTTCATTGGTTGGTCTCCAATCGAGTAATTTTGTTCTTTCTCCCTTGGAGGTAAATCTTAAGCTTCGTTAAAAGGAAGGTGAGTTTCTATTAGATCCATCCCTATATCAGTAGCTTGTTGGGAGTTTGAATTACTTAACGATTTCTTATCTTGATATTTCTTTTGCTATGTAGCAAGTCGGTCAATTTATGCAGGCTCCCCGACATCTTCATTTAGCTGCTGTCCGCCGCATTATCCGATATCTGAAGGGCACCTCTACACACAGGTTGTTCTTTCCTAAGGAATCTTCCTTATAGTTGGTGGGGTATAGTGATATTGATTGGGCCGGATGTGCAAATACCCCTCGCTCTGTTACTAGCTGGTGCATGTTCTTAGGCAAAGCACTCATTTCTTCGAAGAGTAGGAAGCAAGACAGAGTTTCCAAGTCCTCCACTGAGTCTGAATATCATGCTATGTCTTCCTCATGCTCTGAGATCACATGGCTTCGTGGGTTATTGGGTGAACTTGGTTTTCCTCAGTTTCATTCCACTCCTCTTTATGCTGATAACACCAGTGCTATTCAGATCGCCGCTAGTCTTGTCTTCCATGAGCGTACGATATATATCAAAATTGATTTTCATTCCATAGGTGAATCCTTTGACAAACGAGTGATTACTCTTCCTCACATTTCCACCGAACATCAAACTACAGACATATTCACTAAAGCTCTTTCTCAGCACCGGCATCAGTTCTTAGTTGACAAATTGATGCTTCTTGATTTACCAGCATCAATTTGAGGAGGGATGTTAACAGAGATAAGTAAGGCAAATAGGTTGTAAATAATGTTGATTAGGCTGTAAATAATGCTGAAAATATGGCAGCATTTTAGTGCTGAAAATCAGGCAATTAGGCTGTAAATAATGCTGATTATGCTATAAATAATGTTGAAAATCTGGCAGCATTTAAATGCTGAAAATCAGGCAACAACTATGTAAATCTTTTCTATATAACGAAAGCAAACCTAATGGAAAGGGCATTCAGACCAAAATTACCAATGGACTCTATAGTACTTCTCCTAACTCGATCGAGTCGAATTCGTTTTGGCATGTGAGAATTGATGTTAGATGGATAGCCAACAATTGGATGGATTATTTTTCCTTGAGGTCAATTTCAAAAATATAATCAAAGGATTGTTGGATCCTAAATCAAAATGTTTGTAGTTTAATTATTTGTTAGCCTTCTCTATATGTGGAGTGAGTTTGTAAATAAATGTCTTGAGTACATGCAGGACTAGAGACTAGAGTTGAAAAATGTAATTTCTTTTGTCTTGTATTTTTATAAATTTTTTTCATTCTTGCAATTTTATTTGCACTTTAGCTAGTTGAATGGAGGTGTCCTTATCTCCCAACAAAGTGAAAGTAAAGCCGAAGTTTGTAATCCGTAAAGGCGCTCAACTGTGATCTCTTGAAAGAAATAGATGGAGAAGTTTTGCAAGTAATTGGTTCAAGGATAAACTTTATGGCAAACAAAAGAAAATATAACTATGGAAGGTAAAGCTCCATAAAGTCTTGGAATTACTTGGGTAATTGTTGACTTTGGTATATTCCCAAGAGGGGGGTGAATTGGGTATTTAAAAATTTAACTCATAGGTTCAACTCATTAAACAACAATATATCGCAACCTAAGGTCTTTCTATGTAATCCTAAATGTGCAGATAAATATAATGAGAGGAAATTAAATCATGCGCAACATTCACAGACAATTGAAAATAACATACATGTGTAGGAATATAAATTGCAAAAATTTAACTTGCACACACGATATGTTATTGGGGTTCGGCCAACTGTGTCTATGTCCCCGTCTTGGCTCACAAGTACAAGGATTCCACTGAAGACTCACTTTACGAGTGGAGCGACACCGTTTACAACTAGGTCAATTACCACAGGGCTGACCTCAACCTTTACAAATTCTCCTTGTGCGGCGAAGAAGGCCTTACCGATCCTTACAGGTTAGATCAACACCCCCTCAGGCCACGCCTGGAATACAATCAATGAATACAATACAAACAGTGCACAAAGTGTATGCTTCTCTAACAAGCAGATTTGTACCAGTATCAATCAATCAATGCACATCAATAATATAGGAACTATAAGCTCAATGCAATATGTGTATTCACACTCAATCTAATGTCAATAAGCAATCGATAGCAAAAGTGTGTTCTCAATCTAATCTTTGAAACAATATATCAATACATCTCAATCACAAGTGGTGTTTCAAAGATTTCTAAATCAAGTAATCAAAATATCTCAAAATGGTTTTCTCAAAAGTTCTAGCACAAGAGATTTTAGAGAAAAAGCTTGTCAAATGATTTTTGCAATAACACAATTCAAAACGAGCTTAATGAGTCTTGCAACAATGGTACTAGCTAAAAGTTTTCCCCACTCAATGAGTTTATTAGTTAAATTAGGGGGAAAGACTTTGGCTAAAAACTCTCGATCAAAAATTAACGAACAATTTAAACTAATGAGAGTTATATCTTTGTAGGATCTCTCAAGATATACTCGCTCAAAAAAATTTTGCAAGGGAATAATAAGAAGAAGAGTATTTTGGCTTGGAGTATGAAAAAGGGGTCTCAAAAATTCAGAGAAAATATTTTCTAATTAAATCCCTAATCGCCCCTTAATCTTGCAAATGAGGCCCTATATATAGACATGGTCAAAATTATGACCATTGGGGACACTGAGGGTATTTTCAAATTTGTTTTAAATATGTTTTAAGAAATTAACGCAATTTAACCCTTAATTACCCGTGGTAATAATTGACCAACCCGAGACTTTCGGTCGATTGAGCCATAGGTTCGGTCGCCCAAACAGAAACAATGGAAAAAACAAGTTTACCATGTTCGGGTGCCTAAATTTATATTCGAGTGGCTAAACCGGGTGATTTTCCAAATGCTTGAGATTCGGTCGCCTATTCTTAAGTTCGATAGCCTAAACTTGACACTTCGATCGTCCAAGGGTATTTTGAACGTGAAAGCTCGGGCACCCGAGTTGGTGGAAAAGTACCTGACATAAATTCGGTCGGCCGTGGATACTCAAGTCATTTGAGTTCGATTGCCTGAATCCAGGTCAACTTTTTGACGGTCAGCAATTTGTTCGACCGAGGCAAAATACATTGCCAAGTTCGGTTGCCTAAATCCATAGGATTTTGCACATTTAAGTTCAATTTTAAAACATAAGATTCCCTAGATAATATACATGGTAATGGGGATATTCCTAAGTGCAAGTGCTTGGACCTAGGGTCTTTCTAAGGTCATTTTGTTTGCCGAAAACATCCGGCGTCGGTCGACCGAAGGATGATCTCTAAGGTCATTTTAAGGTCTTGAGCTTATAGTCCTATATGCATGATATGTAGATTATTACAGACCTTGGAATAAATGATTATTACAGACCCAATTGAATGAAAAAAATACAACAATAAAAGCAATAAGGGTCTTCATTTTTCTTTGGGTCTCCGAGTGCCATCATATGACATTGTCAATGAAAACCTGCGCACACACTCGGCAACCATTAAATACCGAAGTATTTGTTATAATCAAAACAGGGTATAACCCATAGGGTCAATAGTAATATAAAGCCTTTTTCAGCAATAGAAAAAAGTTAAAAGAAGTTGTTTGTTGAAGATTAAAGACAAGCAATTATAGTCATTATGCTTGTTTGTGACTACTTGTCTTGTGCATATTGGATGGATAACCATCATATCAATACTAATGTAGGTCTTATTCTTTGATAAGGCTAATGCCTTAGTAAATATAGGGACTATGGCTTCACAATCATATTGATGTTTCCTTGTGCTGTATAGGGAGTATGACTTCACAATCATATTGATGGTTCCTTGTGCTGGAGTAGGAATTGCATAGAATAATTTTTAAGTATTTATCAATCATTATAAAATTCACTAACTATTAGTGTTTTGAAAATCAATCATATTGATGTTTCCTTGTGCTGGACTAGGAATTGCATAAAATACTTTTTAGGAAAAATGTTCATCAATCATTATAAAATTCATTAGCTATTAATGTTTTTAAAATTGGACTTGGCCAATTCAACTAGTTGGATTAGGAACTGATCTCCTTTTGGGTCTAGGTAGAAGATATTTTTTATATACATTAAAACCCGGTTAAAACTAGAAAAAAAAAAAAAAATTGGTGAACGGTACTCGTAAGAATTAGATCAAATTGAATTCAATGAAATTGTATAAAACTTAGTTAGGTTTTATTACATGTTGAGATTTTTGCATGGGAGAGGGACAACTACAACCTTGGTCGCCTGCCCAAAGGTGAGTCTCAACTACCAAGGCCTCCATGCCCAGTGCTTTGGGATTTCCCAAATGCTCCTTGTTTTTGGATTTGAAACTTTGACTTTGAAACATAAATAATAAGATTTTGATTTGCTCTTTTTATTGTTGCTTTTTTTTTTTTTCTTGTTTTCTTTGGTTTATTTTACTCCAATAAAAGATGGATATTTTGAGGTTGGGAAATAAATTTGTGATCTTAGAAATATAATAAAAATTATTGCTATAAAAATTAACTTGGACTAGTTGGACCGGTCAAGTCGGTTAGCCCGAGAACTGGTTAGGCTTTTGATTCACTACCCGATCCAAGTTTAAAAACATTGTTAGCTATTATAAATGTGTTTAGCCTTGCCTACAAAGATGCTATAAATGACTTGTGTTATTTTATAGTTTACAATGTGACTCGAGTTTATTTATATATTTTTTACTCGTTTTGTTTTATTTGTATTCAATGCTTGGGAACTTGTTCATGTGTCTAAAAACCACGATTTACTTTTGGTTAACTAGTTGAGCTTGTGTGTTACAACCAATGGTGCATGACCCTTTATAGAGTGTCAAGTGTTCGGCCCATGATAATTGGTATTAAAGCTTAATTAATTGCTCTGTCATTCAGTTCGGCTCGAGTTGTGGGATTATGTGAAGCATTGGTGAGAGAACCATGTCGCACACTAATACCAAGGGAATTGCGGTGCTAGAGTCATAGGTTGAAATTGTCAACCATGTGGTCATAAAGTTGTTCCAACTTACAAAACATGTTAATTTATTGGAGGGATCTTCAAAAAATGAAGGTCCTAGTAATGAATCCTTAGAAGACCATGGTACATGGAAACATTGCAACACCACATGAGTGAGCTTGTTGCCAAGATGGATCTAATAGTTCATGCTATCAGGAATTCATATTTTGCTAGGGTAAATATAGGAGAGCGTAATTGTGATGTTAAGGAGTAAGAAATTTTTTTTAATTGACATATCGTGATACTTTTGTGCAATTAAGGCCGACTCTGAGGAGGCAAAAGTATCCATGGAAACTATAGACACTAAGCTATGATGACATACCAACTATGATAAGATTTAGAATGGTGAGTGTGTAATTAATACTTAGGTAGACTTAAAAAGCGAGCTCAACACATCTAGTAGTAAGGGTAAAATTGCATGCTTCTTATGTTGAGACCCTTCTAGAGTTTCTTATTGCTCTTATAAGTCAACCCTCAATGCATTGCAAGCTTCTATTGTCGACAGGTCACAAGGTCAGGATGATAAGGAGGAAACCTTGTGTATAGGTGCAATGTGGTTACTTAATGAGCTGGAGATGTAGATGAAAGAACCTAAGGTTGCCCAAGCCATAGGGTTAATGTTTGTAGATTTTTGGACTAATGGGAATAGCACTCATATGGCGGATTTCAGGGCTACCCATAACATTGTCTCACTAGATGAAGTATAGAAATTTAACTTGATATTGAACAAAGATTAAGGATGTATGAAAGCGGTTAACCTTGCAGAATTGTAGGGGTGGGGCCTTATGCTAAAGGGTCATATCGAATGATGCTTTTGAAGTTGGCATAATTTTAAAAAAGCAACTAGTCAGTTATGGAAGTGGGTTACAAATGATTGACTTTCCAAAGCACTATACGGAGCACCTATATTGTTTCATAGGAAACATAATGGGAGCTTGTGGATGTGTGTAGACTACCATGCACACAACAAAGTGACTATTCGCAGCAAATATCCCATTCCATTGATTTTTGATTTATTTTTTCATCTAAATAATGCCAAGTACCTCACCAAACTTGACTTGCAACATATTATTATCAAGTGAGGATTGGAGAAGGTAACGAGTCAAAGACTACTTGCATGATGCAGTATAGTGCTTATGAGGCTTATGAATTCTTGGTGATGCCCTTCGGGTTGACGAATGCACCGCTAACAACTTTCTGCACATTGATGAATTAGGTGTTTCATGATTACCTCGATAATATAGTTGTCAAGGTATACCTCAATGACATAGTTGTCTACAAAGTAGGACACACAAAATATCTATGGAAGGTGTTCAATAGGTTAAAGAAGAAAAACCTTTATGTGAAGAAAGAGCAGTGTTCTTTTGCTTGGAAGAGTATCAAATTCCTTGATCATGTGATTGAACAAGGTTGTACCCGAATGTATATGGATAAGGTGATAGTTATTCAAGAGTGAAAGATCCCAACAATAGTCTGCATTCATTTCTTGGATTTGTCAATTACTATCACAAATTTGTCACAGGGTACTTGAGGAGGACTCCCTCTTGAGGAAGAGGCTATTGCAGAAATGCCATGAAACCATGACATTGTTGAAGTAGAGATAATAAATACCACACATGCGAGATGAGGTCGTCAAGTATTCTCGAACCTTTATTACATGCTAGTAGGACAAGGTCAAGTGAAAGAAGAATTATGGATTGTTAAAGTCTTCTAAAGAACCAATGAGACTGTAGGAGAGTCTCACATAAGTTCAATACTAGCTTGCCCAAGGTCAGGGATGTAAAGGCTGGACTTGTGGTTATATAAATGTTTTTAAAGCACATACTTTCAAACCAGTACAAAATTATTGATCGTCAAAGGATACAACACAATTCTTTTTCAAACATATTATGAAGTATTGGGATATTCCCAAAGACATCATCAGTGACTAAGATACAAAATTCATTGGAAATTTCTAGGTAGAACTTTTCAGTTTTTGTTTATGCCTTGACATCTATTCGAGCTATAATTTGATGGATAGGTTCAACAAGCTACTAAAGGAGCACTTGCGCCACTCTATCATTGCTTGCCAAAAGAATTGGGTGCAGCTATTCGACATGGCTCAATTATTTTTCAATGTACAGAAAGTGCCAACAACTACTATTACCTCACATAGTGGACGAGTGCTATAAAGGGAAGAATCTAGTAGCACACATCTTCATAAAGAATGGAGACATAATGTAGAGATTGCTCAAGCTTTACTTGGAGAAAGATTCCAATCAGATGAAGGAGTAGGCAAATCAAGGGAGAAGAATGTTTCATTTCAACATAGCTGATTTGATGTTTGTTAAACTCTAATAAAAATAGATTAAGTCCCTTCAAGTCAAGATAGGAGACTACTTTGTAAACATGAAGGACCAGTCATACCAATCCTGGCCAAAGTATTAAGTCCCTTCAAGTCAAGGTAGGAGACTACTTTGTAAACATGAAGGACCAGTCATACCAATCCTGGCCAAAGTCGAAAATGACATTAGAAGGTGGATCCTTTTGCTTGGATGAAGGTGCAACCTACATTTCATGTCAACTACTTCGAACCATTTATCACTAACGTTGAATATCCAACTTGAAGTTAGTCAACCAGAGCATCACTAAAGAACTTGCAACCCAACAGATAAGAAGTTGAAAAGCTTCTTGCAAATAAAGAGTTTACATCATCAAGGATAAAACAACACGAGTTCTCTCGTGAGGTGGAAGGGCCTTAGAGAATCAACTGGATATTAGCCAAAGGTATTTAACTATTCATGGACAAAGTTGAAGTGTATTTAGCGTCAAAGTATATGAGGACATCGACCACATAAACAGGGAGAACATTGCAAGTCATGCTTGTTCAAGGCATTATGCTTGCTTTTGACCACTTGTCTTGTGCACATTGGGTGGGTAACAAATGTGTAAACACTAGTGTAGGTTTTATTCTTTAAACAAGATAATGCCTTGGTAAAAATAAGTATGACTCCTTAGTCATTTTGATGTAGTATCCTTGTGCTACAATAGGAATTGCATAGAATGCTCTTTAGGGAAGGTTGAATGTTCATTAGTCATTGGAGGATTCACTAGTTATTGAAAATGTGTTTAGCTTGTTTGCTTTCCTTACTAAATGCATGTTATCTACGAAGGTGTGATAAATTAAGTATATTACATGCTTTAGAATTTACCATGTGACTCATGTTTATTTGCATGTTTTCTTGTTGCTTTGCTTCATTTGTACTTGATGCTTCTGAACTTGTCATTATGGTGAAATTGTGCTTTGTTTTTTGGATGACTAGTTATACTTGTGTGCTGCAACTAGTACCTCACGACCCTTCACAAGGTTTAAAATGTTGAGCCCATGACACCCGCTTATGTCTATTAGATGATATTATATTTAAAATAAAATAAGAAAAGATGGATAGTTTGTGAGAAAGGTTAGAAAGGTTTGATATAAGCTAAGTCTCTCCTTAACAACCTTCTTCTCTTAAATAAAAGGCCTTACTTCTTAAAGATGAAAGAAGATGCCAAGGTCATGGATCATTTGAATTCTTTAATCACATTTTTAAGTTAAATCATTGGCATAATGATGGAAGATGAAAACAACGCAATGACTTTAGAATGCACATTGTGTTGCTCTACAAAAGACAAACTTGAGTTGGGTGATGGGACAACATTATTATTAGATAATAAAACAATTTTAGGATTGCAGCCATAGAAAGTATTGGATTTTGTAGAAATACATCTCTTTCTATTAAAGGAAGGGTCAAGTGATAATGGGATAATTTTTACTAGCTCTTCAAAAAACCAGATAGTATATTGGTTCAGGAAGTATATTTGTTTTTGGTATTGAATAAAGAAAGAAGACGCGAAGAAAGAATGTCGTATGAATTAAAAGAATGAAGATACCACTTTACCTAAAAGCTTAAGCTTTTAGGTAAAGTGGTAATCTAATATGGTATCAGAGCTGGTTACCAGAAGGTCCTGGGTTCTAATCTCGTCGCTTGCATTTATTCTGTGGTATTTAAAAATTTATTGTGTGTTTATCTGTCCACGTGTTGTCAGGCTGCACATGCGAGGGAGTGTTAAATCTTGTTATACATTGTTAACCCACAACCTAACAACTTAAACTTTTAGGTAAAATGGTAATCTAACATATAATAAATATGTAGGTGATGCATTGAAAAGTTCATTGTTACTATTAGTGATGACAAAGTACACGTTGGTATCAAGGGTTCAAATATTAATTAAAGTTTGATTCTTAATAATGACTGTGAGGATAATTTTTTTAGCAATGGAAAACAAATCAAGTTCTAAAATGATGGGGGTTAATAGTGTTAGGATCAAAATGGTGATATTGTGAGAACTCTAAAAAATGTTCCTACATGAAAGAAAGCTTGATTTCACTTTTCGACATTCAACAAATCACAAATTCATTAATAAGGTAGAGGTATTAAAATAATATCCAGATGTGCATTTCCCATGATAAATGTTGTGTCGGGCACCCCACTATCTAATTCTTCAAAATTAGAAAACCATTCCCTATTGGAACACATGTGATAGGAACAACTAGAATCCAAAATCCACTCACCAAAATAATGTGACGAAGATGTTCCAACAAGAGAAAAATCTGACGCACTTCCATCATCATTGGCTATATTGGCATTAGAATGTGTTTTGCCCTTATTCTTCTGCCATAATTTAGGGCAATCTTTCTTCCAATGCCCTCTCTCACGACAAAAGGCGCATTCATCTTTAGCAGGTCTTCCATGAGATTTACTCCTCCTATGAGATTTACACCTCCCATGAGATTTACTCCTCCTTCCAGGCATACGACTCTGAGAACGTCCCCTTATTGTTAGTGCTTCTACTATTTCCTTATGGACCCTCTAATCCTTCTTTTTGCATTCAGTACTAATCAATGCAGTACAAACAACATCATAAGTAATTTTATCTTTCCCATACAATAAAGTGGTGGTCAGATGTTCATAATCACCAGGGAGAGAATTCAGTAACAATATGCTTTTATCCTCATCTTTCACCTTTTCATCCAAATTTAACAAATTAGCCAAAATTTTATTGAAAACATTTATGTGGTCATTAATCGAAATACCTGGTTGATATTGAAAGCGAAACAATTTCTTTTTCAAATAGAGCCGATTTTTCAGGCTCTTTGTCATAAATGTATCTTCCAATGTCTTCTACAATTTTTTTACAGATGTCTCCCTTATAACACAATATTTCTGATTTTTAGCACGACATAGATGAATTGTACCACATGCCTAACGATTGATCTTTTCCCAATCTCTGTCACCCATATCTACTGGTTTATCATCCAAAGCAATATCTAATTATTGTTGATATAAGATGTCCATCACCTCACATTGTCACATACTAAAATTATTGGTACCATCACATTTCTCCACCTCAAACTGAGCATTAGCTATCGTCTTCGATGATGATGTTGAAGCTGAAGGGGTTAGAGTTCGTGTGGATAGTTTCTTCTATTGCTACACTAGTTTCTGCCATCTTCTATATATTCAATAGCAACCAACAAAGAAAAACGCCTAGGATAAATAGTACGTACCAACTGTGTCTATTTTATTTTATCATATGAAATTCCACTTCGACCAGGCCGACCTTCAGGGAGCGATTGAGCCGCAATGGTCTCTGAGCACTCACTTAGATAAGGTCTTTCTTAGGCATCAAACGTGGAATCAAAGATCTTAACATAGGAACACTTCCGTATCGACACTATTCAACCTAACTCTGATACAAATTGTTGTGTCGGGCACCCCACTATCTAATTCTTCAAAATTAGAAAACCATTCCCTATTGGGACACATGTGATAGGAACAACCAGAATCCAAAATCCACTCACCAAAATAATGTGACGAATATATTCCCACAAGAGAAAAATCTGACTCACTTCCATCATCATTGGCTATATTGGCATTAGAATGTGGTTTGCCCTTATTCTTCTGCCGTAATTTAGGGCAATCTTTCTTCAAATACCCTCTCTCACGATAAAAGGTGCATTCATCTTTAGCAGGTCTCTCACAAGATTTACTTCTCCCATGAGATTTACTCCTCCTTCTAGGCATACGACTTTGAGAACGTCCCCTTATTGTTAGTACTTCTGCTCAACTAAAATATGATCAATATAGTTAAAATTTCAAGATGGAACTATTAAGACCTTTGATTGATGTTAGGTATGTTCCAAGCCTAAAGAAGAATCTGATTTCATTGGGGGCCTTAAAATCTAAAGGGTTCACTATAACTTTGAAAGATGGAACCTTAAAGATTAAATCAAGTACGCTGATGGTGATGAAAGGAATAAGAAAAAATAACTTGTATTATTTACAAGGTAATACAGTTATTGGCTCAGCAGCTATTGTTTCTGAGAAAAAAGCAGGTTTAGATACAACCAGGTTATGGCATATGCGATTAGCACATGCAGGAGAAAAATCTCTACAACAATTAGCTAAGCGAGGTTTGTTAAGGGGTGCAAAGGTGTGCAAACTTGAATTTTGTGAGTATTGCATTCTAGGAAAATAGACTAGAGTGAAATTTGGCACTACAATCGACCAGACTGAAGGTATTTTAGACAACATCCATACAAATGTATGGAGGCCCACAAAAATTGCTTTGTTGGGTGGTATGCATTATTTTGTCACTTTTGTTGATGAGTTTTCCAGAAGAGTTTGGGTGTATTCTATGAAGCATAAAAATGAAGTGTGATATTTTCCTTAAGTAGAAAAAATTAGTTGAAACTCAAACTGGCAGACAGATTAAACGGCTTAGATCAGATAATGGTGGTGAATACACGAGTGACCCGTTTATGAAGGCATGTCAGGATGAAGGTATTGCTCGATACTTCATAGTTTGAGATACACCACAACAGAATGGGGTGGCAGAGCGCATGAATCGGACTTTGCTGGAGAAAGTTCGATGTATGCTGTCTAATGCAAGGTTAGACAAAAGATTTTGGGTTAAGGCTGTTAGATATGCATGTCATTTCATCAATTGTCTACCATCATCTGCAATAGGGGGAAAAACACCCTATGAGGTATGGTTTGGAAAGCCTGCTTACAAGTATTTGGTACTATGACTTATTATCATGTTAAAGAATTTAAGTTGGATCCAAGCGCCAAGAAAATAATATTCTTGGGGATAAGTGCGGGAGTCAAAGGATACCGTCTTTGGTATTTAGAGACAAAAAAAAAAATGATTTTAAGCAGAGATGTGACTTTTGATGAACTTGTGATGATGAAGAAAACAATACGCAAGGAGTCATGAGTTGAAGAGAAGACTAGTGGTACTCAACAATAGGTAGAGGTTGAGACAATTTTGGGAAACCCAGTGAGAAATGAGACTACACAAGGTAACTCGCCAGTTAGGAATAGTATATAAGAAGAGGAGATTTCAATTCGAGAATCTTCACAGCAACAAAAATCAATTGTTTTACAGAGGCCAAGACGAGAAATTTGAAAACCTGCTCGGTATACTGATATGGGCCTTTGTACTTCCAGTTGTGGATGATAATGTTCCTTACACTTTCAAAGAAGCAATAAGGAACTCTGAATCAGACAAGTGGAAAAGAGCGATGGATGAAGAAATGCAGTCTCTTCATTAGAATCAGACTTGAGAGCTAACCCAGCTGCCCAAGGGTAAAAAAGTAATTGGTTGCAAATGGGTTTATATAAAGAAAGAAGGATTTCCGGATGCAATAATGTTCACTTCAAAGTTAGGTTGGTAGCTAAGGACTACACACAAAAGAAAGACATTGATTATAATGAGGTATTTTCTCCAGTTGTTAAACATTCTTTCATTCGAATTTTGTTGGCTTTGGTAGCACAATTTGATCTTGAACTGGTTCAGCTCGATGTAAAAATTGCATTTTTTCATAGTGATTTGGAAGAGGAAATCTATATGACTAAGTCAGATGGATTTCAAGTTGCTGGAAAAGAAAATTGGGTATGTAAACTGGGTAAATCGTTGTATGGTTTAAAACAGCCTCCAAGACAATGGTACAAACGATTTCATCAGTTTATGATGGGTCAGAAGTACATCAAAAATAAACATGATCATTGTGTTTATTTTCGCAAACTACAAAATGAATCTTTTATATATTTACTCTTGTATGTTGATGATTGTTGATAGCTTCAAAGAATAGGGAAGAAATCAAGAAGTTGAAAAGTCAGTTAAATCAATAGTTTGAGATGAAAGATGTTGGTGAAGCAAAGAAGATACTTGGCATGGAGATTCGCAGAGACAAAATGAGAGAAAAAGTTAGTTTGTCTCAGAAACAGTATTTGAAGAAGGCAGTACAGAGTTTTGGCATGTCTGAGTAGTCAAAACCAGTATACACTCCTCTTACAACTCATTTCAAATTTAGTGCGGCTTTATCTCCTAAATCAGATGAGGAACGTAATTATATGTCATAGGTTCCTTATGCAAGTGTTGTTGGTAGTCTAATGTATGCAATGGTTTATACTAGACCTGATATTTCACAAGCTGTTAGTATGGTGAGCAGGTATATACATGATCTGGGTAAAGGACATTGGCAAGCTGTGAAATGGATTTTGAGATATATTATGAATACAATTGATGTTGGTATAGTATTTGAGAAAAATAATATTATTGATCAACGTATTATTGGATATGTGGATTCTGATTTTGCAGGTGATCTGGATAAACGTCGATCAACTACTGGATATGTTTTTACATTTGCTAATGGTCCAGTGAGTTGGAGGTCTACCTTACAGTCTACCATTGCCTTGTCTACAACAGAAGTAGAGTACATGGCAGCTTCATAGGCTATTAAGGAAGCTATTTGGTTGTAGGGTTTACTTGAAAATTTGGAAGTTGTTTAGAAGCACATTGTTGTGTTCTGTGATAGCCAGAGTGCTATTCATTTGGCAAAGAATCAAGTCTACCATGCACGAACGAAGCACATCGACGTTTGATTTCATTTTATGCTGGATATTATTGATGGAGGTAAGATACTTCTTCAGAAGATTGCTACAATTGAAAATCTCGTAGATAGGTTGACCAAGATTGTGACAACAATCAAGTTCAAACATTGTTTGAACTTGATCAATATCCTACAAGTTTGAATATTTTTGGAAGACGCCGATGATGTGTAACACCAGAAAATATTGGTGACTGAAAAATTTGTTAAATTTACCATCAAGGTGGAGATTTGTTGTTTTTTGTCGCACATTGGTAGAATAGTTCCACATTAGTATAGAAAATTGTTTTGAGTTTTTTTGTATTATTTGTCTCACATTGGAGAAAAGTGTTTTTTGGACTTGAGGTTGAAGCTATATAAAGAGCTCAACTCTCCATTTTGTATAACACACCTCAAAGCTGTACTTTGTCAAGAAGTAGTGGATTGATTGTCGGCACCCGAGGACGTAGGTAATTCTATACCAAACCTCGTTAATTTCTTGTCTTGTTTTTTTTACTGTTTTATTATTAGTTTTTGCATTGCTTTAGTTTCTTATATATTCAATAACAATAGTTGTAGTATTGGTGTTTAGCACAAGTGGGGTGCTCGGCACAACAATGAAGAAATGTCAAGTTAGAATTGATAGATAGCACATAGGTAAAGAATGTCAGTGGCTCAATTGCATGAAAAATAATGTACTTTCCAAAGGAGAAAAAAAGTAGTTAAACTAGCAAACCAAATGTCCATTGCAGGGAAAAATATGATATTTTCAATATAGAAAAGCAAGCTACATGCATCTTCTCATTTTCCCAAACTAACACAACATATAGTAGTGTAGCATAGTGATACGCGGTGATTTTCAATTTAGGTGGAGGTGGTGACACACATTGCGGGGCATGCATAGGAATTTATTATGTTGATGTTGCGTATCTAGTGAGACCCACCAATTTATTTATTTAAAAATAAAGTGTTGGGGGGATATTCACCATTGCACGGGTAGAGCATGCCCACCATACATGTTTTCATGCACAATCTCACATCAAACTTATAGTTGGGAGTTCGTGGGCATATAAGGATAGTTTGGGCGTCAACTATAGGGTGCATTTTATAAGATAAAAAAGTTAGACTAGTAAGCTAAAGCGGATAATACCTTACAGAGTTTAGCCAAGATCACATTTGGTATCATAACTACTTTGAGAATAGTGTCATGCAAGTATGATCTCACATCAAACTTATAGTTGGGACTTCGTAGGCATATAAGGATAGTTTGGGTGTTAACTATGGGGGTGCATTTTATAAGATAAAACAGTTAGACTAGTAAGCTAAAGCGGATAATTCCTCACAAAGTTGAGCCAAGATCACATTTGGTATCATAACTGCTTTGAGAATAGTGTCATGCAGGTGGATCCAACATAGAGGTGTAGTTCCCACACAAAGGTGTGGACCACTCTGACGAGGGCGTCAGTAATTGGACGGAGAGCCTGTCATGATATCACATTGAACAAGTACTAAGGATATGATATTTGGCATATAAGGAACTTTTTATAAGATAAAACCATGAGGATAAATCGAATAATACCTTATCGGGGTTGGGAAGAAACCACATATGGCCCTTCCCAATGCACAAGAGCTAGCCAATTTTTGCAAAAGATTTTTAACAAAGTTCCTAGTGTTGATTGATAAATAGCAATCCTTTTTAATGCCACATGTATGTGGTATACTGGTAATATTTCTATGGCTTGATTTAACCATTTGATACTAGACATGAATGACATCTCAAAGCATGTTTGTTTTGGATATTGTATGCAACAACCAATTCAGGGCAAAATCAAGGTGTCGATGATACAACTAAAATCATAGTAAGAATGCCAATTTCAAGCCATCATTAGATTTAAATATCACAACATGAATACTAATAATATTTGTCCATCATGTGAAGTAAAACCTCCTTCCACGTCATGATTTTCCTTTAATTTAACCATAGTAAAAGTCAATCATTGTACTAATAGGAATTAGCAAGATACAACCATGTATACATACATACCTTGTCTGAATTGACCATGTAAACCATATACTTACCTTGTATGAATTAACACATGTAATCAATGTGTTTAAATATCTACCTTCTATGGATTAACCCACGCAATCCATATGTGAAAGCATGTTGTATAAATTGAACCTTCTGAGGTCAAGAGAAAACACAATCATTCATTCACTTGTTCATTCATTCTAGGAGGTCTTGGGCTCTAATCTTCTTGCCTGCATTTATTATTTGTTGGTTAAGAATTATCTTATTCCTGTAAGGGGTGTTGCTTATTGTGTGTTTATATCTCCAAGTGCAATCAGGCTACACGTATGACGAAGTATTAAGGCTTGATATACATTATTTGCCCATAATCTAATGGCTTAATACTTTAGGTAAAGTGGTAATCTAACACAATATCTAAGAAAAAGTGTCTCCTTAACTATGTGCATACACTATGCACACCGCCAACAACACACTATCATGCCACAGCGACTTGCCATTGTCGGTCCTCCACCACAGCCGGTGCTCCCCCATGTCGCTGATTGTCATCATCGGTCCTTTGTCACCACTAGTGCTCTTCTACTAGAAAATATCTCCCATTGTCCACAGGATCTCTCTTTTGACCATTACTAGTGCACACTAGCACCACCTCTCATGCATCCTATCAACACTACTCACACATGTCATCATAAACTGCCCAACTCCTTGTTCACCTCTCTAGGCTCAAATATGCGCCCAATTCCTTGCTTCATGTCCTATTCTTGCTCATATTGCTCCTGGATCCTTGCTCACCTCTCAATGCTCAGATTCGCTCCTAGCTCTTTCCTCCCCTATCCTTGCTCAAATTTGCTTCTAGCTCCTTGCTCACCTATCTGGGCTTAGATGTGCTTATATCTCCTTGCTCCCCTTTTCGGGCTCTGATATGCTCCTAGGTTGCCTAACTACATGCGCACTTCTCCAACCTTAAATTTGTGGACTACCATGACCATGAACAACCATACTCCACCTTGCGCCATTGCTCCCTAAACTTTCTTCCCTCCTTTGAACAACTAGCTAACATCACTAGAGTGCTCTATTTTGGTTGTTTTTAGAACTTAGTTTCCAATCTCAAGTTACCTCCTTGAGTTTTAGGGGGGATTTTAGCAAGATACAACCATGTATACAGACCTACCTTATATGAATTAACTATGTGACCCTGAAACTTGCTCATATGAATTAACTATGTGACCCTTACACTTGCTTATATGAATTAACTGTGACCCTTACACTGTATGAATTAACCATATGACCCATATACATACCTTGTTTTAATTAACACATGATCAATGTGTGTAAATATCTACCTTCTATGGATTAACTTATGTGATCTATGTGTGAAAGCATGTTGTATAAATTGAGCACTTTGGGGCCAAGAGAGGACACAATCACTCACTCATTCATTCATTCTTTACCAACTATGTTTACTTAACAATAGGAATTACGAAATAGATGACCAATAGTCTATTTGGGTTGGTCTGACTTTAAATTGCCGACTGACAAGCCATTGATCATGTTGATCAGTAACCCAACCAAACTCGACTCAAATTTAGGGGGCGGGTTGCATCAGTTTGGATTAGATGGCAGTAGCAGCTGGGTTGGGATGGGAATGGAAGTTGGAAAATTCTACAATACTGATCTGACTTTAAGGTGGTTTGATTTCTCTGATCTATCTGTGTCTAGTGATGGTGTTATAAATCTTATAAGGTGCTGGATCAACTTTGTGTACAACTTGGAACATACAATGAATTGGTCTATAAAGAATCATATCATTGTGATAGTTTAGGATGACTACTTGTCTTGATAAAGGTATAGTATGAATCTCAAAGTCTACTTGCTTGGCAAACTTCTTCGCTTATGCATCAAAAGGAATGCTGAACACCTCTGTCTCGAGTGAAGCATCTCTTTCTCATCAGATAAAACATCCTTACTAATAATGACTTAGGATGCTTGAGGGCATCACAACCTATCCCCTTAAGATGCATTACCAACGAAAATGCTTTTCTTTCATATAGATTCTAGTTTATTATCATTAACAAGTGCATATGCAGGACACTCAAAGTTCTCAAACTATAATAATTAGCAGGGTGACCTAGCCATGGACTCTACAATTCAATAGAAGTGGATGGAAAGCATTTCACCAAGTAGTTCATGAAGTAGGAAGCTGTACAAACCTTCTCTGCCCAAAATTTCATAGACAAGACCACCACTCAAGAATATCATTGCGCTCTCTCAGCCAAATTTTCATTCATGTGCTCAGGCATATAATTTGTTGAGGTTACCTGCAATTCTAAGATGTCTCAAGATGCCCTATTTCTTACAGAACTCTCTAAACACATTACTTCACATTTTCAAACCATTATTTTGTAGATGCTTGATCTGCTTCAGTATCTGCTTCTCAAGCAGGGTCTTCCACTGCCGCTGAAAGTGATAAACACATTGTTCCTATGCTTCAAGAAAAAACACTCAAACTTTTCAAGAGTAATAACAAATGGAAGTAAGGAAGTATCTAGTACTACCTCTGGAGGGAACCCAAACAGGACTGAATCCTGTGAACTACCTTACTGAAGCTAACCATTTTTGACTTAAGAAACACGTAGTACTTGCAGAAATATACCTTATTTGTACTCTGGCTACATAGAAGAATTTTTTTTATTAGGAAGGGAATGAAGCGGCCGGAAAGAAGATGGATTTGTGAATCCATCCGCGAGGAAGACGAAAGCAAAAATGGTAAGAGCTCCATAACTGAATTGTGTTCCTATAACCGAGGAGAAAGCACTCTTACCTCTCCTTCTTACCGAAACCTTTATTTTTTCCATCCCTTTCTTTTTATACCAATAGAGAACTCCTGTTTGTCATTCATCCAGTTGTGACCGCTATTGCCCCTATTCTTTCAACAAAGCCTCTCCTTTATAGATGAGGGGGAGTACCTTCGCTACCGCTCTCTCCAAGCCGGCCATAATGGAATAGATAGGCCAAGCTTGTCTCTTTATTATCTGGGGTTGAGTATAGAATCGTTTCTCAGGCAAGAAGAATTTCCTAAAACCTCTGGGGTCAGCTGAACAGGCTGACAATCGGCAGAAGATGCTGGGCAAAGCTGCTGGTCTGAAGAGTGAGGCTGATCCATAACATCAACTGCAGAATAATGAGGTTTGAGTTGATGAACAAGAGAAGGCCGCAATACATCTCCATCACCATTCCCCCCGGGGCTGATTAATTAGGTTAAGGAAAATATGTGCCAACCTCATTAAAGAGAACATTCAAGGATACATTGAGTCTCTTGGATTTCACGTCATAGCATCTATACCTGGACTGAGCATATCCAAGAAAGACACAAGTGGTTGCCTTGGGGACAATTTCTCTCTTAACTGCGCAGGAATATGAACAAAAAAACACTTGTCTAACTCAATATGGTCAGTACTATCTGTCATTCCAAGTTCTCAGCCTCAAGCAATAATCTGATAAGGTTAGAATTTGTCTAACAACATAAGGAAAGAATGCACCACAAGTAACAGCAGAACCCTACAGAACATACAACCTACCTTCAGATTCCTGACTTCACATAAGAATTAAAGCACCTTTATTGACCTTCGGAACTTCACCTCCACCAATTTACTTGTACCCATTAGCATCGAGAGTACTCGATGCAATAAGATTCCTCTTCAAATGAGGGACATGAATTATGTATGTTAATGTTCTAGCCACACCATTGAACGTTTTAATATTGAGTTTACCTATCCACATGACTCCCCTGTGAACAGGTTCATAAGTGGAAATCTAGTCTACATGTCAGCCAAAAAAAAATTTATTATCTTTTAGCAATAGGAAATTAAAAATTAATTTGTTGTTACAAACCTTATATCATAAAGTGCTAGAAAATTTTAGTTACGTATCTAAATATATACTTTCTCCATTGACACATCTGAATGGTTAACCCAAATGTGACTTGCAAGTGCAGTTGTCATTCATGAGGTTTTGTTCTTACTCTGCTCCTTTTATGATGCATCAGTATAAGCAAAACAATAGAACGTTACCAGAGGAATGGCAAGAACCATAATGGAATCAGCAGCAGAGCATTTGGAGAAAATATCCAGGTTAGGTTGGATCAAACATCTTGGGAAATTTTGGGATGCCTTTTTCTAAGAAATAGGCTGGTACAAGCACGCTCATCCAATAGCATGAGCTCCTATTTTTTGTGTTGATTCCAATTACTCTCTAAACAAAAGAAGACCACTCTCTTTGTCTTCTTTGCTCTTACAATAGTTGGTTCTCATTGCAGCATTTGCAGGAGGAGGCTGCTAACATGGCCAAGAAGATTGAGTTCCTCGAAGTTTCCAAACAGTATTTCCAAAGGCTTACTAACTAATTATTTAAAGACTCCATTATACACATTGAACCAAAACTTATGTTTTATGTCATTTTGCAGTGTTAGCATAACACTTGTTTCTAAGCAGGGCAGTATTTATCTGGGTATTGCAGAAAACTGTTGGGAGATGGCTTGGAACCATGTTCCATAGACGACCTACAGCAGATCGAAAACCAGCTGGAGCGAAGCTTAAGCAACGTTAGGGCAAGAAAGGTACATTAATTAATCTAACCGCTAAAGTGATAATATTAGTTGACAGTACTGTTGACCAGCCGCTTGATGAGATCACACCTATTTTCAGACCGTGTTATTCAAGGAGCAAATTGAGCAGCTCAAGGAAGAGGTAATCTCCTTCACACACACACATATATAATATAATTAATACTATTACTTAAGAGACTTCTCACTGTTGTTAACGTGTTTGTATTTTCTCTGCATCGATTCAGGAGAGAGCTCTAATGGAAGAAAATGCAGAGTTAAGAGAGAAGGTAAAAATTTTCCTGTTGCAGGCTATTTTTGTGAATAGGACATTTGGTACTTGGCATGCATGTGTGTGTGTGTGTGTGTGTGTGTTTTTATATAGAGATATATGAATGGAATGATTAAGTAAATGGACTATTAGACCGTCCGATGGGTGGACTATTTTCTGGATTTTTAATGAGGTTGGCTTGATCAAATGGTTAGGCATTTCCCTACATACATACATACTTTTTTTATAAAAAAGAAAAAGAAAAAAAGAGGGCGGCACCTCCTAAATTTTATTAGAAATCCTCTCACTTATGGCGGAGGAATACCGTGGTTCCAATTTTGAGACTTTGAGACGTTAAAAACAAACACCAAGACCTTAAAACAACCTTAACCAACATAATCAAAACCAATAAACCAATGACCAGCAACCAATCAAAAACTAAAAAACTAAACAACTATAAAGTAGAAAACAAACAAAACTCCGAAAGATAAACACAAAACATTACGAGCGCAAAGAAGGAAATCCCAACAAATCCATTCGAATCATTCCCCTGACTTGCTGTGAAAGATCATCCTGACAACTATATGATCGAGAAATACCAGATTCACCCTGTTTGGTAAAGAAATCTACACTTTTATTCTCTTCCCTGTAAGCATGATCAACTTTAAACTGTATGTCTCTCAATGCTAGTATAAGCTCTTCCCACAAATCCCATAATATCCAAACCGAGCACTTCCCAGAATTTATCCATTGAACCAAGAAAGCACATATATATATATATATATATATATATATATATATATATATATCTGTGTATGTGCGCGCGCGCATGCACGCTATAATCATTTGTAAGTTTTTGAAGAATGGATTTAATTGGTTGGGTGTGGGATGCTGCAGCTGCCGCAGGCATCAACCAAACAGCAAGTGGCAACCTGCGGAGAAGTTTCAGACGTAGAGACAGAATTGTTCATTGGACTGCCTGAGAGGAGGTCCACTGGCTGCATAATATCTCACTGTTGATTAATTGATGCTTGTGATTTCCAGTTTCCATATAGAAATTAATTGGCTTTCTAGAAGTGCTTGTGTACAATAAAAGAAGGGCGCCAGTGATTATTATAGCTATTTGCTGGCCAAGAATCCAAAATCCCTTGTGTGAAATATATATATTTATATAGGAGGCATGTAGGCATATATGTATATATCAGGAAATACTGTATTGAATAATATTTTCTTCTGCTTGTGCATGGAACCCCATTTATGACTCTCTCTCTCTCTCTCTCTCTCTCTCTCTCTCTCTCTCTATATATATATATATATATATAGTTTTCTTCCACTTCTACATTTGGGTGTGTTTGCGAACGTTTTGCTTTGTGCTGTTTCTTGTTTTTTGGTACAAATGGAAAACATAAAATGATTACTGCCCTGTGTTGTTTCTGTTTTCGTGCTTATTTTGCATTGTCTTCAGTGTACTGTTGACCGTAGAGCCTCCTATAGAACCCAAAAAAGAAAGAAAAAATCATCGAAGAAATGAGCAAGCATAAATAAAGTAACAAGTGACGATATTCATGTCATCTTCCAGTGAAAAAGGCCAAATCAGACTAGCAGAAATTTCTCCTTGTAATTGAGTTGTTACTGTTATGCACCCAATAAAGGAAAAATACAAAAAGAAGAAAACAAAAGAAAAGACAGCTTGCTTTTTCATATTTCTAATGGAATACTTGTAAAAAAGTAATTATTTTTTTTAAAAAATATTTATCTCAAATTAGTTTGATATTCCTTATTATAGGTACATTTTTTAGAAAACTATTTTCTAAAAATTATTTTTCTTTTTTAAAAAAATTATCTGCAAAACTATTTTTGAAATAAGTATTTATTTAAGTGTGAAGTAAACATATTTTACTCACACAAGTACTGAAAATAAGTACTTTTACGAAAAGTACTTATTTTTTTTTAAATGCTCCGAACGGGAGCTAAGGATAGAAATGTATGCTTTTATGTTGGATGTTTACTGTTCTAATCATCGCATGGAGTTTTAGATGGCTGATGGCTGTTCTAATTTGTTCAGTTTAGGCCCGAGAAGCTCACTAATTTAAAAAATAATTGAAAAAAGTATAATGCATTTTTAAAACTAGTGATCATTTACATGCACCATGTGCTTGCATTTTATAAAAAAAAAAATTATATATTTATTATAAAAAAATAAGTGTGAAGAAATAACTAAGAGTTGAAGAGTGCTTAAATTAAATTAAATTAGTAGTAAAGATGAATTATACAGCAATTTAGAAGAGTTGTACATAGTTAAAGGGGTATTTTAGATAAAAATTTAAAATTTAAATTGTATTGAATTTTTTTTATATTTATATTTTTAATTATTAGTTTTTTTAAAAAAATAAAAAAAATCAAAAATCAAAAATCCAAATTTGACAAATTTGGCCATGGATCCTACCAAAAAATACAATGAATCTTTACAATCGGTAATACCTCACCGATAACTAGATTGCATTCCGCGACTCATTTATTTTCCATTCGGGCTTTACAACGTCTAAGGCAAAGTTTCCAAGAAATTATAGTACGTAACAAACCGATGATCGAACCTTTTTGGGTTGATTTTTTTGGCACATCTGAACCATCTACTAATTTTTACCCTCCAAGGTTTATTATCAAAGTTTAGACTTCTCAAGACAAACGTTGCTATCTTCCAAACCATACTTGCAATGGAACTCGTACTTTGAACATGATTGAGAAATTCCTCCTTTTTTTCCATGCAGCAGTTGCAACAAGAGACCATATCAACTCTCACTTTTCTCACTCTCTTATCTACAGGAAGACATTGGAACATGACTTTCCACACACACATCAATATTTTCTTAGGTAGAAGTTTATGTCATACCCACTCCATCCACGGGTACTGCTCCCCTCTAATTCTTCTCACCTCCCAATCAGAGGAAGTTGAAAATTTTCCATCTGTGGAAGGCTTCCAAATAAACACATCAGACCCCGATTTGTGCTTTATAGACAACAAAAAAATCTCATCCGTTTTGGGGACCCCTACCAAAGATTCATTGTAGAAGGCGTGAAGGGTTCTCTGCCTTCTATTGATAAGAATTTATTGGAAGAGTTCCAAGTGAAAATGATAATTCCGAAGGTTATAATTCCTCGAAAAGTTGTCTGGGAAAAGTTTCCTATAGGTTGGTTGAAGCTAAATATTGATGACTCTTGTAGAGGAAATTCAGGTTCTTGTGGTGGTGGTGGTATCATCTGCGATTCATCAAGTAATGTTAAAGCGGCTTTCTCTGAAAAATTAGAGTTAGGTACTAATAATAGAGTGGAGTTGCAGGCTCTTACTAGTGGTGTTTGGCTCTATAAAGAGTTAGGATATCATAATATTTGTATTGAAAGCGACTCAGAATTGGTGGTGGGTTGGCTCACATTTGGAATTTGCTTTTCCTAGTACTTATAGGACTTTTGGGAATTGTTAAAGGAGCGGCTACAAGGCATTTAGTTCTTTATAAAGCACCAATTTAGAGAAGGTAATCAGGTGGTGGATTACTTAGCTCGTCAAGCCAAGGGAGGCAATACGAGGAGATATTTTGTAGGTGATGTGCTATCGAGTAAAATGAGAGGTCTAATTCGTATGAATAAGATGAGTATTTCAAACCTTTATTTTAAAATGTCATCATTTGGTTCTCCTATATTTTTCTCAAGTTTTTGTTTTGCAAGTGTTGTAATAATGATCGGATAAAGGATGCATAGCAGAATAAGTAAAACAATAACAAGAAAATAAACACAACCAGTAAATGAGAAACAACATGAACAACAATACGAGAATTAACATGTGTTGACTTTGGTGCAATCCCAAGAGGGGGTGAATTGGAGATTTAAAAATTCTTCCTAAGTTTATCTAAGCCAGCAAAAGTATTATTGTTGACCTCATTGGTCATACCCGATTTTGATAATGACAAATATTCAAGTATTTGATGGTTATCGAGTTTGTGTGTAGGTATATATTAGCAAATCAATTGATGGCACATAAAAACTCAAAGTATAAAGATCCTTAAGTTTTCTTTTGTTGTAATTTATATTATTGCTCAATTCGGGTCTGTAATAGTAAATATAGGAAAATGTTTGTAATAATCTCTGCATGTCATGCATGTAGGTAATTGTAAGTTCGAGACCTTAGAAAGACCTCAAGGATCACCCTTCAGTCGACTGATGCCCGATTTTCAGGACCATTTCAAAATGACCTTAAAAAGACCTTAGGTCCCAACACAAGCATATAAGATGTCCCCAAAATCACTTATAATATCAAAGGAATTAATTGAAGGGAAAAATGGACATAAAGGGAAAAACTGTGAGGTTTCGGGTGATCGAACCCTGGGTGTTCAAAACACCTCGAGCGACCGAACCCTACACGAGTCAAAATGTTGACTTTGGTTTCGGGTGACCGAACCATTTTGAACGTAGCGTCCACAGGTGACCAAACCATAACTCTTACCTTTCCCACCAATTTGGCAGCCCGAACTTCACGTTCAAAATAGCCTCGAGTGATCGCACTCCTGACCAGGCGACCGAAATGCGGACAGAATGAAAATCACCTTAGTTCAGCAAACAGAGCCTATACTCGGGTACCCGAACCTTCAAAAATAACTTTTTTGACTAAGTTTGTTCGAGCAACTGAACTGTGGATCGGGCACCTGAAAACTCTCGGGTTGTTTTATTTTTACCGCGGTTAAGCATGGTTAAACAAGGTTAATTTTGTCAAATGATTTTAGAACAATTTTAATAATACCCTACATGTCTTTAACGGTTATAATTTGCCATACTTCTATATATAGGGGTTTATTTGTGAAAATTAGCACAAGATTAGCAAAATCATTAGTGAAAAATCTTTCAAATTTTAAAAAGCCTATTTTGCCTATACTACTTCCAAATATTCTCATACCCTCATTTCCTTGATCATTCAAGCATTGTGAGAGTTCCTAAATGTGCTTTTGCTTTATTTTACATTGCTTAAAACTCTCATCTTTGTGGTTGTTGATTGTTTGATTTTTAAGAGTTAAGTAAGAGTGTTTCTCACAGATTTAACTTGATAAATCTTGTGTTGAGAAAAACTCATTATTTTGAAGATCTTAGCATTGATATTACAAGATTCCTTAAGCAATAATTTTTGTCCAAAGTTTTTACAAGTTATATTTCAAACAACCCATGTGCTTATTTCATTGAGGAAAATATTTTTGAGTATTGTTTGAATATTGTTACCAGCATCTTTGAAACCCTAATCTAATATTGAGATTTATTATATCTTATTTCAAAGAAATAGCTTATTTGTACACTCTTGAGCATATTTGAGATTATACATTATTAAGTGTTGTTTGCACAAAATCACATCATCGAGCTTACAATTCCTATACTATTGATGTGTGGTTGATTGATTGATATTGGTACAAAATATGCTTGTGTAAGAAGCATTTCCGTGTACGTAAATTTCATATATTTTGTATTCTAGGCGTGGGCTTGAAGAGGGAGAGTAGCCTTGTGGAATAGTCTCAGATTGGTTTAGACCCGGTTAGGAAAGTTAGGTGCACCATCCTGGTAAGGTGTAGGTTAAAGTCAACCCTATGAATTGACCAGTTTGTAACCGGTGCCGCTCCACCCGTTAAGTGATCCACAGTAGAATCCTTGTGCCGATGAGCTAGGGGGGGGGCGCATAGGCACTTTGGCCGAATCTCGATCACTTTATATTACCGCACATGTATGTTTTATTTATGATTACATAGATAGACCTTAGGTTGTGTAATACTACTGCTAGACTGGTTGACCTAGGGATAAATTTTTAAATCTCCAATTCACCTCCTCTTGGGATTGCACCAAAGCTAACAATTACACAACCTAGGGTCTTTCTAAAAATATATTCAACTCCCTAAGCAAGAATGTATGCAAATATTTAAAGCAATTAAAACATTCACAATAGTTCAAGTACTAGCATACACGTGCAAAATTGAAAGTGCGTAAATTAAACAAAGAGACGACACAAAAAATGTTATTGAGGTTCGGCCAATACTATCTACATCCCCGCCTTGGCTCACAAGTACAAGGATTCTACTACGGCTCACTTAACGGGTGGAGCGACACTTAATACAACCAGTTCAAATTAAAGTAGAGCTGACCTCAACCTTTACAACCAATCCTTTTGGGCTGGATCAACACCCCCTCAGGCCACACTTGGAATACAACAAATTCAAGATACAAGGTGTGTACAAAATGAGTGCTTCTTCAACAAGCAGATTTGTACCAATATCAATCAACGCACATCAACAAGATAGGATCTATAAGCTCTGTGCAATATGTGTGATGACACTCAATCTAATGTTAATATGCAGTCAAGTTCAAGAGTGTATAATCAATATATCTTTGAAACTATGTATCAGTATTAATCAATCACAATTAGGGTTTCAAAGAGTTCCAACCAGAGTATTCAAAATATATCAAAAAATGATTATTTCAAAATATTAGCTCAAGAGATATTTGAAGCATAAGCTTGTCAAAAATAATTTTATCACAATCAAAATATTGCAGAAATGATCATTTATTAATAATAACGGAGAGACCAAATGACTCTTAGTTTTGGAAATCAATTATGACCACCATTCTAGAAGTTATGAATAATGTTAAAATTTTGGTGAGAGGTAGGAACTCTTCCTTTTGGTTCGACAGGTGGCTGTCATCAGGCCCGTTATCTGTGAGCACTGAGGATATTTTAAACAAAAAACAGTATATTAAGGATTGCTGGCTAAATAATTAATTAGAACTTTGATTTAAAACGGGAATTGGTTGGTACTGATAAAATAAGGGAAATTTTGCATCAGGTGCTGACGGGTAAAAGTGGGCAGGATATTTTTGTCTGGATGCCTGCTCCGGACGATAATTTTTCTACAAAAACGACTTGGGAGGCAGTGAGGAGCAGAAGTGATAATTTTTTGTGGAATGACTGGTTTTGACATTCTTTATTGCCTAGAAGGATCTCAATGTATTTATGGAGAGCCTGGTTTAGATGTTTGGCTATAGATAATAGAATTCAAACCAAAGGAATATCGATGGCTTTGTCTTGTGATTGCTGTGTTCGGAGAAGCCATGAAAACATTGATCATATTCTTTCTTTAGGTGAGGTGGCTTCAAAGGTTTGGCGTCAGGCTAGTGTGGCGTTGGGGATTCCTTTCCAACGATCTCTTCCCTAGAAAAACAAAATGGTAAATTGGTTCCACTATGCTCAAAAATCGTCTATTAAAGGTATTTTAATCTGGCTGATTCCATGTTTGATTACGTGGTGCCTCTGGAATCGAAGATGTAATGCGAGAATGGAAGGAGTTTATCAAAGTGCAGATCAGATGTGGAGAAGTGTTCGATTCTGGGTTAGTTTTATTACTAAAAGCACCAATTCTTTTCAAAAATTGAAGAATTCGGACATTAAGATTTTGAATGAGTTTCAAATTAAGCATCACAGAGTTTGCGACAGGCCTGGAAAAATTATTTCATGGGTTAAACCTCTAGTAGGGTGGATAAAACTTAATTGTGATGGGAGTTGTAGGGGCAATCCAGGTACTTCGGGAGGTGGAGGAATTATTCGGGATCATCATGGCATGGTAAAAGCGGCTTTTTAAAGTTATTTTGGCAATAATATAAATAATAGTGCGGAATTAAAAGCAATCAGGGAAGGAATTTTTTTTTATAAACGTTTGCATTATGTTAATATGATTATTGAAAGTGACTCGTGAATTATAGTTAATTGGCTTCGGAATGGTAGATGTACTTTGTGGTATCTTTGGGAATTTTGGGAAGAGCTTGTGGTAGAGTTAGAAGGAGTGAATGTCATGGTGATGCATCAATATAGGGAAGACAATAGTGCGACTGATTTTCTTGCAAGGAGAAATGGGAAACAATGTAATTTACGAAAAATAATATCTTCTACCACGTTATATGAAAGGTATCCTTCAGATGGATAGGTGGGGTCTCGTTTCCGTTCGTCGTTAGTTCAACTCCAGAGTTTCGTTTGGTGTATTTCGTTTTGATTTTGGTTGTTTTTATGTTTTTATCTCTTTCGTTAGTTATGTTTAATTTTATTTGTCCTAGTTTAGTTGTTTTTTTTTTTAACTTGTAATCACGATATTCCTCCACCAAAAGTGAGGGCATATTAATAAATAAATGGATGTGCCGCCCTCTTTTAGTAAAAAAAAAACAAAAAAAAATGCCAAGACTCACAAGCTTCAATGTTTTCCCCACACAATGAAGTTATTAAATAAACCGCGCGGGGGGTGGGGGGGGGGAACTTTGGCTAAAACTCTCAATACAAAATCAATCAAGTAATAAATCAATGAGAGTTTAGGCTAGTATGGACAATGTAAAATCACTCAAGGTACTCTCACCAAACTAGATTTTGCAAGGGAATAACAAAGGGTGAGTGTATAGGCTTTGTTTTTAGAAGAGTGAGCTTTGGAAATTTCAGAGAATTTTCACTTAATAAAAAATGTTAATCACCACTTAATCTGAACAAATGAACGTATATTTATAGGCACACTTAAAAAAAAAACCGTTTGGGACATAAAGATAATTTTTGAAAAAGTTTAACTAAGGTTAATAAAAATAAACTTGTTTTAACTTCGGTAAAAATTGAGCAATCCTAGAGTTTCAGTCGACCGTATTAAGGGTCTAGTCGACTAATTTAGGTGCTTCAGTCAACCGTGGCATTTTTGAACAAAGAATATGGTCGACCATACTTAGACGATTTTGAGTCGTTCGAGGTTCAGTCGACTAGGGTAGTTTCGACTGACCAAATTTTAAAGTTTGGTCGACAAGTCAAAGTTGTACACTTCTTGACTAGTACGATCACTCGTCAACAAGCCTTTTTTCTGCTCTCGGTATCTTAGAAAACCTACAATTTCCTACCTCTTGGTATCTACTCGTCGACGAGTACAAGACACTCATCGATGACTCTTCTGCTGCCAGCATAAGAAGATTTCTAACATATTTTTCTTCCTTTGTTTATGAGCCCTAACAAGTATAAGAGCCATAGATACAAATACAACAATCTCCACCTTGGCGATTATACGGCCCTTAGGAGAACCTGAAAAACATATTTAACTACTCCACCTTGAACCTGGAACGTTTGGTTGGGTTTGTCTCCTTCTATCACTTGGAGACATGGATCAAGTCCAAGCAACACCGCTTGAGTTTACCGATGGTAGCTTTAGCTTCTACCATAAACCCCGACACAGTTGTAGATGCAACACTTGAAGATTTCACCCAAGGCTTCTAATAAGACCTTCCCACAACAGTAAACATAAAAGATGCTGCAAGTCTTATATCACAAAAACCCCGTTCATAGTCTTCAACAAAACTAACAACTGACGTCCACTATGTTGCCTGCTGAAACACCCCATTGCACAATCATGGAGGACCTTTGACATATCCCGAACATCACAACCCGTCCTTGGGTACCGAGCGATAGACATTCCATATTGATTCTTCACACAACCCCCTTTAAATGGCAAACAAAGTTAGAATCAGCAAACCAAGACTCATCTTGGCCGTACCCAACACATTCATGTCAAAACCTTTCAATAGAGTTCTCAACTAATTAGCCTCAGTTAAAACATTTCTAACCAATAACATGTCATTCACACACAATAGATACATCACTATCACCCTCTTCCCAACTAGAAGCCTTGCCAATTTATACATGAGTGGTAGTCTGATAGTGTAGAGACCCAAAGAATTATGTAATTTAAATGATAAATGGAGGAGAGAAAAGAAATTTTAATTGTTGCGTTCGTCAATGAAGTGGCTTAGTGGGGTCGTCGATGGGGGCGTGTCTCATCGACAAGAAGATACTGAGAGGCTATTTCTTAACTCTAAATTTCGTCGACGAGGAATAAGCATTCGTCGATGAACTTCCTTCATGGCCCCGTCGATGAAGTGACGTGGCTCGTCAACGAGTGTAGGTGTATAAATAGCTCAAACTTGGTTTTCAGTGCAGAAATTTCACGTGGAGCCTCCTCTCTCTCTCTCTCTCTCTCTCTCTCTCTCTCTCTCTCTCTCTCTCATGTTCGTCCCCTTTCCCTTCTCTCTAAGATTTTGGGTCAGATTCTTGCCAGTTCAACCATTCGAGGCCACCACGACACTCCTGGGAAAGTTCTCTTCAAGTCTTCTGGAGTGGATTGTTGGTGGGATTAACTTAGATTCCATCCCAACTTTAAGGTAAGGTTTTTTATTCAGTATTTAACTTTCCTACAATTGTAGAAAATGTAGTACTCAAAGAAATATTAAAGTTTTGTTCAGGGAGATATTGTTTTCAGGGTGTTGAGCTGGGAGCCCTGCGGGTGTAAGACTAGACATTGTAGGGGCTTTTGAGTAGTCAGGTAAGGGAATAAACTAAAGCAGTCATTTTTCATTAAAATTATTATTATTTAATAGCAGATTAATTTCCAGAAAGCATGTATTATATATGAGTATAATTATGAAAATATATATTTGGGAAAATACTGCAGTTACACAGGAATATGTATTTTTATTATGAAATGTCAGGAAATGTGATTTCAGAATAGAATTCATGAATTTATTTAGTATTGTGTGGGGTATGAATATTATTTTACGCAAATTTTATTATGTTAAGTCCATTTTATAGGAAAAGCATATTTGTAGTTATTTCAAGAATAACATGATAATATAGTAAACCATGATTTCAGAATATATGATGAACAATACATTTATTTATATCAATATGTATGTTATGTTCGGCGCAAGGCCATGATTGATAGCCGGCACAAGGCCGCAGTTATGCATGTTATTTGGCGCAAGGCCGTAGTTATGAATGTTTTCGGCGCAAGGCCGTAATTGTTTATGTTGTTACAGAATTCATAAAATGCTATCATTTTATTTATGTTAAACAGTATATTATCATGTACTATATGTTATCAGAATCCGGATGATAGTTTAGATCAGTTATCAGGAGTACAGTACCATAGCTATACTGTTCAGTTCAGTTCAGACTTGTGCTAACCGCCCCTACTAGTAGAGGGGGCAGGAGATGGATAGTCGATGTGGTTTTTAGTGTAGAGTTGTAGACGTCCACCTGACAATCCGGACCAGGGTGTGGCAGGCCCATCGTACTTACAGACATTTTTGACTTGGCAGTGGTTGACCAGCCATTGTCGGGTCCCGCCTTCGGGCTGCACAACCTGTCATGGGGGGTAATACATGACATCAACTGGCTATTCATCCTAGGTAAATTTCAGAATTACTAGTTATATCAAATGATTTTATGAACAGTGAAATATAGTATGATTTAGTATATTTACAAAATGATATGTTTATTCAGTTATGATATTATCAGTTTTTCAAGCATGTGATATGTACTATGTATTTATTATAGCACGCAAATATTCATGTTGCTATACAGCTGTATTTAGTTTATTTTCTTTACTGAGAAATTTCTCACCCTAGCTTAAACCATTTCATGGAATCCAAAAAGACAGGCGAACCAAGCCCGCTGTTGAGGCAGTTGTTTTTACTACCCCATTAGAAGGGTGAGTTTAAAGCTAAGATCTTCTGGTTTTTGGGTATTATATCCTAGTTCTATCTTTTGATGTTTTGAGGATTGTATATAAATACAATATATGGTGGAATGTAAGTAACTCTGGTATATTATATTCTATGGTTGGATGAATGAATTTATGTTTACTACTACTTAGGTTTCAACTGTGTATGACAGGTATGTCCCCGTTGTCCATGGGTTTGAGTTGACCATATTATATTTTAAGTTAATGATATTTAATATGTTTGATTATGTAGTAAATTAGGCAAATCGTTACAGTTTGGCATCAAAGCTTAAGATGCTACGTTCTGTAGACTCTAGAATGCAACAGTAACAATACCAAAGTATAGGATAAGGAAATTTGAGGTTTAGTTTGTAGTCTAGATGTAGGACTTTCGTGATGGTTTGTGTGTCTTTCTTGGGGTGACGATTTCAGGAAAGTCATAGTAAACTATTGTTGGGTTGGGTATCTAGGTTGCGGGATTGAACCTTGAATTAAGATCAGGGATGATGAATCAGTTAAGGATATAATATACTAGTTATATGATATGTTATGGTAATAGGGTCCTAAGTTAAGTTTATTTTCTTTTCATGATGGACCTTGGAGGTAATAACGCTCATGCTAGTAGTAATGAGGGTGCTGGGCCCTCGGATGATGCGGGTGGTGACTCAAATGCAGTACTGCACAGCGTGGCTCAGCAAGTCATGGCTGAAATTGCCAGGAATTCCAGAGAGTAGGGTGGTCCGCTTGCAGGTCACGGCAGTTCGATTGAAAAATTTATTAAGATAAGTCCTTCGACTTTCTCAGAACGGACTGATCCTGCAGTTGCTGAAAATTGGTTGTAGGAGATTGAGAAAGTGTTTGAGAAAGTGTTTGCAGTGCTACAGTGTACTGAGGAGTAGAGGGTATTGCTCACTACATATAAACTGACTGGAGAGGCCAAGAGATGGTGAACCGCAGTGAAACTCTTGGAGCAGTAAAGGACAATTCCTGTAGAGATGACATAAGAGCGATTTAAGGATATATTTTTTGATAGATACTTCCTAGCCTTGTCCAGGGAAGTTAAGATTGAGGAGTTTTTGAATTTGAAGCAGGGACAACAGATAATGCAGTAGTACGTGGTAAGGTTCATTGAGTTGTCTCGCTTCGCCTTGTACATTATTCCAGAAGATGCGAAGAAGGTAAGATAGTTTGAAAGAGGTCTAAGGATAGAATTATATAAGCAAGTGTTGATACTGAAATTGCAAGATTTTGCCGAGCTAGTAGATTGAGCAACTATAGCAGAAGCTGGAGAGCAGTTAGAGGCTGAGAAGCAGAGATAGAGGAAAATATCCATGCCTTCTAGTTCCCAGTAGGGGTTCAGTCGTGATTTGTGGAAAAGAGGTGGCTATTATAGGGACCGGAGGCAAGAATTGGGGAACTGTGGATTTCAGGGTATGCAACTTTTTCCAACTTGCCCGACTTGTGAGAAGAGACATCGAGGCGAGTGTCGTGTCAGGTGAGGTATCTACTACCGATGTGGGGAGTTAGGGCATATAATGAGAGACTGTCGGACTCAGATTGGTGCTGCTCCCACTCCTTGACCTACTTGGGGTGGCTATCAAGCACCACGTGGAGGCCAGCAAAGGAATATAGCTTCAGCTAGAGTTTTTGCTTTGACGTCGGGTAATGCTGAGATAGCCGGTGACGTGGTGACAGGTATGGTTAGCATGCTTTTGTTTAAAGTTATTGTATTATTTGATTCAGGAGCCACACACTCGTTTGTGTTTATGAAATGCACTAGACTATGTGGGGTAGAAACACAGTTATTAGAAATTGAACTTCTAGTAACTACATCGACCGAGTTAGTAGTGAGGTGTAGTAAGGTGCTCCAAAGCTGCCCAGTTGATATTCAGGGGAAGATTTTGTTTGCTGATTTGATAGTGTTGGACATGCAGAAGTTTGACGTTATATTCGGTATGGATTGACTAGCAACTAAATTTGCCAGTATAGATTGCCATTCGAGAGAAGTAATATTCAGAACCCCAGGAAAATCAGAATTCAAGTTTATAGGGTCATGAGTGCAATCCCTACCTCAGTTAGTATCAGCCATTCAGGCGAGGAGACTACTCGTGAGTGGTAGTCAAAGGTTCATGGCCTTTGTAAAGGAAATGTCTGGGAATGAATTGAAACTCACTAGTGCGCAAGTAGTAAAAGAGTTTACCTATGTTTTTTTAGATGAGTTACCAGGCTTACCACCTGATTGTGAGGTAGATTTTCCTATTGATCTGCTTCCACGTACAGCGCCGATCTCTAAAGCACCTTACTGAATGGCGCCAGTGGAGTTGGTAGCATTAAAGAATTAGTTGCAAGATTTGCTTGATAAGGGTTTTATACGACCTTGTGTATCTTTATGGGGAACTCCAGTGTTATTTGTAAAGAAGAAAGACGAGTCCATAAGGATGTGTATAGATTATAGGGAAATTAATAAGGTGACAATCAAGAACAAGTATCCTCTACCCTACATAGATGATTTATTTGATCAGCTCCAGGGTACACGGGTGTATTCTAAGATTGATCTTAGGTCAGGATATCATCAAGTAAAGGTAAGGGTAGAAGATGTATCGAAGACGACCTTCAAGATCAGGTATAGGCATTATGAGTTTCTTGTTATGCCTTTTGGTCAGACGAATACTCCTGCAATATTTATGGATTTGATGAATAGGATCTTCCACCAATATTTAGATTAGTTTGTTGTTGTTTTTATATTGATGATGTATTGGTCTATTTGAGGAGTTATGAGAAGCATGAGACACATTTGAGGCAAGTTTTACAGACGCTCAGGGAAAATAAGTTATGCGCCAAATTCAACAAATGTGAATTCTGGCTCAAGAAGGTTGTGTTTTTGGGGCGTGTTATTTCAGGGGATGAAATTTCTATGGATCCTAATAAAATTGATGCAGTAGTGAATTGGGATAGACCGAGGAACGTCTAGGAGATCAAGAGTTTCTTGGGGCTGGTTGGTTATTACTGTCGTTTTGTTGAGGGATTCTCAGCGTTATTAGGGCCTTTGACGCGATTGACTAGGAAGAACATCAGTTTTGAATGGGACGACAGCTCTGAGTAGAGCTTCCAGGAATTGAAGCAATGCTTGCCACGACACCAGTGTTGATCATCCCATCAGGGGGTGAGGGTTATGTTGTCTACAGTGATGCGTCCTTGAAGGGATTAGGCTGTGTAATGATGCAACATGGTAGGGTGGTAGCATATACTTTCAGGCAGTTGAAAGAATACGAAAAGAACTACCCTACCTATGATTTTGAATTGGCTGTAGTAGTACATGCATTGAAAATTTGGAGGCATTACCTGTATGGCAAGCGATGCAAAATTTTCTGCAACCATAAGAGTTTAAAGTACTTTTTCACTTAAAAGGAACTGAATATGAGGCAGAGAAGGTGGTTGAAGCTTATTAAAAACTTTGATTGTACTATTAGTTACGACTCAGGGAAAGCAAACGTGGTAGCAGTTGCATTGAGCAAGAAGTTTGTGGGACCAGCGCTGTCAGCCATGGAGATCCAGTATCCGATCATGATAGATCTGAAGATACTTGGCATAGAGTTGGTCAAGAATAATCCTCAGGCATGTATTGCTAGTCTAGTGGTGCAGCCTACTCTGCAGGAATGAATTAAAGCCGCTCAAAAAGAGGATCCATAATTAGCAGAGGTAATGGTCAGAGTATAGAGTGGTTAGGGAAAGGAGTTTTGTATTACGGATGATAGGGCTTTACGGTTCCGTTCTAAATTATGTGTTCCTGCTAACGTTGATATCAGAAAATCATTCTGGAAGAGGCTCACAGATCTTTGTACACAATGCATCTTGGCAGCACGAAAATGTATAAGGATCTGCGAGAGATTTATTAGTGGAGTGGTATAAAGAAGGAGATTGCCGAGTATGTAGCACAGTGTTTGACATACCAGCAGATAAAGGCTGAGCACTAGAGACCGGTAGGCCAGTTGCAACCACTTTTTATCCCATAGTGAAAATGGGATCACATATCTATGGATTTTGTTTCAAGACTGCCATCAGCATTGCATGGCCAGAATGCGATCTGGGTGATTGTAGATCGTTTAACTATGACCGCCCATTTCCTTTCTATCAAGATCAGCTACTTCCTTAACCGCCTGACAGAGATTTATATTCATAGTCCATTCTCACGGAGTGCCAGTGTCTATAGTATCAGATCGAGATCTGCGTTTCACGTCATGCTTTTGGAAGAGCTTGCAGGAAGCTCTAGGGTCTCAGCTATCTTTCAGCACGACGTTCCATCCTTAGTCAGATGGGAAGACTAAGAGGACGATACAGATATTAGAAGATATGCTTTGAGCATGCGTGCTGGATTAGTTGGACCCAGTTTATGCAGGTGAAGTTTGCGTACAATAACAGTCATCAAGCAAGTATTGGCACGGCACAGTTTGAGGCGCTCTACGGTATAAGTTGTCGTTTTCCTTTATACTGGGATGAAATGGGTGAGCGGCGAGTTGTGGGACTAGAGGTAGTACAACAAGCGTATGATAAGGTTCAACTCATCAGAGATAAAATCAGTACAGCTCAGAGTTGACAGAAGAGTTATGTTGATAATTGTCGCAGGAAATTAGAATTTGATATTGGTGATCATGTGTTCTTGAAAATAGTTCCGTTAAAAGGGGTTACGAGATTTGGAAGGAAAGGTGAACTTAGCCGTAAGTTCATTGGCCCGTTCAAGATTATAAAGAAAGTGGAGCTGGTTGCCTACAGGTTAGCTTTATCACCTGTGTTGTCCAGGATACACGACGTATTCCATGTATCCATGTTAAGGACATACGTCCCATACCCTTCTCACGTAATCAATTATGGTGCATTAGAGTTCAGTGATTCACTAGCTTATGAGGAGGTACCAGTATAGATTCTGGACAGGAAGGAGCAGGAATTGCGTAATAAGAAGATTCCTTTAGTAAAAGTCTTGTGGAGAAATCATACAATAGAAGAAGCTTCTTGGGATCTTGAGGAATAGATAAGGTAGAAATACCCGCAGTTGTTTTGTGGGGTTCAGTTATAATCAAGTAAAATGTAAATCATTGTGTAATGTTTCTTTTGCAAGTTAGTTAATGTATGTAATAGTTTAGTTAGTAAGTAGTATTTCTGTTTTGAGAGAATTTTATTTTATATGTGTAATCTCCCAGAACTTTGTATGTAACCATGGTATTCCTCCGCCATAAGTGAGGGTAAGTAATAAAATAAGTAGACTATTTTCTTTAAAGGATGGTGAATCATATGGATAGTAAATTTCTAGGACGAAATTTTTATAAGAATATGAGAATGTAGAGACCCAAAGAATTATGGTATTTAAATAATAAAGGAAGGAGAAAAAAGAAATTTTAATTGAAGTGTTTGTTGATGAAGTGGCTTTGTGGGGTTGTCGACAGGGGCACGCCTCATTGACGAGAAGATACTGAGAGGCTATTTCTTAGCTCTAAATTTCGTTGACGAGAAATAAGCGTTTGTCGACGAACTTCCTTCGTGGCTCGTTGACGAAGTGACGTGGCTTGTTGACGAGTGCAGGTGTATAAATAGTTCAAACTTAGTTTTCAGCGCAGAAATTTCACGCGGAACCTCCTCGTCTCTCTCTCTCTCTCTCTCTCTCTCTCTCTCTCTCTCTCTCTCTCTCTCTCTCTCTCTCTCTCTCTCTTGTTCGTCCCCTCCCCCTTCTCTCTCTAAGATTTTGGGTCGAATTCTTGACGGTTTGGTGATCCGAGGCCACCACGACACTCCTAGGAAAGTTCTCTTCAAGTTTACTTGAGTGGATCGTCGGTGGGGTTAACTTGGATTTCATCCCAAATTCATGGTAAGACTTTTTATTTAACATTTAGCTTTCCTACAATTGTAGAAAATGTAGTACTCAAAAAAATACTGAAATGTTGTTTAGGGAGATGTTATTTTCAGGGTGTTGAGCTGGGAGCCCTGCGTGTGTAAGACTAGACATTGTAGGGGCTTCTCAGTAGTCAGGTAAGGGAATAAACTAAAATAATTATTTTTCATTAAAATTATTATTATTTAATAGCAGATTAATTTCCCGAAAGCATGTGTTATATATGAGTATAATTATGAAAAATATATTTAGGAAAATACTACTGTTACACAGGAATATGTATTTTTAGTATGAAATGTCAGGAAATGTGATTTCATAATAGAATTCATGAATTTATTCAATATTGTGTGGCATGAATATTATTTGACGCAAATTTTATTATATTAAGTCAATTTTACAAGAAAAACGTATTTGCATGTATTTTAGGAATAACATGATAATATAGTAAACCATGATTTTAGAATATATGATAAACAATACATTTATTCAAATCAATATGTATATTATGTTTGGCACAAGGCCGCAATTATGCCTGTTATTCAGCGCAAGGCCGCAGTTATGAATGTATTCGGCGCAAGGTCATAATTATTTATGTTATTACAGAATTCAGAAAATTCTATCAATCTATTTACATCAAACAGTATATTATCATGTACTATATGTTATTAGAACTCGAATAATAGTTCAGATCAGTTATCAGGAGCACAGTACTGTAGCTATAAAGTTCAGTTTAGTTTAGACTTGTGCTAATTGCCCCTGTTAATAGAGGGGGTGGGAGATTGATAGTCGATGTGGTTTTTAATATAGAGTTGTAGACGTTCACCTAGTAGTCAGGACTAGGGTGTGGCTGGCTCATCGTACTTACAAACATTTTTTACTCGGCAGTGGTCGGCCAGCCATTGTTGGGTCCCGCCTTCGGGCTGCACAACTCGTCATGGGTGGTAATACGTGACATCAGTTAGCTATTCATCCTGAGTAAATTTCAAAATTACTAGTTATATCAAATGATTTTATGAACAGTGAAATGCAGTACGATTTAGTATATTTACGAAATGATATGTTTATTCAGTTATGATATTATCAGCTTTTCAAGCATGTGCTATGTACTATGTATTTATTATAGCACACAAATATTCATGTTGTCACATAACTGTATTTAGCTTATTTCTCTTACTGAGAAGTGTCTTATCCCAGCTCAAACCATTTCAAGGAACCCAAAAAGACAGGCGGGCCAAGCTTGCCGTTGAGGCAATTTTTTTTACTACCCCATTAGGAGGGTGAGTTTTGAACTAGGATTTGCTGGTTTTTGGGTGTTATATCGTAGTTCTATCTTTTAATGTTTTGAGAATTGTATATAAATGCAGTATATGGTGGAATGTAGGTAACTCTAGTATATTGTATTATATGCTTGGATGAACGAATTTATGGTTACTGCTGCGTAGGTTTCCGCTGTGTATGACAGGTGTATCCCCGTTACCCATGGATTCTGGTTGATCGTGTCATGTGTCGCAATGTCCTGAAGCACGTGTGCCCTAGGTGGCGAAATAAAAAATTATAGTTTTATATTTTTTGGAAAAAACAAGAGTGAAATCGCCACTAACCTTTTAGTATGGTTAGAACACTTAATTACTACCCGGTTAAGGGTAGAATAGGTCTACATTACTAAAGCTGGGGTTGGGAGTTCGGTTACGCGAGGGGAAGGTACGAGCACCCCCTACGTGCCTGTTCTTACGAACGGTACCTAACTAATTATGAAATCATCCTTAGGTAAATTTGAAAAGTCTTTAGGCTACTCCTTTTATGAATTTACAATTATACAAATAAATAAATAAATAAATGTAATATGTTATATGTGTATATATATATATATATATATATATTCCCTCAGAATGGATGGTATGTGAAGCTTAAAAAACTTGTACTCCCCCCCCCCCCTTTTTTTTTGAATTGCAATCATAGGGATAAAAATCAAAAAAATATTTAAGAAAATACACTCTCAAATTTTGAATTTGTATAGAAATTTTTTATAGGAAAATACTAGTATGGGAGATTTCAATACGTGATAATAGGATAATAAACTAAAATACCAAGCTACCATAATACACATAATAATAATAAGAATACATACCTACTAAAATATTGAAATACCAAAATAAGTTACAAAATACCATATACCATATATATATTAAGATACTAAAGAAACTACAAAAAAGTAATACCATAAATATTAGGATACTAACAAATATACACTAAATAATGAATATAATCATAATAATAATATGTAACCTAGAATGAAATACTAAAAATGACTTAATATTAAAATATAACCATATTCTTAACACAAACACTAAATATGAATAATAATAACCCTACATGTGAACATTAATTATGACAAAAACCCTAAACCCTAATATTGGGTATACGACTTGAATATTATATACTCAAATAACTACAATATTTAAATACCAAAACTTATATTATAACTTTAAAACTCCCATATCAATATAATTAATGCGACAAGAATTTAATGAATTTCAACAATAAAGATTCTACAACCATGTTTAATATCTAAAAATAAATGAATGAATAAATAACCATGAACAAATATCATTAAATTAACTTATTTAATATATACAATAAAAGGCCTAATGATGGATTTTAAAGAAATACACAACTAATGAAAATCTTATAAGTATTAATCTTTTAATTCATACACGTAGAAAATAAAGATTTAAACTTTGCAAATTAAAACAGAACAAACAAAAACCTACCATAATGATAATGACAATACAGTAAAAACATAAAAGAAATAAACATATCAGTGAGTACGCGCAAGTGGGTGCGTGTGTGTGTGTGTCTGTTGTGCATGAAACAGTGTGTGTACAGGAATTTACAGAGGAGGCCAGAGTTGGGTGCTGGTGTAGCAACGGTCGAGCAGAGGATCGGTTGTGCAGCAGAGCAGGGGAGAACCTGGCTGCAGCTGTGGCGATTCTCTCGGGTTCCAGCAGGACCAGCAGGAGCTGCAGCCGGAGAATTGCTCGGGGCCCTGGTGGTGCTGCCGTGGAGAGTTGCAGAGGGTGGTTTGTGGCTGGCGCAACTGGTAGCTGCTGCGGTGGCCGGCTGCCTGGTCTGCTCACGGTTGGCGATGGTGCAGAGGGGTTAAAAAGAGGAGTCTGCTGTGAGGGTTGCTGGCTGCTGTTGTCGTCGTGCAAGGTGGCCGGAGGAGCTGTGCAGAAAGGCAGAGGAGGTCGCTGGTGGCTCGTGGACGGCCGGAGCTGGGGGCGGCTGTAATGGAAGCTCTGTGTGCCGAGAGTTCAGAGTGAGGGTAGCTGTGGCAGAGACCAGAAAGGAGATTGAGGGAGAGACAGAAGGAACAGGAGAAGAGAACAGGGACTCTTCAGAGAGGGAGAGAAGGGGATGAGAATGGGAAAGGTGGGATTTTTTTAGGTTGCCTCCGGCTTTGTTTTGCTTGTGTGCGTGCGTTGTGGTTATATAGAAAAAATACATTCCTCTGCCCCCCTCTCTTCCCCTTTTCTTTTTTTTTTTTCTTTTAATTTTGTTTTTTATAATAATAATAATAATAATAATAATAAAGTAATAATTAAGATAATAATGATAATAATAATAACAATAATGGTAAGTAATAATAATATTAATAATAATAATAATTATTATTATTATAATAATAGTAGTGGTAAAATAATAATTAATATGATCATGATAATTACAATAAAACTAATAAGATAATAATAGAAATAATAATAATAGTAAAATAATAATGGTAAAATAATATCTAAAAGTAATTAATAATAATAATAATAATAATAATAACAGTAATAATAAAAAAATTAATATGAAAAAATGGTAATAATAGTAAAAATAATAATAAAGATAATAGAAATAATGATAATAATACTAATATAATAATAATAATAATAATAATAATAATAATAATAAATAAAAATAAGAATAAGAAAAATGATAGTAAAATAATAATAAAAATAATAATACCCTAATAATAAAATAATATTTATAATAATAATAATAATAATAATAATAATAATAATAATAATAATAAGGCTAAAAATAATAATAATAATGACTTTGTTGTATTTGGCCCGGACAAAAATAGGGTGTCTGCCCCTCTTTGTAAGCTTTGTTGTTTCAACGTAACGGTAGGAACTCTCCTACGTTTTTGTAGCAACAAGACTGCAAAGGTAAAAGACGCAGATTTTGGATGAGGCCAAATATAACAAAAAGGACAAACATGATCAGTGGAAACTGCTTTGTACCGAGCTTGAGAGCACACGAGGATGACTTACGCCGGGTATAGGAACCCGAGCTATAATTCATGGAAGGTGAATTGCACCGGGTGTAGAAACCTAAACTATAGTTCAAGGAGGGTGACTCGCACTAGGTGTAGGAACCCGAACTATAGTTCATGGAGGGTGACTCGCACCGAGTGTAGGAACCCAAGCTATAGTTCATGGAGGGTGACTCGCACCGGCTGTAGGAACTTAAGTTATGGTTCATGGAGGGTGACTCGCACCGGGTGTAGGAACCCGAGCTATGGTTCATGGAGGTTGACTCGCACCGAGTGTAGGAACCCAAGCTATAGCACGGAGGGTGACTCGCACCGGCTGTAGGAACTCGAGCTATAGTTCACAGAGGGTGACTCGCACCGGGTGTAGGAACCCGAGTTATAGTTCATGGAGGGTGACTCGCACCGGGTGTAGGAACCCGAACTATAGTTCACAGAGGGTGACTCACACCGGGTATAGGAACCCGAGCTATAGTTCAAGGAGGGTGACTCGCACTGGGTGTAGGAACCTGAGCTATAGTTCACAGAGGGTGACTCGCACCGGGTGTAGGAACCCGAGCTATAGTTCATGGAGGGTGACTTGCACCGGGTGTAGGAACCCTGGCTATAGTTCACGGAGGATGACTCGCACCCGGTGTAGGAACCCGAGCTATAGTTCACGGAGGGTGACTCGCACCGGGTGTAGGAACACGAGCTATAGTTCACGGAGGGTGACTCACACCGGGTGTAGGAACTCGAGTTATAGTTCATGGAGGATGACTCGCACTGGGTGTAGGAACCCGAACTATAGTTCACAGAGGGTGACTCGCACCGAGTGTAAGAACCTGAGCTATAGTTCATGGAGGGTGACTGGCATCGGGTGTAGGAACCTGAACTATAGTTCATGGAGGGTGACTCGCACCTAGTGTAGTAACCCAAGCTATAATTCATGGAGGGTGATTCGCACTGGGTGTAGGAACCCGAGCTATAGTTCACGGAGGCTGACTCACACCGGGTGTAGGAACTCGAGCTATAGTTCACGGAGGGTGACTCGCACCGGGTGTAGGAACCCGAGCTATAGTTCACAGAGGGTGACTCACACCGGGTGTAGGAACCCGAGTGCCGTAGCACACCATAATAATTCAAACATTAGTGAGACCAAGGTTGTTTGGACAATGATGAAAAGAGATGTACGACACGATGAGTATGACTATATGATTTTATATGATGCACTGAATGTGGCTATTGGTGATACTAGAATGCAATAGTGCATGCATGTTGTTTGATGTGGTGCCAGAACATGGGGATATGTATGCATGTTGCATGCTATGACATGTATGCTCCTCTTATTATCACTTTCTTTTTCCAATGTGCTTGCAATCGACAACCCCAACGTTGATTTTGGCCATGTTGCCCCCAAATTGGTTCCCTTCCCTAGATGAATGGCTCTATAACTAATCTTGGCCTGTTCTCATATTCCAACCAGATATGAAGGCATTTGACTAGACTTGACATGACATTTGCCCCGGTTAAAATGCGTTGGTAAATGCTCTCAACTTTTACTTCTGATATGAAGGCATTTAAATCAACTCCCATGGACCTTGACATGGATTCTTCCCCGTTTATCTATTGTAGACCTTGTCCATATTTCCAATTTTCATGAAGGCACCCGAGCCTAGGATCTGCCTCAATCATATTTTCTGATTGCGCCCATACTTTTTCAACAATTAGCATACTAGAGAACCCTTTTGATTACCCTATTCTCGAGAGTTAGAAAAGGTTTTTTTTTTTTTTTTGGAATAATAGTGACCATGCATTTGTGACACCCTTTTGCTGAATCGAAGGATCATCTGTGCAAGACGAATGATTTACCAAGCTTAAATGTCAGTTCAAGAGGAAAACTTTATACCAGTATTCAAGAGTCAAAGTACATGAACGTTAAGTTGTCAAGCTTAATCCTTACTCAGCCGATCCTTCCCTTTTTCGTTGATGGCTCCAATTGAAGGAAGCAATCCTCACTCCTCTTATCTTATTCTATTGTGACCCTTGGAATTCTCATCTAACTGTTGCCTCTACTTTAATCTGATTCAGTCTATGTTTTGATCTCAAGATGGTCTTCAAGACACGGGGCAAAACGTAGGCTTAGGGATGTAGGTTTTCAAAAGAAAGGAGAAACTAAGGCTCAAAAGTCCCCTCCCATAATGACATTTTCTGCCCCAATTTTAGTTCCCCTCCCATAATGACATTTTTTGCCCCAATTTGAGTTGAGGTGCTTTACAAGATGATATGAACCCACAAGCTCCGATTACACACGATGATCTGCACGTACCAAGCGGACCCATCACAAAAACTAGAGCCAAGAAGGTCAAGGAGGCTATGCAAGGACTAATTGAGAAGTTGTTTGAGTAAGAGTCAATGAGGGCCATGAACACTAAAGAAAAAGACTTTCTTGAAGAGCCTAAGATGCTAAATTGTCTAAAGGCGTGTGAAGCTGGAACGTTAAGTCAATAAGGGCTGTTTGGGGAATTTTTATGGATTAAGCATGACATGTGACTCGCACATGTTTCATTAAATGACACATGTCATGTGACTTGCACATGTTTCATTAAATGACATGGCATGCTTAAGGTTATGTGGGATTATTTTATTGGCCAGATTGATGTCATAACTTATTTTTATTGGCCGAACTGATGTCATGGGTTTCTTTTATTTTTTATAAGTAGTAAACTCTCTATTGTATTAAAGGATGATTATTTTTGCTGAATACAATTACAAGTGAGGTTTATTTCTCTTCAAGTTCTTCATTGAACTTTCACCGAACTTATCAAAGGTGCTACTTTTGTGGCGTTCATCCATTAATATGATATTCTTGGTTTGTGCTTCACGTCAAGCCATAGGTCAAGGATCCTATACCATGTCGAATCTTATTTTGGGTTTTGATAAATCTGATTTGGGGTCTTCGGACGTTTATTCTTGGGGTTCCGTATCATTTGGTATCAGAGCTTTGGTTCAAATCAGGTTCTATCTATCTTATTTTTCTTGTTTGCTTTCGAAAATTCTTTTATCTTATAATCATTTATCCTTATTTCATATTCTTCTATCATCCGATCTACCTATCTTGTTTTCTTGTTTTCAAAATTTTCCATCTCTTCTTAAATATCGTCCATCATCAAGATTGAATCTTTTGTGGCTGGAAATTGCAAGAAATACAGTAAGGCCGATTAGAGCACACTAAAAAAAAAAAAACCATTTTGTGCATTCAAAAAAATAAAGAGAAAAAAAGAGAAAAGGCAGTATTTTGCATTAAAAAAAAAAAAAAAAGAGGAGGCAGCAACTTATTATTCTGATTTGTGTTTGAATATATCCTTGGCCGAGTTGGTTATTTTGTTCTGTTGAATTTTTTTCGTTTGCGTCATTATTGTTTTCTTGACTTCTTTTTGTCTTTCCTTCGTTGTTTTGTGTCTTGATTTAGTTGTTTTCATTGATTTAGTTGCGTTTGATTTGTTTGGGATTAGTTCATTAAAGAACTAAAAGAGAAATCCTGAGTGGTAAGAGGCACGAGTGTGTGAGCGTATCAGAGGGAAAAAAGCCAAAAAAAAAAAAATTTGTGTCAAAAACACGAGCATTGAGTGCCATTGTTTGGAGGGTAAACACGTAAGGGAGTGAGTGAGGAAATTTTTTTTTCTCTCTAATATCCTTTTTGCAGGTTTGAAATTATGAGTAGAAAGGTGGTTGGTGCTGAAACTTCCAGCAAAGGTAGCGAGAATGAGAACCCTCTACAAGACTCATTCTTCACCTTGCAAGCCATTCAATAGCAGTTTGAAAGACTCAATACGATTTTTGGGGAGTTCAGAGATAGATTGGATAGACAAGACGCTGCAATTGATGGATTGAGAAGAAGGCAATCCAATGAAAGGCGGCAAAGGTCACATACTCCTCTGATTGCTGAATTTGAACATGATATAGGTAGCAATGAAGCAAGTGATAATGAACATGACGGTATGGGCATATTTGCTTATCAAGGTGCTAGGCAAGAGCGACAACCTCGATGGGAGCCAAGGGGTCGAGATAACATCGATAGAAACATCAGAAGCATCAAAATGAAGATTCCTCCTTTTCAAGGGAAAAATAACCCGGATGTATACCTTGAATGGGAGAGGAAGGTTGAGCTCATTTTTGAATGTCATAACTATTCCGAAGAAAAGAAGGTGAAATTGGCAGCTGTGGAGTTCACTAATTACGCACTGGTATGGTGGGATCAAATTCTTCTTAGCAGGCATAGAAACATGGAAAGACCTATCCAGACGTGGGCTGAAAAGCAATTTGTACCAAACCACTACTACCGAGACTTACACCAACGTCTTCAAAGCCTTACCCAAGGTACAAAAAGTGTGGAGGACTACCACAAGGAGATGGAGATAGCTATGATTTGGGCAAATATTGAGGAAGATAGAGAAGCTACGATGGCACGATTCATATGTGGGTTGAACCGAGAAATTGCTAACATAGTGGAGCTGCAGCACTATGTGGAGTTAGAGGACATGGTGCATATGGCAATGAAAGTAGAGAGGCAACTCAAACACAAGGGTGGAAACAAGCATGCTATAACAACTTCGCTTCCCATTCCACATGGAAACCGAATTGGGGGAAATTAAAAGAAGAAATTGTTGTTTCCAAATCCAAGGAAGAGAAGGAGAAAGGCAAAGACAAAGTGGGCAGCCATGAAAAGGTATAACTTCTTCTCAATCTAGTAGGTACAGAAATACCAAGTGTTTTAGGTGTTTGGGGACTGGCCATATTACATCACAATGCCCAAACAAAAGAGCAATGATTATGAGAGATGATGGTACTATTGAGACTGATGATGAAGAGAGCGATCATGAGTCCATGCCTTCACTAGAAGATTCTAGTGATGTTGAGTATGCTGTCCATGGTGAGGCATTAGTAACTAGGAGAGCTTTAAACATGCATGTGGTGAAAGATGAAAATGAGGAGCAGCGTGAGAATATATTTCATACTCGATGTTACATCAATGATAAGGTGTGTAGCATGATCGTCGATGGAGGGAGTTGCACTAACGTAGCTAGTACCACATTAGTAGAGAAGTTGGGGTTGCAATGCATAAAACATCCTAGGCCTTACAAACTTCAATGGTTGAATGAGTGTGGGGAGGTTAGGGTGAATAAGCAAGTGTTGATTGTATTTTCAATTAGAAAATATTCTGATGAAATTCTATGTGATGTGGTCCCTATGCATGCTAGTCACATCTTATTGGGCAGGCCATGGCAATATGATCGACGTGTCACTCATGATGGGTTTAAGAATAGGTATTCTTTTCTAAAAGATGGGAGGAGTGTGAACCTTGTACCATTGACTCCTAAGCAAGTGTATGAAGATCAAGTGAGATTGAAAAGAGCAAATGATGAGAAAAACAAAAAAGAGGCTGAGAATAAAACAAAAGGAGAGGCAGAGAGCATTGAAATTAGAAAAAAAAAAAAAAAAAAGAGTGGTAAAAATGAGAGAAAAACAACAAGAGAGGAAAAAGTGAGTTTGTATGCAAAAGAAAAGGAGTGTATGAAAGCTTTTTATGCACAAAGACCTCTAGTTGTACTCATGTACAAGGAGGCATATTTGAGCACAAACGAACTCACCTCTTCCTTGCCTAGTGCTGTTGTTTTTTTGCTACAGGAATACAAGGATGTCTTCTTGTGGACGTGCCCAATGGTTTGCCACCAATTAGAGGAATTGAGCATCAGATTGACTTCATTCCCGAGGCTACGATTCCTAACCGTCCAGCCTATAGGAGTAGCCCCGAGGAGACTAAGGAACTTCAAAGACAAGTTGAGGAGCTGCTTGCCAAGGGGCATGTGAGGGAGAGCATGAGTCCGTGTGTGGTACCCGTGCTACTGGTACCGAAGAAAGATGGATCATGGAGGATGTGCGTCGACTGTAGAGTCATCAATAAAATCACTGTAAAGTATCACCATCCTATCCTTAGACTAGATGACATGTTAGATGAACTGCATGACTCTTGCATCTTTTCTAAAATTGATTTAAAAAGTGGCTACCATCAAATAAGAATGAAACCGGGTGATGAATGGAAAACTGCATTTAAGACAAAGTATGGTTTGTATGAATGGATGGTTATGCCCTTTGGTTTGACCAATGCACCTAGTACTTTCATGCGCTTGATGAATCATGTGTTGCGTGCATTTATAGGCAGATTTTTTGTTGTCTACTTTGACGACATCCTAGTGTATAGCAAGAATCTTGATGATCACTTGGATCATTTGAAAGGTGTACTAGATGTTCTTAAAAAAGAAAATTTGTTTGCTAACCTAAAGAAATGTGATTTCTACATGGAAAAGGTTATTTTCTTAGGTTATATGGTGAGTGCTAAAGGTATAGAAGTGGATGAGGAAAAAGTGAAAGCAATAAAAGATTGGCCAACACCTAAATCTGTGACTGATGTACGTAGTTTTCATGGGTTGGCTAGTTTTTATAGGCGGTTTGTGAGATATTTTAGCACCATTGCTGCACCTTTAACTGAAGTAATAAAAAAGAACATGGGGTTTAAATGGGGTACTGCACAAGAACATTCCTTTAAAATGCTTAAAGATAGGTTGTGTTCTGCTCCATTGTTGCTTTTACCTGATTTCACTAAAACTTTTGAGATTGAATGTGATGCCTCCAGGATTGGTATTGGAGCTGTTTTGATGCAGGATAAGCATCCCATTGCATATTTTAGCGAAAAGCTCAATGGGGCAGCATTGAACTACTCCACGTATGATAAAGAACTGTATGCCTTGGTGCGGGCATTGGAGACGTGGCAACACTACTTGTGGCCTAAAGAATTCGTGATCCACTCTGATCATGAATCATTAAAGCATTTGAAGGGGCAAGGTAAGCTAAATCGCCGCCACGCCAAATGGGTAGAGTTCATCAAAACCTTCCAATATGTCATTCAGTACAAGCAGGGGAAAGAAAATGTCGTGGCTGATGCGCTTTCTCGCAGGTATGCCTTAATTACTACACTTAGCACTAAGCTATTGGGTTTTGAGTACATAAAGGATTTATATGCTAAAGATTCTGATTTTGCTAATGTGTATGAGGCATGTGATAAAGTTGTGTTCCATAAATTCTATAGGAATGATGGATATTTGTTAAGGGAGAATAGACTTTGCGTGGCTAACTGCTCCCTAAGAGAATTGCTTGTGCGAGAGTCACATTGTGGGGGTTTGATGGGACATTTTGGGGTACAAAAGACTTTAGATATTCTGCATGAACACTTCTTTTGGCCACATATGCATAGAGATGTAGAGAGAGTGTGTTCTAGATGCATTTCATGTAAACAAGCTAAGTCTAAGGTCTTACCTCATGGTCTTTATACTCCTTTGAAGAAGAAGAAAAAGATTAAATAGGACTTAAAATTATTAATCTCATCTAGGGTAAATTGGCCAAAGATCACATATGAAGTATGTCCCTTGTTTCTTTCTTTATTTTTTCTTCTTTTTCTCTTTTTTTCTATATCTTTTGCTCTTACTGCTCCTTTTGCTTTTCCTTTCATGAAGGGATTCTAGCATTTTATTTGGACCTCATTTGGGACTGATCTTTTAAAACTGCCCCAGTGTGGGGTGTGATCCTTTGATGGGTTAATCAAGAATTGAATTTTCTAGGCTCAAAAGGGCTTGCAAGGGATTTCTTTTCTTTTGAGTTTCTTTTGGGTAGCAGAAAGATGGCCTGCCATCATTTTGGGTAGCCAATTGTTGTCTCGTATGACTTGCTAGACCCTAAGGGACCTACACCCAGGTTAAATTTTTGTGAATTGACTTTTGAGAAAAAAAAATTGGTTTAACATTCAGGCTCAACTCGGTTAATAAATGGTAAATCATTGTTTGATTCTCTTTATGAGAAAACAGGCCAGCCAAAGATGGTCATCTATCATTTGATCAAAATATGAGTGATGAACGGACATCAGATTTATAAAGCAAACCATCATCTTATTGAATCTCTTTGAGAGTTGACAAGGTTTCTAAGAGAAATATTTCTTTACCACGTCTGAGTTTTTGTGGTGCAGAAGATCAGTTCCATCCATATCTGCTAATAATAGGGCACCTCCTAAAAATGCTTTCTTCTCTACATACGGCCCTTCATAATTTGGGGTCCACTTACCTCGAGGGTCATTATAAATCGGTAAAATCTTTTTCAAAACTAGATCTCCTTCTTGAAACTGTCGAGGACACACCTTCTTGTTAAAAGCTCTTATCATTCTCCTTTGGTATAACTGTCCATGAACTATAGCTGTCAATCTTTTTTCTTCAACTAGATTCAACTGGTCATATCTAGATTGTGCCCATTCCGCCTCAATTAACTCTGCTTCTTTTAAGACTCGTAACGATGGGATCTAAACTTCTATTGGAATTACAGCCTCCATCCCCTATACCAAAGAGAAAGGGGTGGCCCCTGTGGACTTTCGAACAGTAGTCCTGTAGGCCAATAAAGCGAAAGGTAACTTCTCATGCCAGTTTCTGTAGGTCTTTGTCTTTTTTTCCAAAATGCTCTTGATATTCTTGTTGGCTGCTTCCACTGCTCCATTCATTTGCCGTCGATAAGGGGTTGAATTGTGATATTTAACCTTGAATTGACTGCACAATTTTGTCATAACCTCATTGTTCAAGTTTTTGGCATTGTCTAAGATTATCCTCTCTAGGATCCCGTACCTGCAAATTATTTCCCTCTTGATAAAATGGCTTATTACACTTTAAGTGACACTGGAGTATAATGCCGCTTCTACCCATTTTGTGAAGTAGTCAATGGCCACGAAAATGAATCGATGCCCATTACTGGCCTTCAGGGTTATTAGTCTAATCACATCCATGCCCTAGGCTGAGAAAGGCCAAGGCATAGATAAAACCTAGAGTTGAGTGGGTGGAACTTGTATACGATCTCCATAGATTTGACACTTATGGCATTTTTGAACATATTCTATACAATCACATTCCATAGTCATCCAATAGTATCCACTCCTTTGGATTGTTCAGGCCAACGAGTGACCTCCTGCATGGGTCCCACAAACACCTTCATGTACTTCCTGCATGATTTGTCTTGCCTCTTGTAATTCTACGCACCGTAGGAGGGTCATATCATGGTTCCTTTTATACAATATTTCTCCATCTAAGAAGAATCCCATAGCTAGCCCTCCTAATTGTCTTCCGATCATTATTGGAGGCTCCTATGGGGTACTCCTTCCCTTGAATGTATGTTTTGATATCATGAAACCATGGCTTTCCATCAGCTTCTTCCGTCATTATACAATATGCTGGCTCCCTATGCAACCTTATTCGAATGGGTTCAATCTCAATTTCGGGCTCAACCTTAAATAAAGCCGCCAATGTTGCTAGTGCATCAGGGATTAAATTACTTTCTCTTGGTAAATGTGAAAAACTGATAGTATCAAATTCCAGCATCATTTCCTGAATGTACTCCTGATACGGTATTAACTTGGAATCCCGGGTTTCCCACTCTCCAGTCGACTGATGAATTACCAAAGCTAAATCTCCTTTTACGGTTAATTCTTTAATGCCTCGGTCAATAGCTGCTTGTAAGCCCAATACGCATGCTTTATACTCAGTTACATTATTGGTACACGGAAAGGTGAGTTTGGTTGTGACTGGGTAGTATTTACCGTCTGGTGATATAAGTACAGCCCCTATTCCATGCCCCCATACATTGGTCACCCCATCAAACAGCATCATCCACCCAACATTATCTTCCTCTTCTTGATTTATTGAATCAATATCTTGATCCTGGAAGTCAAACTCCATAGGTTGGTAATGATTAACGGCTCTATCAGCCAAATACTCTGCTATAGCGCTCCCCTTGATGGGTTTCCTCTTCACATATGTAATATCATATTTAGTCAACAACATCTGCCAACGAGCCATTCGTCCTATCACTACGGGTTTTTCAAAAACATACTTGATCGGGTCCATTTTAGGAACCAGCCACGTTGTGTAATACAACATGTATTGCCTTAACCCGCTAACCACCCATACCAAAGCACAACATGTTTTTTCCAAGTTAGAATACCTAGATTTGTATTCCATGAGCTTTTTGCTTAGATAATAGATGGTGCGCTCTTTTCTTCTAGATTCATCGTGTTGCCCTAGCACACATCCCATGGAATTTTCTGATACTGCCAAGTACAATATAAGAGGCCTTCCAGGTACAGGGGGAACCAATACCGGAGTGTCCAATAGATATTCTTTTATTTTCTCAAAAGATTTTTGACACTCCTCATTCCATTTTTCGAGGTTATCCTTTTTTAACAGCTTAAATATAGGCTCACAAGTAGCAGTCAACTGAGATATGAATCGAGCTATGTAGTTTAATTTGCCTAGGAAACTCCTGACTTCTTTTTCGGTTTTGGGACTAGGCATTTCTCAAATAGCCTTTATTTTATCTAGGTCCACCTCGATCCCTTTCTCACTTACAATAAATCCCAACAATTTCCCTAAAGAAGCTCCAAATGTGCATTTTTCTGGATTTAATTTCAATTGACATTTTTGTAACATTTTCAACAGCTTCTCTAAGTTTATCACATGGCTATTCTCATCCCGAGACTTAACAATCATGTCGTCTACATATACTTCTATCTCCTTATGCATCAAGTCATGGAATAACGTCACCATGGCTCTTTGATAAGTTGCCTTTGCATTCTTTAGACCGAAAGGCATAACCTTATAACAAAAGGTCCCCCATAAGGTCATAAACGTGGTTCTTTCTTTATCTTCTGGGGCCATCTTAATTTGATTATATCCAAAAAATCCATCCATGAATGAAAACAGGGCATGTCCCACCGTATTGTCTACCAGCACATCTATATGTGGAAGTGGGAAATTATCTTTAGGGCTAGCTTTATTCAAGTCCCGATAGTCAATACAAACTCTCACTTTTCCATTTTTCTTCATTATTGGAACTACATTGGCCATCCATTCTAGATATTTGGCTACTTCTAAAAAACCAGCCTCAAACTGTTTTTAGACCTCTTCTTTTATTTTGATCAACATATCTGGGCGCATTCTCGTCAATTTCTGTTTTACTGGTTTGCTATCTGGGTAAATGGGTATTTTATGTGTCACTAGACCTGTATCCAAACCCAGTATATCCTGATATGACCATGTGAAAACATATTGGTATTCCTTCAGAAGGTTTATCATTCTGTCATTTTCTCTTCCTCCCAACAGTGCCTCAATTTTTAATTCTGTTGGCTCCTCATTAGTCCCCAAATTTATCATGACTGTGGGTTCACTACTGGTTAAAGTTGGTTTTTCATCTGATTGCAACATTCTTTGCATTTCAGGTGATAAGTTGGTTTCTTCCTCTTCTATTTCAGCTTATGGGATTAGGTTTTCAAAGTTAACATTAGTTTCTGGCTCATGAATACAGGTATGGTTATTTTCCCTATCCCTGCATAAAACAAAAGTAAACAATTTCTTGACAACTGATCCCATGATGCAATAAATGTAAAAGAAATGCGTACTTGTTTTATTAATGAAAATACAAATGGTCCGAGGCGATAATGTCCACAGATTACAGAAAGTAAAATAAACAAAACTACTACATGAAGTGAATTGGGTAATCAAAAGATGTCCAGTTCCGGATTTCTACTTCTGTAGTCAACGGGTAGATCCATTTACTTGAGTCATTCATAGGGTTCCCCGAATCCAAGGCCAATATGCTCATCTGTCTCATTTCTTCCTCAAGAGTGACTTGATTTCCCTTTCGAAAGGTCTGATTCATTGGCGGGACTTCTACTCCCCATTTGGTGCTTACTATTCCTATGCGCCTTTCAATTCTGAGTATTTTTTCCTCTTCTGCCTTCTTCTTATGGTCAGTTAGAGTAGGAGTATATCCGATGCCGTATATCTCATTCATACCTTCTGGTAGCAACAAAATTGTAATACCCTGAAGATACTTCCCTAACCCTTTACCTGGGCAAAACCCTGATTTAATAATTTCAGAAGCCACCATACGCACTGAAGAAGAGATCCGAGGTTAAGGGATAAAAGATCCCTCCATTATAATAGTGGCATTGATGATTTCAAATGCTCGGAATGAATCTTCCACATAGGGAGTGAAAGAAGGTTTAGTAACCATTATATCAGTCTCTCCGCAGACACACACCAGTTTATCCCCTACTACAAACTTCACACACTAATGCAAAGATGATGGAATTGCCCCTGCATTATGTATCCAAGGTCTTCCTAAGAGAAAACTGTATGAAGGCGTAATATCCATGACTTGAAAATTGATGTTGAAGGTTACTGGTCCAATTTGAATAGGGATCTCAAGCGACCCTACCGATTCTTTTCGTGTTCCATCAAAGGCACGCACCACCAAATTGTTTGGCATCACGTAAGAAGGATCAATGGGTAGCCTTTGCAGCATAGTCATTGGCATAACATTGAGAGATGACCCATTATCTATTAAGACTCGAGACATCATGTGATCCTTGCATTTGGTGGATATGTGTAGAGCCTTGTTATCCCCGTGGCCTTCTGGCAGAATCTCTTCATCGGTAAAAGTGGTGTAGTTGGAGGCTACTAGGCTTCCGATCACATGGTTGAACTTATCGACGCTGATATCTTGGGGAATGCAGGTTTGATTTAGGACCTTAAGTAATGCTTCCCAATGGATCTCTAAATTTAGTAGAAGTGACAAAACAAATATGTGCGTTGGCATTTTCTTTAACTGGTCCACAATGTTGTATTCGCTGTGCTTTATTATTTTTAGGAATTCTTCGGCCTCTCCATTGGGCACCGGGCTTTTCACTGCCCTGTCTGGTTGTCCCACCTTCTATTGATTTGATTTAGAAGATTCTAGCGTATACACCTTACCACTTCGGGTCATCCCTTTTACCCTACTATGTTACTGGTGCTTCCTTCAACATAAGCTTCGCATTCATATTTCCAGGGTATTGTTTGGTTACTCTTGTACGGGAATGGCCTGGGAGTAGAGATCACTAAGCGAGCTAGCGCTTCCTGTGTAGGAAGGGCCTTGTTCATGGTAGGTATGAATGGTTGATTAGTGTACTGGTGATAGACTGGCCTGTTTTCCCCAATGACTGCAATCTCTCCGCCCTTGTGGGTACAACCAATCTCCACGGACTTGTTATCCATCCACTATTTTTTGTAGGAACATTCTAAAAGTTCCACAATGTCGTACCAATCTTCTTTACTTGCTCTGACATAAACAAGGTGCGTTGGCAGGGCAAACAACCTCCTGCCCTATTTGACCTACTGCAACGAGTTCATTGAACACCCAATCTAGAGACATTTGTTCAAAATCTACTTCATTCGTCCCGTCTTCTATCATTCCGACATTGTTACCCCCATGATTGGGCAAAGGGTTCCCTTGGATTCCTGGTTGTTTATCATCAAATGCTAGCTATCCAGCTTCTCTTAGTGTTTGAACCTTATTTTTGAATGCCCAACAACGTTCAATGGTGTGCCCGGGAGTGTTAGCGTGATACACACACTTGGCTTCTGGGTCGTACCATTGTGGAAAGGGTGCCGTAATGACCATCCCAGGAATGACTGAAACCAAGTTCCTTTCCAGCAATTGTGGGAATAATTTTGAGTATGTCATTGGAATAGGATCTATTCTTCTCACATTTCTATGGATGCCTCTATCATGTGTCCAAACACTCGGTTGGGCGAGCATCCCGGAAGGAACAACTTGGGGTCTCGTGCCTGCATGGATAGTCTGATTAACAGAGGGTTCGAAAACAAAATTCCACCTAGGCCCTTGGCCACACCCTCTTTGATATTGTTGCCCTCGAACCATCTGGACCTCTTCTTCCTTCTTCTTGTTTGTCCACTTCTTTCCTGGACCGGTCTCTGCACTACTACTTTTAGTTCTCCCGACTTTGACGGTTGTCTCAATCCTCTCTCTGGTAGAAACAATATCCATGAAGTCGTGGGGGTTGCCCCTAGGAGATGTCCGAAGTAGGGATCTTTCAACGTATTCACAAATAGGGAAATAACCTCCCTATCTTCCACCGGAGGGCTTACTTGAATGGACATGCCCCTTCATCTATACGCATATTCTTTGAATGTTTCACTGAGTTTCATTTGCATGCTTTGCAAGGTCATACGATCAGGTGCCATTTCTATAACGTGGCGGTATTGAGCTATGAAAGAATTTGCCAGTTCTTTCCACGTGCGGATTCGAGTTCGATCCTATTGAATGTACCACCTGATAGCTGCCCCCCTCAAGCTATCTTGAAACCAATGCATCATTAATCTCTCATCATCAGTATGTGTAGCCATTTTTTGGCAATAAAGGCGCAGGTGGGTCCGAGAAAAATGACTTCCATCAAATTTTTTGAAATCCGATACTTTGAAATTCGGTGGCAGGATGACCTTTGGCACGAGGCACAGGTCATTGGGATCTACAGAGTCAAATGTATTGGATCCCTTAATGGCTTTCAGGCATTCCTCCAGTACATCATAATGACGCTCAACCTCAGATCTGTTCATCCTTAGATTAGAAGCTACCAATGGGGAAGTCCCTGCCATTGGAAACCCCTGTGTCGGCACGGTGGGGATGAACAAAGATATATTTGGCATCGGTCCTTCCACGCCAGGCGGTGGAGCTGACGTTTGTCCATGAACAGGGGTGAACCCCGGAGGATGAGTGGGGTCCGTATCTGTCTCCCGATCATTCTGTACTGCTTTTCCTTTGCTTATCAATAATTCTAGGATTTTTCTCATTTTCTCATTTAGTTCTTCTTGTCCTTATTCTATGCCCAGGACTCTACTTTCCATTTGTTCACTCATTTATTTTGCCTTTCGCCTGGTGTTGTATTGATGAGTAATAGTCTCAATGTTGCTTCTCGTTACTCAAACGACTTCTGTGGCTAGGAGCTGCAAACCAAAACTTTCCCTTTTTAGAACCATGAATGCATAATTATGAGTGCATGAATGTTTAATGCATGATCATGAGATGCGATGGATTTTTAAGGCATGTTCACAATTCACAATTATGGAACATATACATGTATGCAACCTAATGTAACCAGGGTTCATGGAAAAGATCATCATCACCCTAGAAAAACTCTGCTTTTCATTAAAAAGATCCTTTCATACAATTTTTCATGCATCCCCGCCTTTATTCTTTTATTGCCTATAGTACTTTCAGGAATGATCCACTCGAATATTTGAAGGTTTGCTCATGATTATTTGATCCCTGCTTTCTTGAGAATTCTTCTGTTTTTGTTGTGCCATTTTCTTATGCAAAGCTTGGACCTTAGCTTCCCAATAATTAGCTTTTATTATGCATTGCTTCTGTTTCTCCAGCACTTGGTTATATTTACCTCTCTACTCATCCCACTGACTTTCCAGTTCTTGTTTGTAGAGTGATTTCCTTTCATTTTCGGTTCTGGCCTCTTCTAACATCTGATATTTCTGGTCCAGTGATGCTCGAAGCCTTCGTCTTTCCTTCCTCAGAGTCACGACCTCTTCTTCTGATTGTACGTACCGAGTTTTTTGCCGCTTGATTTCTCTTCGATATACAGAAACTAGTTCCTCCTTTTGCTTAGCATGTCGATCTTCCATTTCTGCTTTCACATTTCCTGTTTCTGCTGGACTAGATGCTCTCACTGGCTTTTCCTCGATGATTTGACAAGACTAGTAAGGGCTCCAAAAGTTCCCTTGAATTGAGGATTCACTCAGTTGACCGGCCATAGCTCGTAGCCCCCTTGATTTGCGATGATTTCATTACCTAGGTCCACCAAATGTATATGTTTCCAGGCCACTACAAACTTCCTGATCTGATTCTGGGCATCCATTGTTTCATAAGCAAAGTCGGATTTCGCCAATCCGTAGGTTGCAAGCACAAATTGAGACGCCCCCACTTGCCTCCTTACCATCAAAGGAGCGTATACTATTCCTCCCCATGGACCTAGTAACGGGACCCATGGGAGATTTCCACATCGATAAAACATGCTGGAATGGTTCATCCATGGTGCTTGCTAGAGTAATCCCAACTCCCCCAATTTGTGCAATTTTTCATTCTAGTAGGTCTTGCTCCATTGAACATTCTAGTGAGCCTCCTCAAACTCGGCTAAGCGAATTCGGAGGGCTGAAAAGGTGTTACGGTACCCCCCTTGGTTACTTGGCAGGTGACTAGCAAACCAAATATAGAGTAATGGTACACAACATTTCAGTCATTCCTGGCCCTTGCTCATGCACTTGTTGAGAGATCAGAAAGTATCTACCAAAATACCGGGAACCAGATTAGCCCCATTCTTTACTTGCGCCACAAAAGAAACAGTAGCTCTGTCAATGGTCCCTAGTTATTTGGGAAATATAATTAGGCCATATATGGCCAACGCGAACAAATGTATCTGAACCTCCTCACCTTTCTCTTCTTCCCACAACTCCTTCAAGCATTTCCAAGTAAACCTTTCGTTTTCCCTGCCTTCTATTGAATCTTGACCCCAGCAAGGTTATACAACTTCCGTGCTAAGGAAGTCCTGGAATTAGGTACGTAAGTCTGGTAGGGGAATCGTTGTGTCATCAGGTGCAGCAACGAGTTGTACTCCTCGATTGTAGGAACTATGTCGATTCCCTCTATTGTAAAGCATATGTTTGGAGGATTCCAGAAGTGTACTAAAGCCTTCACCATATGAAGATTCACTGTTATATGTAACAAGAACCCGATATGGTCATATAATTGTGAGAATTCCAAACGGCGTTGTGGTGTCCAATTCTTCCAGATAGTTTTTAGTTCCTCTATGGGGTTTGACCAGGTATATAGGAAGACTTTGGCCGGTAACTCCACTACTAACTCCCCGTTCAGGCTATCTCCCCACTGCTCTTGCTGACTTTCAGAATACGACTGTACTACAGACTCGGTCTCCTGATAAATAACTATGTTCTCCATGAATGAATCTGATCTCTTCCAAAAACCTCGATAAAGTGAATGAGATGCCTATATGGATGCAACATGTTAGTTACACTATCATACAATTCAGAGCAAACATGTATAAACATAAAACCACATGGAGAAGGGTGGAGCTTCCGTCCCAACATAGGGGTAGGTTTGTATATACGGTTCTTCATGGCTCTATCCTAGTTAAGGAAAACTATATACAAGTATGTGTGGGTAGGCTCTAATCCCTATTGATAAAAAGGTTCCCAATCTAACCTCCATCCTCACCCCGAAAGGGTTTGGACAAAGTATAAACTGAGCGGAGTGGTTCGCGGGTCCCATCAAGCTTAAGCTACGAAGGGACAAACGATATTACACCCTTATCTAACCCTAACAAGTAAAGCTTGGGTTTAGAGCGTGAAAGTGTGTGAATTCAAATTTAACATAATCCCGCTACCCCACATGCATGTCACACGCTTATTCACAATTAATTACTTGCTTATTCAAACACCCATGGAAACAAATATTTTCATTAAAGCAAGGATTTCAAACATGGAAACTAAATGTTTACATTAACTCTAGAATATTTACAAATATAGTAACAAGCATTCACATTAAGTCAAGTATATTCACATATATGAGGGCTAAATACATTAATCAAGGATATCTTCATACATAAAAACTAAATATTCACAATAATCAAGGACATCTACTTATATGGGAGCTGAATATTCACATTAATCAAGGATATCTACCTATATGGAAACTAAATGTTTACATTAATTAAGGATATTTACCTATATAAGAACTAAATATTCATATTAATTAAGGATGTCTACCTATAAGGGAACTAAATTTTCACATAATTAAGGATATCTACCTATATGGGAGCTAAATATTCACTTTAATTAAGGATATCCACCTATATGGAAACTAAATATTCACATTAATCAAGGATACCTACCTATATGAAAACTAAATAATATCATTAATCAGGGATATCTAAATATATGGGAATGTTAATCAAACATATTTACGAATATTAACTCAAAGATATTTACAACTATGAAAACCTATGTCTTTACTTTGTCAAACATGTTATAATTTTAACAAATCACTTAAAATAAGAGAGTATTTTATTTACAAAATAAAGTGGAGTAATTAAAGGACTTAATAAAACATCCCGAAGTGCGTGTACCTCGGGTGGCGAAATAAAAAAATTATGATTTTATATTTTTTGGAAAAAACAGGAATGAAATCGCCATTAACTTTTTAGTGTGGTTAGAACACTTAATTACTATTTGTTAAGTATAGAATACCAAAGTTGGGGTCGAGAGTTCAGTTACGCGAGGGGAAGGTACGAACACCCCCTACGTGCCCGTTCTTACGAACGGTACCTAACTAATTATGAAATCATCCTTAGGTAAATTTAAAAAGTCTTTAGATTACTCCTTTTATGAATTGACAATTACACATACAAAATAAATAAATAAATAAATAAACGTAATATGTACATATATATATATATATATATATATATATATATATATTCCCTCATAATGGAAGGTACGTGAAGCTTAAAAAACTTGTGCCTTTTTTTTTTTTTTTTTTAATTGCAATCATAGGGATAAAAATCAAGAAAATATTTAATAAAATACACTCCCAAATTTTGAATTTGTATAGAAATTTTTTATAGGAAAATACTAGTATGGGAGGTTTCAATACGTGATAATAGGATAACAAACTAAAATACTAAGCTACCATAATAATAATAATAATAATAATAATAATAATAATAATAATACATACATACATACATACATACATACCTAATAAAATATTACAAATACCAAAATAAGTAACAAAATGCCATATACCATATATATTAAGATACTAAAGAAACTATAAAAAATTAATACCATAAATATTAGGATACTAACAAATATACACTAAATAATGAATATAATAATAATAATAATAATATGTAACCTAGAATGAAATACTAAAAATGACTTAATATTAAAATATAACCATATTTTTAACACAAACACTAAATATGAATAATAATAACCCCAGGATAATAATAAAGTAATAATTAAGATAATAATGATAATAATAATAACAATAATGGTAAATAATAATTATTATTATAATAACAATAGTAGTGGTAAAATAATAATTAATAAGATAATGATAATTACAATAAAAATAATAAGATAATAATAGAAATAATAATAATAGTAAAATAATAATGATAAAATAATATCTAAAAGTAATTAATAATAATAATAACAGTAATAATATAATAATAATAAAAAATAAAAAAATGGTAATAATAGTAAAAATAATAATAAAGATAATAGAAATAATAATAATAATACTAATATAATAATAGTATTAATATTAATGAATAAAAATAAGAATAAGAAAAATGATAGTAAAGTAATAATAATAATAATAATACCCTAATAATAAAATAATATTTAAAATAATGATAACGATAATAATAGGAATAGTAATAATAATAATAATAATAATAATAATAATAATAATAATAATAATAATAATAATAATAATAATAATAATACCCTAATAATAAAATAATATTTAAAATAATGATAACGAGAATAATAATAATAATAATAATAATAATAATAATAATAATCATGATGATGATGATGATGATGATGATGATTTTGTTGTATTTGACTCGGGCAAAAATAGGGTGTCTACATTATGTTTTAAGTTAATGATATTTAATATGTTTGATTATGTAGTAAATTAGGCAGGTCGTTACAGATAGTGCTTATGGGCCCACTGTGATTCTACTAGTCTCCCGAGCTGAAACTCCCTACAATATGACCAATGCCATCTTTGCCCTAAGTCTGTTGCTCCACCTACATCACATGCCCATTCATATCATGATACTGTTGACCCAAGATAGAACTTCTCGCATTTCCGCCCGGAGTCCTTAACTCCACCTGAATAACAGGATTGCTGCTACCACAATTTTCTAGCATTTGTTTCTCTTCCTTTACCTGAGTACGCTGCCCCATGACTTCAACAACGAAAGTCATGTCCTTGATCACCCCTATGTTTGCCACAGGATCACCCAGCTTGCACCCACCTTTCTTATAACTCAGAATGATGTACTGTCCAGACATAACACCAAGCCTAAATCCTCCATCACTAGAATAGTGCACCAAAGGACATCCACTCACAATCGAGTAGTCTACCACAAAACCTATCCACAATTCACCTGCAACTTTCCATCTAGCGATACCTTTGGTGATCGATCACATAAGAAATGCGTCATACTCACTGACTTTACCAAGAAAAACCATGCAAGCCCTGTATATAACCCGCCCTGCTCACAAAACTTCTTGAACGGATCCAACGTACTCAACTCCAATGTTTGCCTTGAGGATTTCTCTGCTGGTCTAGTACTCCACCTCAACCACAAGTTTAACTTGGTAAACACATCAACTACAGGCTTGTGCCACATGAGATAAACCGTGACCTTTCACGATACACCCATGAAAAACATATGTCTATCCTTTGATGCTATCATCATCGGTTCCCAAACATATGAATACATGTACTCACCCATATGCTTCAACTGCATATGCCACAAGGTATATGATTCAGATTCAACAGCTGCAGCTCCACCTATAACCGTAACACCCTGCAGTACATAGATATTTCCCGCTATCTTTTCTCCTTTTATCACTATCGAGTTGCCTTCACACATTTTCATTTCTCCTTTTCCAAAATTGTTACAAAATCCATTACAGTCTAAAGTACCTAATGAAATAACATTTTTTTCCTAAACCCTCTACATGCCTTACATCATATATGGTTCTTACAACACCATCATACATTTTGATTTTGACATCTCCAATACCAAGTATTTTGCATGAAATATTATTTTCCATCAAAACACAACCAGTATTGATTGACATGTAGGTGTCAAACCATTTTCTATTTGTTGTCATATGATAAGAGCATCTAGTATCTAGAATCCAAGAGTCATCTATGAGGCACTCCGAACTCGATGAAATACATAGCATATCTCCATCACTGCATTCTGAATCTCCTTTTACTACATTTGCAGATCTTGATGAACCTTACTGATTTTCAGAATTTCCTTTCTTCCATTCAGAACATTCCGGTCTTATATGCCCAATTTCACCACACTTAAAGCATTTCACATCCTTCTTCTTCTTCTCGGACTACAACCGAAATTTGCTTTGGGACTTACGTCTCCCATGTTCTTGATTACTTTTCACAACAACTCCTTCACCCTGTGAAGTGTCATTGCTAATCATTTTTCTTTGATGAAAACCAAGCAATGCACTTGTTACCTCTTCCAAATTCAGACTGTCCTTGCCCCATGTAAGAGTGGTAACCAAGTTCTTATAGCTTTGATACGTAGGTAGGGAATTTAATAACATCAATGTTTTATCTTCCTCTTCGAACTTTATATCAACATGCGTCAAATCACTCACAATTTGATTAAAAGTGTTGATATGTTATTTCAAATTTGAACCTTCAACCATCTTAAGCCAATACAACCTTTGCTTAAGAAAAATTTGTTCAATAAGGACTTAGACATATGCCGGCTTTCTAGTTTATGTCAAACTATTGCCGGAGAATCCTCCTCTATCATATGATAGAGAACTTCATCGGCCAAACACAAGTGTATTGTAGAAACAATTTTTGCTTCCAATTCTCTCCATGTTGCCTCATCCATACCAATTGGTTGAACACCATGTAGAGCTTTCGCCATCCCTTGTTGCACAAGTATATCATTTACTCTCCTCTGCCACAAATCAAAATTTTTTGTTCCATCAAATTTGACAATGTCAAATCTTGTAGAAGATGATCTCGACGCCATGACAACAATCGTTCTGATACCAATTTTTTGTAATAATGATTGGAAAAAGGATGCATAATAGAATAAGTAAAACAACAACAAGAAAATGAAACACATCCAGTAAATGGGAAACAACACGAAAAACAACATTAGAATTAACGTGGTTCGACAAAGCCTACATCCACAGAAGCAATCGGCATAATAATTTCACTAAGAAATGTCAAAGTACACAATGCACTTTACAATGATCTCTCTCTTCTGTCAACATATGCCCAGAAGAACATAAATAAGACTTCCTCGAAGGTTTCCCTCCAATTACCTAGCCACCCCAATGTCCATATTCAAAATTTGAATTTCTTCTCGGAACCCATGTACACTCATCGACGAGCAAAGGGAACTCATCGACGAATCAAAGTTGTACACTTTGTTGGAATTGGTGTATTCCCAAGAGGGGGGGGTGAATTGGGTATTTTAAAAATTCTTCCTAGGTTCATTTCAATTTCACAATTAGTATACCGCAACCTAGGGTCTATTTAAGCAATTGCAAACCCAACTCAATTTAACTAAGCAGATATTTAAAACAAATATAGTAGGCTCGGTATATCACAATCATTCATAACAATGAAACATAAACATTCAAGTGCAAAAATTAAATTACGAAAATTAAAAATAGACACAAGAAATGTTATTGGGGTTCGACCAAACTTGCCTAAGAGGATTCCACTAAATGCTTGCTTACGGGTGGAGCGACACCGGTTAGAATCTCCTCTCCTTACTGGGCGAGGAATACCCTAGGTCACATTCACAAGCACTACAAAAATACTAGTTTTTAGTGACGAAAGTATTAGTGACGGTTTTAAAATCGTCACTAAAAGTTGGTATTAGTGACGGTTTTTATGAACCGTCACTAATAGTGTAAGCATTAGTGATGGTTAAGTAGTCGTCACTAATACGACAATATTAGTGATGGTTTTAAAATCGTCACTAATACTTTCGTCACTAAAAATAGTGCGGTAAACGATTTTCACACGAAATTTTCTCTGGAAAAATATTGGCGACGATTCTAGGGTATTAGTGACGGATTAAATTCGTCACTAAAAGTCTCTTATTAGTGACGACTAACAAACCGTCACTACTAATATTTATGAATATATATATATATATATATATATATATATAAAATTTAGTTAAGGCTATTAGTGACGGATTGAGAGATTCGTCGCTAATAATAGGGTATTAGTGACGGTTTTAAAACCATCACTAATAGTTTTTTATTTAAAAAATATTTTTTAAAAATTTAGTTAAGAGTATTAGTGACGGTTTGAGAGAACCGTTACTAATAATGGGGTATTAGTGACGGTTTTAAAAACGTCACTAATAGTTTTTATTTAAAAAATATTTTAAAAAATTTAGTTAATTAATAATGGGGTATTAGTGACGGTTTTAAAAACGTCACTAATAGTTTTTTATTTAAAAAATATTTTAAAAAATTTAGTTAAGAGTATTAGTGATGGTTTGGGAGAACCGTCACTAATAATGGGGTATTAGTGACGGTTTTAAAACCGTCACTAATAGTTTTTTATTTAAAAAAATTTAATTAAGAGTATTAGTGACGGTTTTGAAACAGTCACTAATAGTTTTTTATTTAAAAAATATTTTAAAAAAATTTGATTAAGAGTATTAGTGACGGTTTGGGAGAACTGTCACTAATAATGGAGTATTAGTGACGGTTTTAAAACCACCACTAATAGTTTTTTATTTAAAAAATATTTTTTAAAAATTTAGTTAAGAGTATTAGTGACGGTTTGGGAGAACCATCACTAATAATGGGGTATTAGTGACGGTTTTGAAACCGTCACTAATAGTTTTTTATTTTAAAAATATTTTAAAAAAATTTAGTTAAGAGTATTAGTGACGGTTTGGGAGAACCGTCACTAATAATGGGATATTAGTGACGGTTTTGAAACCGTCACTGATGCTCGAAATCTTAAATTCCCACCCTTTCCCCAAATTTCATTCTGCACCTCCGGAATCCTCCCTCCTGCAGTCTTTTTTTCTTCCCAAATTTCTTCCGCTCTCTCCCTCACCCGCTCTCGCCCGCAGGCCACTCACCCGCGCCCTCCGCTTCTCTCTCGGTGGTAGCTCTGCCACTAGCTTGGAGGTCCTTTCGCTTTCCACCTCCATCTTGATCCGTGACGCCGTCTTGGCCAACGGTAACCACAACGCTATGTACTCTCCGGCGAATGAGAAGGCCGCCAACAGAGGCACTTATGTTTGCCAGTCACCTCTTCTCCTTCGCCGGTTCTGTCAAATGGTCACTGCATCCAAAGAGAAACTTTTTTTGGGTATGTGTGCTCTCTACATCCTCGTTATGCTCACTTCCAAAATCAGTTCCTTTATGGGTTGGAATCTCCCCGACCTTCCCCCCCCTCCCCCCGGCGCGATCCTTCCTCTGTCTCTTCTTCTAGGTAAATGTTTTACTTTTATTTTGTTTATGTTTTTAATTTAAGCTTAAATTTTGTTTGATTTTATGTGGGTCTTGTAAATTTATGTATTGGGTGTTTTGGGTCGTTACGTTTGCAGTGCTTTCATAGTGTTTTGCTTTAATGAATATCATTATTTTGCACATATTTATGAAGAAAGGGTCTTCAATTATCTTGTCTTGCCTTTGATTATCTGTACTATTAATTTCCTGTCATGTCTGGTTCTTTGGGGACAAATTGTTTTCTTAGACAAATATTAGATGGGATTGTGACTTTTGAGACTATTCCTAAAGCTGATCTTTCAAATATCATAATCTATAGAATCCCAGTAACTCATGCTTCCATGTTTTAATGGTTAGTGCTGTTGAAAAGAAATTAAAATGACAGGAAAATAACAATGACATAGTTGGAAAATGGAGCTGGAAGAGACATTGACTATGTGATCTTTAAGAGGATTTGCACCCCCTATATGTGAGATTGGTGCAGAAAGCTGCCTCCAAGATACAATGAGAAGCTATACTGTCTCTCTCAACACTTGCACAACTTTGGTTTGAAACTTTTAATTTTTGGGCAAATGGTTTGGTTTCAATTCTACCCATTCAATAACCATGATTAACCAAATCAAATTTATATATTATAAATATGTATTTATTATATATCATATATTTAATAATTTGAATAAATAATTGTTTTCAACAATTTATAATTTGGAGTTCTTACTTATTTTAGGTTATTTTCCAACAATTAGAATTTAGATTTTGGATTTCATTTATATTTAATTCATGGGGGACTGTTTTTAAGCTTAAAAAAAAAAAAAAAAAATCTTTCTCATGGACTTAATGGTGTAAGGTAAACATCTTTTATATTTATTTAATTTAACGTTCATGTACTTGTGATTTTATTAGGATATTATTATTGATGATTAGCTTGTTATAAGAAATTTGGCAATTGATATCTGAGCCAATTCCCTAAAATCATCCATAGTTGTGAGCATGAAAAAAATTAATTTTTTTTTTCTGTTTTAACATTTCAAATTAATGGATGTATGTTATGATAATTTTTTAGCAACTAATCAAATTTTTATAACGATTTTGATTGACATGGACTAAATATAAGTTTAGAAGCTCTTGGTCATGAGTAGTCTCATATGTTTGTTTCCAATAAAAAAATTTGAGCACTTTTATTGATGAAGAACGGGTTGTAGTCAAGTGATAATATTTTATAAAAATTGAAGTTATAGTTCTAACATTATCCTCCATATCGCATGTATAACGTGGTTTTTGTGTTTTGCCCAATTCCCTTATTATGATCAAAATTTTAACTTTTGTAGAGTTTTGCAAAAGTAAAATTTGTAGATAATTGTTAATATATTTATTCTGAGAGTATCGATATCATTTGTAATATAAATAATTGTTATTGAATTATGACAATCTTCTTTTAATGAAGTTATCACGAACAATAAATAATCTGTAAAGTAACTTAAGTTATCACCCAAAAATAATATTATTTATTATTTATTATTTATTATTTATTATTTTTATTATTATTTTTTTAGATGAACGAGGTTTAGATAAAGCTTTTTTTAAACCAGTTTCTAAAATAGTTGCCCAAAAAATCAGCCCTACTTATGAATAAGTGAGAGAAATTGTCTAACTAAAGGGTTGATTCCTTGTACATAGATGAACTAATCCATGTTAGGGTTTACAAATATGCAAACTAATGCATAAATAGGCTACCTACAACATAGTTCTTGCATTTATTATATTAATTTTTTTTTCTTGTTATCCTAAAAGGGATATCTTGATTATGACTTGAGACTTCGAACTTTCATGTTAAAGGTCTTAACTAATAGTATGAATATTTTGTTATTGACTATGAATGTTTGATTTGCTAGTATGCTGCATATCTTGTTCTAGATGCTTCCACTTTATTCTTTGGAGTTTATGATGGACATGGAGGTAAGAATTGGGAGGTTCAAGTACTCTTATAGTGGGGTGGATGGTGGTGGCTGCATCAACGATTCTTTATCTAGTTTACCCGGAGTTTTTTTTCAAAATTGATTTGAAATGCGATAAGCCTGCCCATGTAGACAAAATGAATTTTAGCCTTTCATCTTATAGGTTGTCGCTTATAGTTAAGGTATGATTTAAATATTAGTTTTATTTCCCTTGAATCTTGATGCCCTTCTTGCAGTCATTAATATTGCATCCACAAGAAGGGCATCAAGATTCAAGAGAAATAAAATTAATATTTAAATCATACCTTAACTATAAGCGACAACCTATCAGATGAAAGGCTAAAATTCATTTTGTCTACATGGGCAGACTTATCACATTTCAAATCAATTTTGAAAAGAAACTCCGGGTAAACTAGATAAAGAATCGTTGATGCAGCCACCACCATCCACAGCCTCGTCGTCCTTCTCTGTCATCCGAGAACTCATTGTCCTTCATTACCCTCCTTGACCTCGTCGTCTGCTCCATCACCATCAAGGTCGAGGATTCTGAAGTTGAGCCCTAGATTACAGATTGAGCCTTATTGTTCAAGAACTTCACCCTCGAGGATGACGCTGCAGCAAGCCATAGTTGCCCATGCTACCATGGTCTCTCATTGTCGAAGCTCACATCACCATCACTACTAATTGTCCAATTTAAATTTGAATTTATATAATATATTTGTATTTGAATTTGAATTTGTATAATATATTTGTATTTTTTTTTAAATTTGTATTTGAATTTGTATAATATATATTTATATTTATTTTAAATTTGAATTTGAATTTTGAATAATTTATGAATTTTTTAGCAATTATGGTTTAATGTTACATATACAAAAATGTAATTACAGATTTTTACAGAAATTAATAATTGAAAAAAATTAATTTAAAATTATTAGTGATAATTTTAAAACCATCACTACCAATTGTCCAATTTAAGTATTAGTGAAGGTTTCAAAACCGTCACTAATAATTGTCTTTTTTTTTAAAGAGTTTTAGTGAAGGTTTTCAAACCGTCACTAATAATATAGTATTAGTGGCGGTTTGAAAACCGTCACTAATAGTTGCCTGTGAGTAATAGTGACGATTTTCAAACCGTCACTAATAATAAAGCATTAGTGACGAATTTAAAACTGTCACTAATACTATGGCTTTAGTGACGATTTTTGACCGAACCGGTGTAGAATTTATAGTGACAGACTTAGATTTTTTAGTGACGGTTTTAATCCGTGACTAATACTCTATTATTAGTGATGGTTTCAAAAATTCATCACTAATAAGTATTAATAATGGAAGATATAGCGACTAGTTCAAAACCGTCACTAATACTATTAGTGACAATTTTGTGATTATTAGTGACTTTTTTGAACTGTCACTAATAACCTTCTTTTTTGTAGTGAAAGATGGCCCCAACCTTTACAATCACACCTTAGAAAGGTGCTCCTGGTTTTCCTAATCGGGTCTAAACCACTCCAGGACTTTTTTTAACCAAGTTTAAATCTAACCGGTGCTCTCCTAACCAGGTCTGAGCAAATCCGATGCACGTTACAGGCCAGTGCAATCCTCTTCCAACCACACGTTGGGAATATAACAAATATAAAATTTATGCGTACAAATAAATGCTTCTACAAAAGTAGTGATGTACAACTTTAAGTACAAATGCACTTACAAATGATATGAATTTAAGCTCAAATGAGTATGTGTGACTCTCTTAAAAATATTTTCTAATTAAAAACCCGTGAGTGTGAAAAATATTTTTTCTCAAAAATATGAGAAAACTTTTAGGAAAAGATATTATACATAAAAATATGCTCAAGGTTCTCGTTTCAATATCTCAAGGATTTTCCCAAAATGATTTTTCAAATAATGCTCAAGGGAAGCTAAGGTTTTGGCAAAAAAAATATTTTTGCACGCAAACACAATTGAGCTTTTGAATTTTGCAATGGATGTGCAAGATTCACAAGCAATAAAAATATTTTCCACAAATAAATTTATCAAAGAAAAATATGTGGAGAAATACTAATCTAACTCTCACAAAATAGTTTTCAAAAGGAAATGTAAGTGAGAGTGAATGCTTTTAAAATATATGCCCAAAACAAAAATACTCAATCAAACTTCAAAAGCAATAGGTATGCTAGTGAAGAAGGAGAGAAAACAATAAAAATCTCTCTTAAAAAAAATTTTGAAATGAACTATAAGAGAGTATGGAATTAATAAAAAAAAAAAAAATTGGGAGAATTTTCTAGTCTAAGCATTAGTTCAAATTTTTTGTTATGAGAGGGTATTTATAGGGGTTTTAAAAGCTGGCCGTTTAAGGGACAATGAGGGTATTCTTAGAAAAGTTTAATTAAAAAATAACCCTATTTAACTGCTAAAAAATTACTGAACCTGAGAGGTTCGGTTGACCGTGAGCATCGCCAGTCGACCGAAAAGACATAGTGATTTCGAAATTTATTTTGGGTTCAGTTGGCCATGGAAGATGACCGGTCAGCTAGCCAAGGCGATTTTCCGAGTCTTCGTAGGTTCGGTCACCTACTCTTAAGGCCGGTTTGCCAGTTTATGAAGGTCGATCGGCCAAGGCAAATTTCAATTAAATGGCCAGTCGGCCGAGGTATAATAAACAGGCCATAATACAAGGTCGGTCAGCTGAGGTGATTATAATGCTATAGGGCCGGTCGTTCGAGGCTTTTTAATTAGCCCTGTTTTTTACCTTAACTGATTAAAACATTTTTGTATGATTTTTAGTTCTTATGAAAAGGGTTTTTCTTTTACCGTGTTAGGTGCCCTAAGGTCAGTCTATGGTCATCATTGAGCTTGCATTCACATCATGCATGCAATGCATTATTACATACAAAAACTAAACTTAAATGCATTACAAATACAAATCATAAGTCTTCTTCTTCTTCTTCTTTTGCTCTACAAAAATTTCATCGAATATGCCCAGTATATGTGCTTTAAGCTCTTGGCTTCCATTTCCCTTTTGTATTATGTGTGTATTGAATAGTAAACTTGTTCAAACACTTAAAAACACACATAAGAACCTTGTGTTTTGTTAGCATCAAAACAGGGATCAGACTCAAAAGGTCAACAATCTTCCCTTTTTTGATGATGACAAACGCACAAGAGAGAAATGGGTTGAGTTTGAAAAGGCTCCCCCTATTAATATGCTTTCTTTAAAAATAACCAGTACAAATTAGACATATTTGCAAAAGAAGACATTTCAAATTAATGCATTTAGTTTTAACATTTAAAGCACAAATGCATGATGCTTGCAGCAAAAATATTTAACCCCTTTAAAAATATTTCCTCCTAACAAAATTCCAAATAATTTTCATTTTGCTCAAAAAACATTCTCCCCCTTTTGACGTCATCATAAAGGGCTAAGCTATAAAACCATTTGAGCATTGAGATTCTCCCCCTTTTATTATAAGATTTGGGTATTAAAAAAATCTTAGCTTGAGAGAACTCCCCCTATTTACAAAGAATTTGGGCATACAAAAGAAAATATAATTGTTTTTGAAAAATATGGCATTTGAGCACACAAAAACAATAGTACAACTAGTCATAAAAAATTAAATGACATGTTAAACTAGGTTAGACCAGAAGAAGAAATTCTTCAGACGACTGAGCTTAACTTCGGTCTTCTGAAGCTGCATCTTCAGACGACTGAACGTTGAGTTTGGTCTTCTAAAGTGACCAATTCTTGGATTTTTTTTTTAAATTTAAAAAAATCTGCTTTGCCCTCTTTCTTGGCTCTTTTATAAAAATATTTTTCGGGATTTTAAAAATATTTCTAAGTCCATAAATATCCCCTAATGATGTTTATGAGATGCATGAGTCCTAAGGTCATTCTAAGGTATATGTTAAGCCTCAAATTAAATCATATAAAGTATGTGAATACATAAGTTCTAAGTACCCATTCTCATGATGATCTTGAACTTGCCGCTTGCATCTTCATTCTTCTATTCTTTCAGTTCCATGGATTATGCCAAGATATGTATGCTTTAATCTTCATGGCTTCCATGACTTGTCATCCTTCTATGCATGCTATATATTGTTCCTGTTCACAATCTCAATACTTAGATCAAATACCAAGTGATATGTCATTATCAAAATAGGATTAGACTTGTAGAGTCAACAATCTCCCCTTTTTTGATGATGACAAATACACGAGTAAAAATATATAACGAGTTACACCTAACAAGGCTCCCCTTCAAATAATGCATCAAGTATTCAACAAATAAAAATATGCCCATGATCATACAATTTGCTTTTCCATACATTTTTGCTATAAAATGATATTCATGATATTCTTCTCCCCTTTTTACACAATTAGTTTTGCTAACCATTTTTGCCAACCATTTTTGCCATGATTCTTCTCCCCCTTTTAACATCAACAAAAAATGTCTTACAAAAAAAAAATGAGTGGACATAGGCTTATATTCTTCTCCCCCTTTAACTCTTAAAGTTTTGACCTTATTCAACTAGCATCTGTGAAAGGATTGTACTATGAAACATGTCGTCCTGTGTTACTTTAATTTACTTCTCCCCTTTGCTAGTGTAGACAGTTGTGTTGCTAAATTTAAATTTCAATGTAAACATACACAGTGTGATAAGTGTCATATGAATGTATAAGCAAACACAGTCATTAAACTTCAATGATTATGTGAGGATTAACATGTGGAAGTTAATATACTCTCATCATTATGGGAGTGTAATACCAAATGTTAACTAATGTGATACCAAATGAGAACAAATGAGTCGAAATTGAAAGTTTTAATCAATTTTGAATATTAAGTGACACTGCTCCCCCTGAATTATGTCATCAAATATACTTCTAAGCAACTATATTTATTTTAACTCAGAAAAGCTCTCCCCCGTTTAATTTATTTAAGCTCATACACATTGTAGGTTTGGCAGTTAAAAAATATATCTTCTCCTTTTGAATCTTCAAAACACATTGTGCTCTAGATTTTTGCTTTAAGTACATTTTGAGAAGAATTATAACCAGAAGGACTTACCATATAGAACCTAATTATATCAATGCATTTCAAAACAAGATCATATGGTTAACTCAAGGAATTTGTGCCAAAGCAATATATTTTTCATGTAGAGTATTCAATAGGATCATCATAATTTAGTGCATGCCACAAAAAGTTCACTACACATCTAAGCAAAAGGAATATTGAAATTAGGATAGCTTCCCAAGAGGGGGGGGGGGGTGAATTGGAATTTAAAAATTATTTCAATTTTAAATCTTTGTTTTATATCAACAATCACAATAAGTAAAAACAAAAACAATTCAACCACAACCAATCAAGATAACCAAAAACTCGATTTTTGTATCAATAACCCTGTAATGAATTGTAAAGCACGCTGAATTTATGTAAGCCCTGAGTTTATTCCAAACTCACAATTCTTCTTTGTCTCTAGCTTTTAAACAAAATTTCAGATTAATAAGTTAAGGTTGATCAACCAACGTAGTTCATTTCGGTTTCCGCACTCAATGCCGATCAAGCCAAAAACAAATTGTCCTCTGGTCTATTTAACAACTATACACTCAGAATTAACAATTTAAAACATACACGCAGGTTGTAAGTATTGAAAAAGTAAAGAGTAAGGAAGAAGAGAGACACAAGATTTTACGAGGTTTGGCTTATACCCAACCTACGTCCTCGCCTTTGGCAAACCACCAAAGGATTCATTAATTCAATTCCGTTGATGGGTGGAACAATACCGATTACAATCACTCCTTCCGTTAGGCTAGAGCCTGCCTCTCCAAACGATATTCCCTCATTTGGTCCAATGATTCTACAGCCCTGAATCGTCTATGAATAAGAACCAAGATAGAGAAGAGTTTGTGTACAAGAAAACACTCTCACAACAGAGTAGGTTAGTACAACATTCAGCACAATAATACTTCAAAGTAATTCAAATATAAAAGAATTTGAAGCTCAATACTCAATATAGATCACCAAGTATCTTCCAAAATTTGAAAGATTCTGTCTTTGAAGGCTTTACTTCGGAGTTTGAATCAGTAGCAATTCAGTAGTTGAACACAAGAGAGTTTAAGAGCCTTTTTGAGAACTTTGATTGCTGAAAATTTCTTGGTGTATAAAATCTTTGAAGTTTAGGGCTATTTATAGATGTTTAAAAGTAATTCCTTACCACCAAAGTTTCCTTGAAGTAGTTTCCAAGTTTTTCAAAATAATAGTGTCCAAAATTTTCATTAAAAAAATCTTCCCGTTGAGAGTTTTTAAGCCAACGTTCGAGTGGCAGTCGCTTATTATAGAACAAACTCACAACACAGAACACTAGAAGTCGCCTGCCAAAACCAAGGCAGTCACCTGGCATGACCACCCAGGCGCCTGGCATGTTCAGGCAGTCACCTGGCATGTTACTTTCTCTTTGAAAAATTCTTCACTTAATTTGGCAATCGCGCCTGCTACAATAGGACAGTCGCCTGACCCTTCTGTTTTTCAAAAACTTTTTTTTTTTTTCAAAAACCTTTCTTTTCATTGATTTTAAAAACATTTTTTAGAGTTTCGTTAAGAAATATATTTCTAAGTTTCTTTTGATTTTATGAGAGTTTCAAATCAATTTATACTTGAAATTAACTTGAAGTACTTACATTCAAAACATCCTTAAAATTTAAATCCTTTGATCTTCAAGTAAGTTCTTGTTCTTCCATCATCTTTGAGTTTTCAATCTTTTCTTTGAGCTTTCATCAAGTTATCTTTAATCCTCATGCTCTTCAAGATCTCTTCTTAATCCATAAGTTTTATCATCCTTTTGAGCTTTGTCACTTCCTTTAAGCCTTTTTCCTAAAAAAACTTTCACTTGAATCACATTAAACATATCATGATTTGTTATCATCAAAATAAGAATTGTAAGCCTTAGTAGGCCAACAAATATTGGTAAGCATAATAAGATAGGAAATAATTTTCAGATGCTCCCCTTATGAATTTGAATACTTGCGTAAATGAAATGAAATGCTTATACTTATCAAGGATTAATTTCACTACTAGTTAAAAGTCATATAAGCAATCATTGTAAAATATTTTAGACCAACTATATCGATACTATGATTCACATGAGTTCTTTATACTCTTTCTCTAGGAATGGAGCTCAGCTCCCCAGAAAAATTTTCAAGCATGCAACAAGTTTAGTTCAGTGTGGTTAATACGTTGCATCAAATATGCACAAAAGAATGTACACATACCATTCATGATTTGATACCAGATGTAAATGCAAAATATGATACTAAATGTGAATATGCTTATGTTTCAGAGTCATAGTATTTTCAAGTTAATTTGCTCCCTTTCAGTGATGCACTTATCATATTCTTATGTCTTTTCCTTGAAATCATTCTTCACCAATTTGGCTGAGTGTTCTAAAATTTTGAATGATTTAAACTTGGTTTTACCTGCTTTAGCTTAGAGGACCAAAATGTCATAAGCAATTTTACTTCAGGGTGATAAGCCTATATTGCTTCTTTTATTATGGATCTCAACGCATAAGTTTCCTAGTCATTTGCATTATCATATAGATTGAAACCTATAGCATGTAACTTAGCCATTTGACATATTCAAAATCTTCTAATAGATTTCACTTGAAGTTTGAGAGCTTGTGAAATGAGATTTTGCAAATACTCTTAACAATTTAATTATTATTAAGTTCAAAAGAATATTCATTGTGTGTGGACAATATTCAAAATATTTTTGTGGAAGTGAATATATCCAACTACTTAGACAACAAGCAATTTTGGGGAAATATTTATTTTTGAATACTGCTCTTTTGGTGTTACTAATTATCCAATCATTGGACGGTACCTTATAAGTATGTCTTCAATTTTAAGCAAGGGTACAAGCCTATAATAGATGTATCTTTATCAGATATAATTATGGTATGATAAGATTTCTTGTGTAGGAAATTGCTTAATCAAAATTAGGAACTTTTACATTTTAAGTACAAAGGGAATATTTATTAAAAGTGTCTTGATAGACCATTTGGATCCCTTAGAGAATTCCACTGATTTGATTATAATATGATATCTTTTAATAAGCACTTGGAAGATATAAAGTTTATGATTTATCAGTTCTTGTGGCTAGACTGATGACTAATTTAACCATTTGAGGCTCCAAGAATAAGTTTAGGATTAGATGATTTTTAATATATGATTTATTCCTAAGGCTGAGTCTTATGCAATGGACATAATCTGCTTAACTTAGGATTTTAATATTTAAGCATGTGTTAAGCAATAAGAATTATTTGTTAAACAACGATGCTTTAATTCATTTGGAAGTGGATTTATTCTTCAATGTTATGATTTATGTTACTCATTGCAAGGATATAAGGTTCCTGATATTTTAACAGTTAATCTCTCAACCTTCACTTTGAATTCATCCAGGTTTGTATGCTATTCAATATTTGAACATTTTACCCAATCATTATGATATAAAGGCATTAGATAGTTAGATTGGATATGTTGCTTAAAGGAATCATATTAACTTAACTTTCTTGTAGGATTCTTAGTATAATAATAGTGTAGTAAATACACATACTAAGATTTTACATTTTAAGCATATACTATTCCCCAAGCCTATTAGTCATCACGACCCCTTTTTGTTTATGTGGCTAACTTCACCAAGTTCTCAATCCTAAAGTCTAAAGAGGAGTTTTTGGGGTTTGTTTCATGTACTCATTTTTATTTGATTCGCCAAACTTGTTTGAGCTTCACACCTTTCCTTTTAAATGGACAATCAAATTTAATGTGTCCTTTATTTTTACATAATACACAGGTGGTGTGAGCATACGGACCGGAGGAGGTACTAACATAGAATTTTGACGCTTTAGCAAAGTACCCCATGTGTAGGTTCTTTCTTCTCCTATTTTCAATTCCATTGTAACCTGTACCTTCTTTGTCTAAGGTCATCTTTTGAGAACCTAAGAGCTTACCAAAATTTTCTTTTCCATTAGTAAATGTGTGGATAATCTTAACTTGATTCTCTATCTTTCTTTCAAGGTCTTGAATTTTTAAATTCTTTAAGCCTTTGCAAACAGCTTGTAATTTTACAAATTCATCGGTCATTTTGTTTGCTTTACATTCAAGTTCAAAAATTTTAAGATCTTTTGCATTATTACTCGAAATCTTGGATTTTAACTCTTTCAGCTCTTTTGCCATCATATCATTCTTGTTTTCTAATTTCATGATTTTCAAATCCTTTTCTTTTTCAACACTAATTTTGGATTCTAAATCTTTCAGTGATGCCTTATTCTTGGTTACTAATCTCTTAATTTCTAATTCCTTTTCAATCTTTTCTTTTTCCCAAGAAGTATGAGACTCTCGAAACTCTTCTAATTGTTTTGCTAAGTCTTTATTTTCACTTTCCAACATTATCTTCTTTTTGGACATCTTTGTTAAATATTTATAAGCCTTAGAAAATCCATTTTATAATTCCTCATAAAATAGCATGTTATCATTATCAGATTGATCATAATATTCACTACTAGAATTATTACAAGATGTATCACAATCATTACATGAATCATTTTGAGAATTTGAATGAGAAGTAGAATAAGTAGAGTGTACCTCTTCATCAACTAATGCAACTAGGCCACAGTTTTCTACTACCTTATCATTTGAGCATGAATCTTCCCAAGTAGTGGATTTCTTTCCTTTGGTCTCCCCAAATCTCCTATCGAGTTCTTCCCATATCTCCTTAGCACTTTGACATGACTTGATTTCATGAAAAACATTAGTATCTAAACCAAGCAATAGAATGCTCATAGCGCCAAAATTTATTTGCATTAATTTCATGTCATTCTCATTCAGCTCATATTCAAATTTAGGGATTTCAACATTATCAATAATTTTCTTAGGAACTAAGCTTCGTTGACCAATTACTCTCCAAGTCCTCCAATCCATTGATTTGATAAAAATAGTCATTCTCATTTTCCACTCGGTGAAATTTTCACCATAAAACATTGGAGGTCTTGTAGAGATTTGCCCCACACCAAATGGCGATACACCGATGTGTGCCATGTGATCTTTTAACAAAAGGACTATTAAGTCTATGTAAACTCTCTCTGATACCAAATGTTGATATAGGTGTAATCCCAAGAGGGGGGTGAATTGGGTATTTTAAAATCTTTATATTTTTTACGACTTAATCCTGATTTCTATGTTTAAAAAATTAAATGCAGGAGTTTGAGATTGATTTAAATTTATTTTATCAATGAATTCTTTTTACCCAATTAAGTGTGTGTGGAGTTATTCAACATACACATTCAAGCTAGATATTGAAATGCGATGTGGAAAATAAAAAGATAAGGGAAGAGAGAAGGCAAACACGATTTTACAAGGTTCATCCAACCCAGCTTACGTCCTTACCTTGAGCAACTCAATCAAGGATTCCACTAATTCCCTGCTCTTTAAATTGGGACGGAGCTTCCCTTACATCTGTTGCTTACAAGAGGCACAGCTTCCTTCTCACCCGGTTCACAATCTGAACTGTGATTACAATTACAATTTCAAATCTTCAAAAACAACTCAAGATTCGCTTCTAACAAAGCTAGTGAGTACAATCGAAATTCCTAACACATATCCATATGATGAAACTTGAAGCTCAGTATGTATGTAACGATATAATTGTTAATGAATGAATATGCTTCACCAATTTTCTCTTTTATCACATCTCCCAAAATATTTGTATGAGTAATAGCTTTGAAAGCAAGATGCACAAATATCAAATATGATCTTGTTAAAAAGTTTGTCTTGAATATTATAAATATCTAAATCAATAAGCTTTCTCTTGAATTTTCAACCACAATATGATCTTTGTAATATGCAAATTTATATATATATGATGTGATTACCAAAGATCAAAACCTAATATAAAATTTTTCAGAAAATATCCCTCAATAATGTATATAGTTATGAACTTCTAAGGATATTTAATCAGATGGTTTTGAAGTATTAGAAATATCAAGTTTTTAACTAAATACACTCTTGAATTAGAACTCTTTGACCAATGGCAATACCTTTCTCAAGTAATGATCTTGTCAAAACAATCTCTAAATGTATATGAACACTTAAGATCAATCTCTCTAATAATATTCAATAATAAATGATGAGATAAGAAACTCTTGAAAATAAAAAATGAATTTACCAAACCTTAATACCAAATAGAAATCAAGATGTGTATATGAAATCCCTTCATTTTTCTAAGTTGATTTGCCCAAGCTTGATAAGTATAAGTTGGAGTGCAGACAATTGTATAGCAATATGTTCAAGTCTCTCAATTCTATTTCAAAAGTCTAGGGCACTAGGGTTTAGATGTTGAATATATATGTACCTTACCCTTAGAATCAATCTTAACCGTTTGATGAAAAAATAGTTCGTGTGTTCTCTCATTAAAAATCAAAAATTTTAAACTTTGTCGCAGGTTCAGATGATTGAGGGTTAGGACCCAGACAACTAAAGTTCCTTAGAGCTTCAAAAAAATTAACCTAGACACAGGGTCAAACGACTGAAGTTGGGGTTCAGTCTTCTAAAGTGTCGGGTTCAAACGACTGAAGTCTGACTTCAGTCTTCTGAGGTGCTTCTGTCAGGCTCTGTGTTTCACCATTAATTCTTCAGATGACTGAACTTAATCTTCAGTCTTCTGAAGAAATTCTTTAAACGACTGAGCTTAACTTCGGTCTTCTGAAGCTGCATCTTCAGACAATTGAACGTTGAGTTTGGTCTTTTGAAGTGACCAATTCCTAGATTTTTCTTTTTAATTTAAAAAATCTGTTTTACTCTCTTTCTTGGATTTTTTTAAAAAATATTTTCTAGGGTTTTAAAAATATTTCTAAATCCATAAATATCCCCTAATGATGTTCATGAGATGCATGAGTCATAAGGTCATTTTAGGGTATATGTTGAGCCTCAAATTAAATCATATGAAGTATGTGAATACATAAGTTCTAAGTACCCATTCCCACGATGATCTTGAACTTGCTGCTTGCATCTTCATTCTTCTACTCTTTCAATTCCATGGATTGTGCCAAGATATGTATGATTTAATCTTCATGACTTCCATGACTTGTCATCCTTCCATGCATACTATATATTGTTCCTGTTTACAATCTCGATGCACAGATCAAATACCAAGTGATTTTTCATTATCAAAATAGGATTGGACTCGTAGAGTCAATAGCCCGTATTGGGTATCCTCACTTATGAGGGAAACCCAACGCAACAGGTTTTTCTCTTTAAGAATTCTACTAAAGAAAATGCTCTTCTTGTTGTATTTTATCTTCAACTCATCAAGACTCTCATTTGTGGTGTATGCACACTGGTTAGGTTCACCACAACATTATTTCTATCCTATTTTGCTTCCTAGACAATATCAACAACTATTCCTATCTATCCACTTCTACAAAAATAGTCTTCTATTGGCTTATCGGAATTATAATCATCTTCATGAGCAACCCACTCATGCATAGATATTTGAACCAGGTTGTTTCTTTCATGCATCCCATTCCTTTTTAGTACCGTGATAATGAACAACTTCAATAGATCTCTCAAAATCTATTACATTTAAAAAATCAATCCAATAATTGCAAAACTTCACCACAACTTCCTTGGTCTATACACGGTCATTCCAAAGATATCAACTTCAAAATGTTGATCCCAATTCAATTTCTTAGTATTGTTCTTTAAATTCCCTCTTTGCCTAAATTATACTTCAATTTTTTATGGAGGGAATTATTAATATATGATCATAAGATTTAGGAGAACAACTAGGCACAAACCTTATAGAATAATATTGTATAGGTAAATTTACTTGTGACATGTTTGTTGATATTTATTCAGAAGTTTGATGGTGTTTTACCATTTGTTGTATGCTCCTTGGACATTAATTTGTTATGTTTGGAATTTTGCTTACTAAATTTGTTGGCTCTTAAGCCAATGGGGCTTGGGTGATGTAGTTATTGTCAAGGTTGTATTGCGATAATATTATTTTGCAATACTGGTCATTGGTACAACATTTTTATGTTCGATTTTAAATGGCAGAGTATTAGTGGCGGTTTTATAAATCGTCATTAATAGTCCATTATTAGTGATGGTTTATGAACAACCGTCACTAATACTCTGTTATTAGTGACGGTTTTTAAAAACCTTCACTAATAGTCCATTTTAGTGATGATTTTTCTAAACCGTCACTAATATTATTTTTTAAAAAAAAATAAAAACTATTTATTTAACTTATAGTGACGATTTTTAAGAGTATTAGTGACGGTTTTAAAACCATCACTAATACTCTAACTGAGTAAAACCCTTGCATCAGTGCTGATTTCCCCTTTTTTCCAATCTCCCATCTCAATCCCCCCCTTTTTCCCTCCCCCATCCTTTCCTCCTCCTTGCTTTCTTCTTTCTAGTCTATGTGCGTCATCTCCGGCCATCCCCGCCGCCTCTCGCCTGAGGTCATTTCACTATTGTTGTTGTCACTGCTCCCAGGTTCTTCTTCTTCTTCTTCTTCTTCTTCTTCTTCTTCTTCTTCTTCTTCTTCTCCTCACTTACTATGGGTTCATCGTGTGTGTGTGTGTGTGTGTGAGTGTGTGTGTCTGCGTGGGTGTGGGGCTATGTGTGGGTGTGAGTGTGTGAGTGTGTGTGTGTGTGTGTGTGTGTGTGTGTGTGTGTGTGTGCTTGTGTGCATGCGCGTGTATGTGTGTGTATGTATGCGACTGTGTGTGTGAATTGAATACTGCAAGGAGGAAGATTGATGGTTTATGGTTGTGTAAGTTGCAAGGGAGGCGGATCCTATGTGTGTGGAGGCAGATCAATACTTTTTCCTCTTTTTTTTTTTTTTTAAATCAATAGGAAAAAAATATTTTTGATTTGTTTTATTTTTATATATTATGAGATTAAAAGCATAAAAAAATATTTTTATGGATTTTCTGTATATTACAAAATTAAAAGGATAAAATGAAAAAAAAATTTATTTGAATTTTTTAAATATTGTGAAATTCTAAAAAAATTATTTTTTTATTGTTAGCTTTTTGTGCATATTACAAAAGTAAGAAATAAAAAATAAAATAGGGAGAGAGGACATAAAGTGGGGGTCTATAACATATGACATTTGCCTGTGGCGATGTAATATGACGATGGTCGCTCCAAAGATTGTGGCGTGCTGGGTGGCCTTCTATCATTTTTTTAATAGGTTATCAGTTCTAAATTTTTCAAAAAATAACTAAAAAAATCAAAGAATCAAAAAGTATTTTCCTTTTATATAAAGCTTTGGACCTATCATACTTTCGTTTCCTCTTTCAGAAACTAAAATCCTTTTTCTTTGGAAATTAGTTTTGTGTAATTGTTGGTAATTCATTTTGGGTTCTTTCCTTAAATTAGAATATTTTGCTTGCCCTATTAATGCATGATTCTTTTGTTAAGTTTATGATATAATTTGCAAATATTTAACATTTTTTTTTTTGCTAAAAGAGGGCAGCACCTCTATTTATTTATTAATAAACTCTCACTTTTGGCGGAGGAATACCGTGGTTACAAGTTAAAACCAACCAACCAAACTAGGACAAACAAAATTAAACATAACTAACAAAGGAGATAAAAATATAAAAACAACCAAAAACAAAACGAAATACACCAAACGAAACTCTAGAGATGAACTAACGACGAATGGAAACAAGATCCCACCTATCCATCTGAAGGATACCTTTCAGATAACGTGGTAGAAGGTGTTGTTCTTCGTAGATTACATTGTTTCCCATTTCTCCTTCTTTAGCAAGAAAATCAGCCGCACTATTGCCTTTCCTATATTGATGCATCACCATGACATTCACTCCTTCTAACTTTGCCACGAGCTCCTCCCATAATTCCCAAAGATACCACAAAGTACATCTATCTTTCTGAAACCAATCAACTACAATTCGCGAGTCACTTTCAATAATCACATTAACATAATGCAAACATTTACACAAACGAATTCCTTCCCTGATTGCTTTTAATTCCGAACTATTATTCGTACCATTGCCAAAATAACTTGAAAAAGCCGTTTTTACCATGTCATGACAATCCTGAATAATTTCTCCACCTTCTAAAGTACCCGGATTGCCCCTACAACTCCCATCACAATTAAGTTTTATCCACCCTACTGGAGGTTTAACCCATGAAATAATTTTTCCAGGCCTATCGCAAACTCTCTGATGCTTAATTTGAAACTCATTCAAAATCTTAATGTCCGACTTCTTCAATTTTTGAAAAGAAATGGTGCTCTCAGCAATAAAACTAACCCATAATCGAACACTTCTCCATATCTGATCTGCTATTTGATAAACTCTTTCCATTCTCGCTTTACATCTTCGATTCCAGATGCACCACGTAATCAAACATGGAATCAGCCTAATTAAAATACCTTTAATAGATGATTTTTTTGCATAATGGAACCAATTTGCCATTTATTTTTCCAAGGAAGAGATCGTTGGAAAGGAATCCCCAATGCCACACTAGCCCAATGCCAAACCTCTGAAGCCACCTCTCCTAAAGAGAGAATATGATCAATGTTTTCCTGACTTCTTTAAACACAGCAATCACAAGCCGAAGCCATTGATATTCCTTTGGTCTGAATTCTATCATCTACAGCCAAGCATCTAAACCAGGCTCTCCATAAACACATTGAGATTCTTTCGGGCAATAAAGAATGCCAAAACCAGTCATTCCATAAAAAATTATCACTTCTGCTCCTCACTGCCTCCCAAGCCGTTTTTGTAGAAAAATTACCGTCCGGGGCAAGCTTCTAGACAAAAATATCCTGCCTACTTTTACTCCCCGGCACCTGTTGCAAAATTTCCCTTATTTTATCAGCACCAACCAATACCCATACTGAATCAGAGTTCAATTATTATTTAGTCAGCAATCCTTAATACATAGTTTCTTGTTCAAAATATCCTCAGTGCTCACAGATAACGGGCCTAATGACAGCTACCTGTCGAACCAAAAAGAAGAGTTCCCACCTCTCACCAAAATTTTAACATTATCCATAATTTCTGGAATGGTGGCCATAATTGATTTCCAAAACCGAGAGTCATTTGGTCTCCCCTTCCTTATTAATAAATGATCATTTCTGCAATATTTAGTTCTAAAAAAATCTGCCCACAGATTGTTAGAAGTGAGCAATCTGAAGAAAAATTTCATGAGAAGAGATTTCTGAACTTTCTTAAGATCTCTCTGGCCCAGACCCCCTTCTGAGGTAGGTTTACAAATTTTCCCCCAAGAGCACCAATGAATCTTCCTTTTATCTTTCACCTCTCCCCATAAAAAATTTGAAAGAAGAAAGTTAATGCGCGAATATGTGACCTGTGAAATATTAATAACAGACATTAAATGAATAGGCATTCTAGACAACACATGTCTTAATAAAAAATCAATCTTCCACCTTGCGAGAGCAACTTAGATTTCCACCCTACAATTTTCTTTCTAATCTTCGCCACAAGAGGCTCCAATGTGCTGGAAGACAATTTTCTAGACACCAAAGGCACACCTAAATATGAAATAGGGAATTTACCTTCCATGAAACCCATGATTCTCAATAAACCACGCTTCCTAGTGGGAGTGATGTATTTTGAGAGTAATAACGCTGACTTAGTCTTACTAATTTTTTGACCCGACCACTTCTCATACCTTTCGAGAGCATAAACTAAATTTCTCATAGACCTCTTCCCACCATTCATAAAAATAAGAATATCATCCGCATATAACAAATGCGAAACCAATGGGGTCCCAATCGGATGATTAAATTTACCAATCCGACCAATCTCATAGTTTTTCCTAAACAACCTTGTCAAAACCTCCTCCATTATGATGAATAAATAAGGAGATAGTGGATCCCCTTGCCACAAGCCTCTCGTAGATTGAAAAAACCCCTTAAAGGTTCCGTTCATCAAAACAAAAAACCATGGAGACTCCACACAATTTTTTATGAGCTTGCAAAACCTCTCTGAGAAACCAAAAGCCTTAAGTACCTCCAGAAGAAAATTCCAATTCACTCTATCGTAAGCCTTAACCATATCTAGTTTTATCATCACATTGCCGCTAGCTATTTTTTTGTGCATAGACTGAAACATTTCTTGAGCCAGTGTAATATTTTCAAAAATACTTCACCCAGGAATAAAAGTTCCTTGTTCATGCGAGACCAACTTATCAACAACCTTGGTTAGTCTAAAAACAAGAATCTTGGAAAAAAATTTATAAGCCACAAAGCATAAACTATTAGGCCAGAATTTATCAAAGCTAGAAGGATTATCCACCTTCGGAATTAAAATAATAAATGAAGAGGTAAAAAACTTGGAAAGAGTAGTGCCTTGAAAAAAAATCCATTGCCGCATCCAAGAGATCTTTTTTTACAATGTCCCAGCAAGATTTATAAAATTCAAATCCAAATCCATCCAGTCCTAGACTTCTTTTTTTGGGAATAGAGAACACCACTCTTTTAACTTCTTCTTCTGTCGGATCAGCGCAGAGTAAATTATTATCAACATCTGAAATTTGCCTTTGAATTAACTCGGAGAGATCGCATGGTTCAACTGCTGAAGACTCTGAAATAAAATTCTAGAAAAAAACAGTTGCCTCATTCTGAATTGCTTCTGCTCCCTCCAATATCCTCCCAGCGTTCAGAACCATACAGTCTATACGACTCTTATTCCTCTTTTGATTGATAACTGAATGAAAGAATTTAGAATTTTGATCCCCCTCAGTCAACCATTTTTTTTTTTTTTTTGCAATTTGTCCTAAGCGAGATGCTTCCCTCTTCTCCCACACCTAAATCTCCACCTTAGTAGTCAAGTAATCAACTTCGACGTCCTCAAAAAAACCTGGTTGTAGTTGATTTTCTAGATATTCCATCCTTTCCTCAGGAGTTTTTAAATTTTCTTCCACTCTCCCAAAGACATTTTTATTCCATGCACATAATGCAACTTTAGTTCTCTTAAGGCGAATAGCAAGTTTCAGAAGACCAGAGGCTAAGTCATTCCTGATCCAGACATCTTTAACGTACGACAAAAACATATCATGCGAGCTCCACATATTTAAAATATTTAACATCTTGATCAAGTAGGTTTTAGGGTTAAGAATCACTTATAAAGCTTGAATAATAAGTTCCCTTCTCTCTACAGGTTTCATTTTTATGTATTGTTAAGATGAAAATGTAGGTAAGTTAGGACTAACTAATTTTTTTGGTATTTAACATTTCTTGAACACAAACAAGCTATTATAGTATGTATTGTATTGTATTGTGTCATATTAGATTGTGATTTGAAAATTCTTTTGTGGTTCATTAAGAAGCTCATTACTTTGGAACTACAAAATAAAGTCGATCAATTTCCCACTTCCAAGTTCTAATTAATGCGTTAGATTGAGCAGTTCTATCTTGAAAGAAGAAAATTGTTCTTTAAAAAGGAAAAATGAGGGGCTTATAGAAAAGGCTCAAAAAGACCATGGATCTTTTCAAGTTGAGTTGAAAATTTTGAAAAATCAAATCGAAAATGTTTTAAAGGAAAAATGTAACATCCTCAAAATTCATATTATTATATATATATATATATATATATATATCTGTATATATCTACATCCATACCTAAGCGGCGGAAACACAAATCATACAACCATTCACATATATGCTATACAATACCAAAATCCAATATATACAGACCATAGCCGTACAAAAATACCCCTTTAGCATCATCTACTAAAAAAATATACACAACTCTATCAAAAACTCACCCTATAATTAGGGTAATCAAACTACTCTCTATCCACGAGCCTGATCTGTTCGCCTAGCTGGCTCACCTGAAAAATGTTTAAATAATGAGGTGAGTCGACGCTCAGTAAGTGGAAACATGCTATTACTAGTGTGTGGCAACTAAGTTAAGGATACTTTTAAATAATAACTGAACTGTAATGCAACAAATAATCTGTAAAACATATCTTTCTTTTTTAATTTAAAATATACTGTATCGTCTGTATTTTTTACTCTTCATACTGATAATATCATACTATACTCATCATATACTGTAAAACTATATATATATATATATATATATATAACTGTGCTTTATCCCTGGGATTCTGTAGGTCATGATTTGACTCCTCATGACAGGGTTGTGCGGCCCGTAGGCAAGACTTCATCTGGTCGGCCATCTAGATAAGTCAATACTCTCTACACTACCTTAGCCCAGCCAAACTGCATCCACTCCTAGGCTCAGAACTGGCTATTACCTCGTCAAATCGGCCCCCTCCACCCAGTGAACTGGGGAGCTGCATCCTCTCCAAGCACGGCTGACGGTACCCACACACTATCTGAGATATGTGGTTGCACTCTATCTGTATATAGCAACGGTACCGTGCTCTGTAATCTATATCTATACTGTATCTGTCTGTAGTCTTTTCATAGGGATCTGATACTATATACATATACACTTTTTTACTATTTTCATCATATTTCCAAAATTACCATAACGCTATCTTTCTGTACTGTAAATACTGTAATCTCTGTATACTGTATCTGTAGCATCTTGATGCTACCTCTGTATCTCTGTCTGTATACTCTGTCTATATACTCTGTCTGTATACTCTGTATGTTATGGTAATAGGAAACATGGCATGCTATAACTTTGTATATACTGTATCTGTATAAAGTTGTGATATATATATATTGATTTGAATAAAATTGTATACATGTATATGTGTATATATATATATATATATATCTCTCATGAAACTATTCGTATAAAAGCTATATATGCATGTACATTTCTCTGTATAATCTTTGTGAACATATATCTATATCTTTATTTTCTGTATAACTCCATATATAGGGAAAAACTATATAAACTGTATATACTATCTATATCTGTGTATTCAGTATAGTATGATATCTTATAAAAGCTATATAAATTCTTCATCACATGAAAATCTACTCAGGCCACACAAACATTTAAACTCATATTCTGTAAAAATTGTATAATAAACTGATATAAATATGTATCTATGAAATCTCTGATAGCATTATGAAATCTCTGATAGCATTATGAAAACTCTTAACATAGCATATTTCCCTTACTTTAACTTTGAAAAGCCCCTATAAAATTCTGGGTCTATACCAGCAGGATTCCTAACTCAACATCTTGAAAACACAATCCCCCAGAACAAAATATCAGTATTTTCTTACCTATAACATTTCTTATAATTGAGAGAAAGGCAAATACTGAATAAAATGTCATACCCTGAGATTGGGACGAAATCCAACCCAACTTTTCCAACGATCAACTCTGGCAAACTTGCAAAGAACTTCGCCAAGAGCGTCGTGGTAGCCTCAGATCTTTGATCTGGCGAGAAATAGGCTCGAAAATGAAGAGAGAAGTGAGAGAGGGTCGTAGAGAGAGAGAGGGGGGGCGCTGGAAATGGATAAAAATTCAAGTTTTTGCTATTTATAAGGCCAGATTCGTTGACGAGACATGTCACCTTGTCGACGAGTCCTTCAATAAATTCATTGACGAACCCTATCCTTCGTCAATGAAATTCAGAGTAGCCCAAATCCGTCTCTCGGTATTTTCTCGTTGACGAGATGTGGCTTCTTCGACGAATTTTCTTATGCGCTCGTTGACGAATCCCCCGTATTCATCGACGAACCCTGTGTAAAAATCCTAGGTTGTTACAAAAATACTATCTTGAAAAATAAAAATGGAGATCATGGCAAAGTAATAAGAGAAAAAGAAAACTCCAAGAAATCTTTGAGAGTTAAGAAAAATAATGTTTCCAAAAAGAATTCAAAATCTTCTTATAAATCACAAGGTATGCCTCAACAAGCAAAAATAATGCAAATAAATCATGACTCTCATATGAAAACAAGATTTGTCTATATTGTGAAAGAAATGGTCATATTATATATTTTTGCCCATTTAGAGGAGCTAGAGGCAAAGAAAGAAAAATGGAATGGGTTGTGAAGAAAAACCCATTGGGACCCAAGGAGGAATGGGTACCAAAAGGAAACGCATGAGCTCTTTGAATTGTTTCCTTAGGACCTAGGATTAGAAATTAGGTTTAGGTAGATTTAAACCCCCCCTACATAAAAGTATTTGATGAGCTCAAAGTGAAAAATCCCAAATTTTGAATTGTTTAAATTACATTGTTAGGAACTTTCGAAAATCATGCCAATATTGATGAGTTCAAATTATAAAACCAATGTGATGTTTTAATTGTATATGTCATTATCAATTGGTTTCTTTTTGAAAACGTTGGCTATTGTTTATGGGATAAATAGCATGTGCTCCAAGCTTATTAAATGGAAATCCCTTGTTTTTCTCATATAAGTTACTAAGGTTTTGAATTTACATTCAAAGGCATGCTATGATAGGTAAATCCATCTCTTATGGAAAAGGGATGTATTTCTTAGTCACATAATTCGTTTTGATGATATATGCTCTTGTTTGAATACTTAGTAGAATATCTAAACATAGCATTCATGAATTGAATTTTAGTAAAAATAATCACAACAAGAAGTGACATTCTAAAATGAAGCATTTATTTGTGATATCATATGTTTGAGGAATACCTTCCCATTAGTGGCAAATTAGGAGAACATGTCTCCTATTTTCTAAGAGCATTGTCAAATAAAGCCAAGTTAATTGAAAAGGTATATCTTCCTCCTTCTACTTTATCTCATGCCAAGATTCATGATTTACATCTTGTGTTAAATTCATTATTAAATCATGGGTTATATTTGCATGCTATGTTATGAGATATCTTAAAAGAAAATTTTTTTTTTTTTACTCCCAAGATTCTTGTTAGGTTATAAGGGGTAATAATGTTTTAAATGCTTAAATAGTGTTTTGTGTTTAAAATTTTAAATTTTAGTATGCATTATTATTATACTAAGAACCTTAGAAAAATCAAGCCAATATGAGAACTTTAGTGAAACATCCAATCTATTTCGCTTAATATATATATATATATATATATATATATATATATATATATATATAATTATGATTGGTTATTATTTGATAGTATTGGTTATTGCATAATTAAGTAAACCCCCTAAATGGACAAAGGATCTTAACTAGTTAAATAATTTTTTAAATGCTATATACATATGCTTTTATATGAATATCTTAAAATATAGCATATTTTGTCCATCATACAAAATTGAGCTTTTGTAAATTAATTATAGACTTTGCACATATAGCCCTAAGCTCATCTTGAAGCTCAAATGATTAATATATTCAAAAGATCATAAATTTTTTGTGCTTGGGTTGTATAATTGAGGGGAAGCAGCAAATCTAAAGTTCATCCAATAAATACTTTAGTGTATTGTGCTTATTTTAGAAATATCTTTTATGTATATATATATATATTGGATGCTTTGTGTGAATTGAATGCTTACTATCCATTACTTTCTAAAAGTTATATTATTTGATGAATAGTTTATATTAATTGGATATACTGAATTGCAAGCTTGATTTGAACGTCATCTGCTTAGCCGATGCAAATTTGCGCATTGCATGCTGGTAGTTGACTAGGGTTTTGCATGTTGAATTCATTTATCTATTTTAGATATACATGCTAGTTAGTCAACTAAAATTAGGACTCCATAAGACTTATTTTTAAATTCTAAATACTTTTGAAAGTCTTATGCAGTATCAATATGGTGACCAAGTTGAATTTAGTGTTTTAACCTTAAGTGGGCACTTAGATTGGTTCATGCACATTGTAATTAATGAATATTTATAAATGATGCATGATAAAAGAACCATTTGCATGACAATTTTTTGGTAATTATAAGTCTTTGCATGTTGAATGATCATGGCTTGAAATCCATTACATATGGGTTGAACTTTATGAATTTTTTATAATGCATGCTGAATAATTGAATAGATAGTGGTGCATGTTGAATCCTAAATATTGTATGTTATATTGAAAAACATGCAAAATTTTCAATAATCCTTTAAATTTTCCTAGAATGATCTAAATTACACACATGCTTTTTACCAAGTTGTTTGGACACATTTACTGTAACGACCCAAAAATTTTAATTAATAAAAATAATAATAAAAGAAGAGAAAAGGGAAGAAAAAGAAATATTTTAAGGGTGTCAGCAAGAACTCGTCAATGAACCAACTGGTCTCATCGACAAGTGTCCTACCTTGGCTCATTGACAAAGGCACATGTCTCGTCGATGAGGAGTTACCGAGAGGGTTTGAGGCATTCTGAAACTCGTCGACGAATTCAAGGTCTCGTCGATGAGTGTTCCTCATGGGATCGTCAACGAATCCATTTGTCTCGTCGACGAATCCCTACCTATAAATGACAATTCTTTTCATTTTTTAGCGAGAAAACGTTGCATGTACTCTCTCTCTCTCTCTCTCTCTCTCTCTCTCTCTCTAGAAAACGGCCCTCTCACCTTCTCTCTAGGTTTCTGACCCCGTTTCTCCTCGTTTTGACAATCGGAAGCTACCACGAGACTCTTGGAAAGATTCTCTACAACATAGGAAGAGTAGAATTTCAGTTTGAGAAGTTTGGGAAACATCTCAAAACCAGGGTAAGTGAGATAGTTTAGGGTTTTATTATTATTTTGTAATATATGGAACCTAGGAAGTATTAAATGACTATTTTTTCTGAGATTTGAGCAAGTTGGGATTTTTGGAATACAGGGTCTTATTTCCGTTCGATTTAGGCAGGAAATTGAGGAGCAAGTAAGGGGAAATACGTTACATCAGGTTTTATTAATTTTAAACTGGTTAATTGTTGGGTATAAAATTCTATATATTTAGGTAAATTATTCTGAATGATGCAGGCATTGAAAATACTATTTTTAAATATATATTATATTGGGAAAAACTGTGTGGCATGAAAAAAACTTTGATAATTAAATGGTTGTGGGTGTTGCTTGATTTTGACTGATGTATACCGATGGATATTGTTTGGATTGCAAATTTTGGTTGGTTGTTGGTACTATTTGTTTGTGTATATTGTGGTAGATACATGGATGTGCTTGAATGGTTGGTTTTGTTATTGATTTGTGTTGTGGTTCATGTAAATTGCAACATAACTTTGGCAATGGTATGAGGAGGTCGTTATATTGTACTTGATATAGCCGTCATATAACATTGGTAGTGGTATGAGGAGGTTATTATATGGACATTTATATTGGAGGGTAAAAAATTGACAGTGGTATGAGGAGTTTTTTTTACCTATTTACAATTAACAGGGTACTATATGTTGTAATTTGTGTGATGATTAGTCTTGTGTGGACTGTGTAACATGTGTGGACTTGTCCTGTGTGGACGTGTACGTTGTATGTATGATAGTCCTGTGTTGACCAGTCTTGTGTGGATATGTATTTTATATGGATTAGAGTCCTGTGTGGACGTTGTATTCTATGGATAGGAACCCTATGTGGGTGCGAATGAAAATTGTACGAATTATTCTGTGTGGATTGATTGTGGTATGCATATATGTGTGGAACTTTGTGAAAATATTGGCATTGGTTGCGTGTAAATTTAGTTATTTAAATATTTATGGTAAAGTAGAATTCTCCACTCGAGGGCTTGTTAAGGAAGGCGAGTGCTCTGGTAATAATTTGTGGATACTAAGGTAGAGGGAAGTCATTTGTATGGGCGAGTGACCTTCCCTATTCTCGGAGACTTTACCTGGATACATAACCCAATGGTTTACCGAGAAAGGTGAGTGCCCTGGTGTTAGCACTAGAGCATAGGGAATCTACTTGTATGTGCGGGTAGACTTCCCTATTCTCAAGAATTATCAGTAAAAATAATTGTGTATGTGTGTATGCGATTGGGTGACAAAGAAGTTGACAATGATGTGATTCTGAATGCATTCTCTCAACTGTTATTGATAGTGAAATACAATTGTATGTACATTTTGTAATTATATATTAAACACTTCAGCCACACATTGTTGTCACTTATTTCTTCCTTACTAAGAGGAGTGTCACCCCGACATATTTTAATCTTTTCAGGTCTTTTAGGTGATCGAGCTTAGATAGCTCCAGGGCGGGGTTAGTTTTTGTGAGTGGATACCAGAACGATTATGTGTTTAGTTTTATGTTTAATATATTTTGGTCCTGGTTATGTAATATGAAGAATGGGATTGTACTTTATGGGTTTGCATATGTAAATATAGAACACTAGTATTTTGTTTGAAGTTATTTAATTAATTCTACTACGTGAATGGTATCAGATATGTATGATTGGTCTCATAACACTTTGGACCCCATGTGATGGGTCCGGGGCATTACAGTTGGTATTATAGCATAACGGTCTTGCAAACTTTAGGAGGATTAATACCAAAGTATAAGTTTGAGTTGAATAAGGATAGGAATTGGTAGATTAGGGTGTTGATAGGAGTTTGAGTTTGTTTCGTAGCCTAGAGGCAGAAATATTTTGACCAACTTTTGTGATTTTCTGAATTAGTTGACGGTTTCAGAAAACCATAGTAAATCCATTGACGGTGATGTTTCTAAGTGGAGAAGCTGAAATATGGAATTTGAATTTGAAGGTTAAGATGACTACGGATGATTGGATGTCAGATGTTAATTGCGGATTTGGATATTAAAATGATTACTTGTTATATGATTTTGTTCGTTATATTAAGATGCAGAAATTCTAAACTTGCCTATGCTATACATATATATTCAGGGATGGATCCTAGAGGCAAAGACGTGGATGAAGGAGGAGGAAGCAAGTTGGGAGCTTCCAGTGGGTATGAGATTGACACCTTTCGTTTTTTGCAAGGAATAGCTCGTCAGGTTAGGGAAGAAATGAGATGAGACTTCAGGGGATGAAGCTATCCACCAGTGCATTAGGGTTGTACAATTGATCAATTCACCCATCTAAAACCCTCATCTTTTGAGGGTGGTACTGACCTGATTAAGGATGAGACGTGGATGCAAGAGATGGAAAAGATACTAGCAGTGTCGAACTGCACTGAGGAGCAGAAGGTTCTTTTCGCCACCTTCAAACTGGCAGTAGAAGCTGGACAGTGGCAGCATACGATGAAGCTATTGGAGGCACAGCGAGCAGTACCTATGACAATGACCTGAGGTCGTTTTAAGCAGGACTTCTATGATCGATATTTCCTGCCACCACTAGAAATGCAAAGGCGGAGGAATTTTTCAACTTGACTCAGGGGCGTCTCACTATTCAACAGTATGCTGCTAAATTTATGGAACTTTCTCTCTTTGTACCTTCCATAGTTCTAGATGAATATCAAAATGTGAGGTGGTTTGAAAGGGGTCTGAATCATAGGATTCATGAGCATATGGCATGTTTGTAGATTCAGGATTTCGCATAATTGGTGGAAAAAGCCACCGTGGAAGAGTCAAGTTTATAAAGAGGTGCAGAGGTGTCACAATGAAGAAAGAGACCCATGTCTCCCCACTCCCAAGCAAATGTCAGACAAGGGTCATGAAAGGGAGACATAGATGTTGCAGGTCAGGGGTCAGATAGGAATGATCAAAGACAACAGGGCGATTCGTCATGCCCCCACTGCCCTAGATGTAACCAACGACATTGGGGAGAATGCTAGAGTAGGGGTGTCGTGTGCTATAGATACAAAAAATATGGTCATATAGCTCAAGAATGTCGAGAACTTCTGAGCAATGCACCTGCTCCGAATCATAATCAGAGGAACAACCCAGTGCCTCACGGCGGCGGTGCCCCGACATGTGTTTATATGTTGGGTACACCTAAGGCGGACAACACTAAAGGCACAGGTAATATGTCTACATTAGCATGAGTATTGATTTTGTTTGATTTTACATGTTTTCAGTGTTGCATATGTTTTATTTGATTAAAATGTATGAATGTGTTTAGTTAGGTTTTTAGTTGTGAAAATGGGTGATTAACTAAATTCGAGGATGAAATTTTTTGAAGGAGGGGAGAATGTAACGACCCGAAAAATTTAATTAATAAAAATAATAAAAGAGGAGAAAAGGGAAGAAAAAGAAATATTTTAAGGGTGTCAGCAAGAACTCATTGACGAACCAACTGGTCTCATTGACAAGCGTTCTACCTTGGCTCATCGACTCATCGACGAAGAGTTACTAAGAGGGTTTTAGATATTCTAAAACTCATCGACGAACTCATGGTCTCTTCGACGAGTGTTCCTCATGGGAGCATCGAAGAATCCACGTGTCTCGTCAATGAATCTCTGCCTATAAATAGCAATTCTTTTATTTTTTTTAGTGAGAAAATGTTGCATGTACTCTCTCTCTCTCTCTCTAGAAAATGACCCTCTCACCTTCTCTCTAGGTTTTTGGCCCTGATTCTTCTCGATTCGACAATTGGAAGCTACCACGAGACTCTTGGGAAGATTCTCTGTAACATAGGCAGAGCAGAATTTTGATTTGAGAAGTATGGGAAATATCCCAAAACTAGGGTAAGTGAGATATTTTAGGGTTTTATTATTATTTTAAAATATATGGAACTTAGGAAGTATTAAATGGGTATTTTTCTGAAATTTGAGTAAGTTGGGAATTTTGGAATACAATGTCTTATTTCTGTTCAGTTTAGGTAGGAATTTGAGGGGCAGGTAAAGGAAAATACGTTATATTAGGTTTTATTAATTTTAAACTGGTTAATTTTTGGGTATAAAATTCTACATATTTAGGAAAATTATTTTGAACGGTGCACGCATTGAAAATATTGCTTTTGAATATATATTATACTTGGAAAAATCGTGTGGCATGAAAACAACGTTGATAATTAAATGGTTGTGGGTGTTGCTTAATTTTGACTGATGTATACCGATGGATACTGTTTGGATTGCAAATTCTGGTTGGTTATGGATACTGTCTGTTTATGTATACTGTGGTAGATGCATGGATATGCTTAAATGATTGGTTTTGTTATTGATTTGTGTTATGGTTCATGTAAATTACGATATAGCATTGACAGTGGTATGAATAGGTCGTCATATCATACCTGATATAGCAGTCATATAACGTTGGTAGTGGTATGAGGAGGTTGTTATATGGGCATTTATATTGGGGGGTAAAACATTGGCAGTGGTATGAGGAGTTTGTTTTACCTATTTACCATGAACAGGGTAGTATAGGTTGTAATCTATGTGATGATTAGTCCTATGTGGATCGTGTAACTTGTGTGGTTGATAGTCCTGTATGGACCAGTCCTGTGTGGATGTGTATGTTGTATGTACGATAGTCCTATGTGGACACGTATTTTATATGGATTAGAGTCTTATGTGGATGTTGTATTCTGTGTGGATAGGAACCCTGTGTGGGTGTGAATGAAAACTGTACGAATTATCCTGTGTAGATTGATTGTGGTATACATATATGTGTGGAACTCTGTGAAAAGATTGGCATTGGTTGCATGTAACTTTAATTATTTAAGTATTTATGATAAAGTAGAATTCTCCACCTGAGGGCTTGCTGAGGAAGACGAGTGCTCTGGTAATAATTTGTGGATACCAGGGTAGAGGGAAGTCACTTGTATGGGCGGGTGACCTTCCCTATTCTAGGAGACTTTACTTGGATACATAACCCGATGGTTTACTAAGAAAGGTGAGTGCTCTGGTGTTAGCACTAGAGCAGAGGGAATTTACTTGTATGAGCAGGTAGAATTCCCTATTCTCGAGAATTATCAGTAAAAATAGTTATGTATGTGTGTATGTGATTGGGTGACAGAGAAGTTGACAATGATGTGATTCTAAATGCATTCTCTCAACTATTATTGATAGTGAAATACAATTGTATGTATATTTTATAATTATATATTAAACACTTCAACCACACACTATTGTCACTTATTTCTTCCTTACTAAGAGGTGCCTCACCCCGACGAATATTTAATCTTTTCAAGTCTTCCAGGTGATCGAGTTAGATAACTCCACGGCGGGGTTAGTTTTTGTGAGTGGATACCAAAACGGTTATTTCTTTAGTTTTATGTTTAATATATTTTGGTCCTGGTTATATAATATGAAGAATGAGATTATACTTTGTGGGTTTGCATATGTAAATATAGAACTCTGGTATTAGTTTGAAATTATTTAATTAATTTTGCTGTGTGAATGATATCAAAGATGTATGATTGGTCTCATAACACTCCGGGCCCCATGTGGCGGGTCTGAGGCGTTACGTTTACCATGCTTAAATTACAAGCATGAATATTTTGTGCTTATTTTGAAAATGTCCGTTCTTGAATGATCATTGAATGATTGATCTACAACAGATGGTTTAACTTCTGAATCATCATTCATTAGTTTGGAAGGTAGTCAGTCTAGGCTTTTCTAATATTATGGTTTAGCACCCAAAATTTTGGTATATGTATTTAGCACACACTCACCTCACCATCATGAAATCTTAGATTGAAGGGGAGAAATCATTTCTTAGGTAAAATAAATTGTACCTCTCTCTTTTTGATGATGATCAAAGAGGGAGAAGATATTTTGGTGTCCTTTTTGTTGAGAGAATGTTGTGTGGTGTTATGTGTGAAGGAGAAGTGAAATGCATGGAAAATGCATGTGGGGTATGCATGTGGTAATTCAAAGATAATATGAAAATTCTAATTACTTACTTGTTTTATCTTACATGAACTTTCTATTTTATTGTATGCATGTTTAAAGATCTAATAGATATGAAAAATATAGTTAAATATTTTTACCTTATATGCATAAAAGGGGGAGCATATTTTAGTACCATTATAGAATATGCATAAATTAAGGGGGATTTTTAAGTTTCACCCTATAGGAGAACACCATTGATTTGCCATCATCAAAAAGGAGGAGAATGTTAGCCTTAGAGGTTATGTGAGTTTAATTACTTGTTTTGAAAGGGGGAGAATGTTAGCCTTAGAGGCTATGTGAGCTTAATTGAATTGTTGTTGATTTGCTTCGGAAAGGTAGATGAACCGATCAATGATTTGACATTGGTTAGATATTTGAAGAAGATTAGTTAATTTTTATATTGCTTTCATTAATGGAATTTGTTTTTACTATATAAAGTTTTTTTCATATAATATAGTAAAATTTAAGTTGTATTAACTTTTATAAATTTATACAAAATAAAAATTGAAGATTTCGTCAAAATTTGTACTCCTAAATCAAACTTGGATACTTGATGGAAATTGAATATGTATATATATATATATATATATATATATATATATATATACATATATATTTAACTTGCACATGTTAAGGGATTTTTTTTTAATTTAAATATAATATAGTAACATTTAAATTGTATTTAATTCCTTATAAACTAATACAAAATTAAAATTAAAGATTTTGTCAAAATATACATTCCTAAATTAAGCTTGAATGTTTTGATAAGAACTGAATATGTAATGTTAAAATACATATTCATATCCAACTTACACATGCAAAGGAATTTTGGGTAAATTCAGATTTCAGAATAAACCGTTTGTTCATATCTATTTGTATGTGTAGCACCTCCAAACTCAGTAGGATCTAATGTGCTACTTATATTTTTAGTGAAAATAATAACAACAAAAAAAATAAATCTAGGATATTATTATATTATTGTATTTATATATATGAAAATTTTAAATTATTTATGCATATGATCTAGTAATTAATTATGAATCACCAATATAGGTACGTGTTTCTACAAACATAAACAACGTATTTAAATTAATTAACATGTCTTCAATAATACTATCATTTTTCTAAGAGAATATAAGATTGTTACTTGTCCTTGGGAGCTTTCACCTTAATCTCATTTCCTCCAATGTTACTATCTTTAGGATCCATTCTTGTAGTGACTCAGAGAATTTATAATATTTAAATAATAAAAGGAAGGAAGAAAAGGAAATTAAAAAGGGGGCAAAGCAGGTTCCCATTCGTTGACGACATAGCATATTGGGCTCTTTGACGAGAAAATACCGAGAGGGGATTTTGGGTAATTCTGAATTTCATCGATAAGGAAAAAGTTTGTCGATGAATTGTCTTTTTGACCTCGTTGACGAGGTGACGTGGCTTGTCGATGAAGGCTAGTGTTTAAATAGGTTTAATCTTCATTTTATGGCCGAAAACCTACGGGAATGTCTCTCTCTCTCTCTCTCTCTCTCTCTCTCTCTCTCTCTCTCTCTCTCTCTCACATTTCGGTTCCCCACACTTCTCTCTTAGATTTTGGGCGGATCTTTTGCAGTTTGACAATCCAAAGCTACCACAATACTCCTGGGGAAGTTCTCTGCATATCTATCGGAGTAGATCGTTGGTGGGGCTAGTTCAGAATCTATCTCAAATCCATGGTAAGACTTTCTACTCAATATTTGACTTCATGACAGTTGTAGAAAGTGTAGTACATGTAGAAATACTAAAGTTTAGTTATGGGGAATGTAATTTTCAGGGTGTTGAACGGGAACCCTAGAGATGCAGGACTGTTTATCTTATGAGCTTTTCAGGAATCAAGTAAGGAGATAAACTAAGCTAGATGTTTTATGAAAGTATAAGTATAATTTATAGCATTTGATTTTAGAGAAATGTATATATGTAAATATGCATTATGTTGGAAAATACTGCTGAAACTAATGAGATATTTTGAATATATGAAAAACTCATTTTGTGTGGCATGAGTAGAATTTATAATAAAATAATGTTTTCTAGGAATATGATAGTGCTATGGATATGATTTGCCGGCGTATGGGAATATGATAGTGCTATGGATATGATTTGCCAGCATACGGGCCATGCTATGGATATGATTTGCCAGCGTACGGGCAGAGCTATGGATATGATTTGCCGACATACGAGCCGAGTTATGGTAAAATATGAAATACCGGCGTACAGGCCGATTATTTTTTATGATATATATAAATATGAAAAATGATGCGATGATATTGATTTGGCAATTATAGTATGAAATATTCATGTATCACAGTTTGATTATATGTTATATGTTATCAAAACCTAGTTGGCATGATTTAGGCTAGCACTTGTACGGTACCACTGCTATGTGTTCATGATCATCATGATATTGTATTAACGCTGCTGTACGGAGTGGCATGTGGAAGGATGGTCGATGTGATTTTAAGAAGTGTGAGCGCCCCTGGTGTACGGACCAGGTCTGGCAGATCCATCAGACTTACAGACTGTACTTTGACTTAGCAATGGTTAGCCAACCATTGTCAGGTCTCGCCTTCGAGCCACACAACCTAGTCATATGGGGGTAATACATGACAATAGCTAACTAACCTACTAGGATTGTTTTCGTATTATATTTATATGAGATGAATTATACTATGGAATCCATTATGTTCTGTCATGTTTTGATTATACATGTTTCTCCTAGAAATGAGATATACAATTTTACTGGTTATGTTTATGTAAATGATTATATATATATATATATATATATATATATATATATATATATATCACGGAATTGCTTATGTTATCACATACTAGTATTAGTTTATTTCCCTTATTGAGAGGTGTCTCACCCCAAATTATATGAACTTTTTAGGAATCCCTGATAGGAGAGTAGATAAAGTTCCGCTAAGATAGTATAGTAGATCTGCCCTCTCTGAACGGTAAGTTTTGGTAGGGCCAGTTGGATTTTGTGGGAAATGGCCCTAGGACTCTTTTGGGGTTGTATATGTATATATACAATGGATGTAGAACTCTGGTATTGGAATGATCGAGTTTGCGTTTATGATATTAGAATTTTATGTTTCCTGCTGCTTAGGCTTCTGTATGTATTTCTATTATATCTCTAGTACCCACGAGTTCAGGTTGATCATGATCTGCTGGATTTATTATATTGATTTGTATTATGTAAGGAAAAAATAAATATTTATGGAAATTAAGCAGGTCGTTACAATTCTTAAACAATGATCAAATGTTATTTTAAAATCATAAATCTATTATTAAAATATAATAATATAACAAACTAAAAGAAATATTCTAAACTACCCAATCCTACCCACATCATGTTTTATGGCTAAGCTCAGGTAAAATCTATATGTTAGAGTATGCAAAATTTATATCATATGCTCTGATACCAATTGTAAGGATCCGAACCCGAGTGGGTTCCTACATATAAATTTTTCAGCGGACGCTAATAAATCTAAATTATTTTGATTACCAGAACACTAATTAGTTTTATTACAAATATATGTCTCAACTATTAAAATGTAAATTTCTAAAATTCTAAAATACACAAACATATTCTAAATTGTATTATGCTAAATTTTTATTCAACTATACTCTTTCTATTTCCGCCCATATACTTGCTATGCCAGATTTCCAGTACTCTTCAAAATGATCTGAAAAGTAAAATAATGATTGAGGTGAGACGACGCTCCGTAAGTAAATAAAATTGTTATTAATGTGTGGCCAAAATGAGCTTTCATAATATTTTAATTTCAAAAAATAATATTTAATACTATAACTTCAAAATTGCTTTGAAAATAAATGTAAATTTAAAAATTTCTGTATAAAACTTTTACTATCATCTATAGCAATAAAATTTTATAATCATATACTACAACTGTTAAACTGAACTTTTTAACTTTAAAACTATAACTATAATACTTAATCATGTATGTATATATATATATATATACTTTTCCTTATTAAATAATTATCTAGGCACAAAAAAGCCCCTGTTCATATAAACAAATATTTTTCCTTCAATTCATCAATAGCTCTGTATACGTAATTAAATATGTATATACACGTACTGTAAAAACCACCCTTAGGCCTATTAATCATAAGTCATGTTTACCCCCCTGACTAAGTTGTGCGATCTGAAGACTGAACTTAAGTGGTTGACCGGTCAAACTAAATCAATGTACATCATCATTAAGTGAGATTTTTCCTATTAAACTCTACTCCGACCCAGGTGTGCACTCAGGAGAAATCCACTACCATATAAAACCACTCTGCAAACAACGTGGATGCACTCTGATCTGTTACCCTCTGATCTGTTTAAACTTTAAGCTGCGATACCAAACATTTGTAATTTTCTATATCGTCTGTGCCATAAGAGGTTTTGAAAACATCTTATTATAGAATTTATAAAATTACAATAATATCATGAAAATATCATTTTTACTCATATTTTCGTGAAATACGCAACGTAAAAATCAACTCATATAATTTTTACTCATATTTTCGTGAAATATGCAATGTAAAAATAAACTCATGCAACACTATTTTCGTGTTAAAAAATATTTTCTTGAATAAAAATTAATGTTGTAAAATACCCGAGAGGTTTAGAACATTTCTTGACTCAAAAATAAATGCAAGTATATTAAAGATAAAACTTGTATAATTAAACATGCGTAAAAATAAATTTGAGAGAATTTTATAAAAATAATTAGCATAATCAAATTTTACTTACAAATAAATTCGAGTAAAAATTTTAAATAAAAATCTAACAAAATCGAATTTACTTACCTCTTACTTAACATTGTGCTACGATCACAACGAATATCTTTAAAAAATGAGATTGAAAAGAGTGGGTGAGTGAGAATTTTAATTATAACAAAAATTCTCCTTCCACCACTAATTCTTTCACTTACTAATCCTTCTCTTCCTTTGAAATTTTTTTTTTTTTGTGAAAAATGAATGTTGAGAGTTTCCTATTTATAGGAAAATTTTGGGAAATAAAATTGAATTTGTAAAAGTATGAGGAGAGGGGTGATACTATAATTTTTTAAAATTAAGGAATAGGCATGGATGAGTTAGGTATGGGATGGGGATGGGGATCATGTGGGAGAAATTGGAGTGCTTGCAACACTCCCATTCAATTAATTTTTATTTAATTACTTAATTAATTAATTAAATTTTTTTTGAAATCTTTTATATTTGTCATTGTTATTATTTTTAAGCTATATTTTAATTTTCTTTTTATGAAAAAGAATTAAGTTTGAATTTCAAAAACTTATGTGGGCCCCCCACATGGTCTTATGAACCCTACATAACTTCGAGACCCAAGTGAGTCTTACGTAACTCCAATAGTTCTCACACAGTTTTATGGGCCTTACATAGCTTTGGGACTCATGTGGATCCCACACGACTTCGGGGATTCACGTGGGCCCCACACGATTTGTGGGCCACGCATAGGATACCTATATTATTATTATTATTATTATTATTATTATTATTATTATTATTATTATTATTATTACAAATTATGTTGGTCAAAATATTATTTTATATTTATGTACTTATTTACGTGTACAAATAGTATCTACCCTATTTATCCTATGAAATTCCATTTTGACCTAGTTGACCTCTAGGGAGCAAATGAGTTACAATGGTCTCTAAGCACTTGCTAAGATAAGGTCTTTCTTAGGCATCAAACATGGAATCAAGAATTTTATACAAAAACACTTCTGTATTGATATTAATTTAATGACCATTTTTATTATTTTATTATTATTATTATACTTTAATCCTATATATATTTTTGGGTCATCACATGAGTATATAGGATTGCACTAAAGTCACAATTTCAATATTCATAGTTTTCTAAGTTAAAATAAGAGTTTGTCAAATGAATCCTAAAACTCAAATATGTTTTCAAAGGGATAAGTTTTTAACATTCTAGTTTTAAGAATATTTTTATACTTAGTCCCGATTGTGTTAAAACAAGTTTTATATCCTAAAGGTTCAAACAAAGTCAAGTATATTTATAAAAGGACATACTAAGTATATAAGATATCAAAATGGGTTTTCAAATATTAATCAAGATATCTTATATTCAAAAAGAAACTCATTTGGACAAGTTTTAATCTTCATTAGACTTAATATATTTCATATACTTTTGTCCAAGAATGTTTTAAGTCATTAAAACACTTTTTGACAAAGAAAAACAAAACAATGTCACTATCGTAGTGCAACCTTAAGTCTTGAATATCTTTCGGTATTTTGGGCATAACTTTTTCTAGAAAAGCCCAAAAGGGACGATCTTGGTGTCCTTGGAAAGCTAAGACAAAATGCCACAACTTTCATGTTGATGAATTTTTCTAATCTAGGGTACTCATTGACGAACACAGGGGATTCGTCGATGAGTTGCAGTGTGTGATTAGTCAACGAGTGCAAGGGACTAGTCGACGAATCCAACGAGCAGAATAACGCTAACGGGCGAAAAACGACTAGTTTACCAAATAAAATATCTTTTCTTCCCCTCAACGGCTAATTAATGGCTCTTTTGGATCTTGAGCTATAAATACATGTTATTAGACTTGTATTAACATGGTTTTGAAGGCTTTTGATCTTTTTTTTGTGAAAAACATCTTTTTATACCAAAACCTAAGCACCTAGCACTTTGCATTGTTGTTCTTCATTCACAAGTGTTCATTCTCTCTTACTCTTTAATTGTGTTTGAGTCATTACTTAAGAGATAGTGTGAGGTTTGCTTTGTATTTAATATTTGCTCATTTGAGGAGCATCATATTGTATTTCCATCATCTTCTTGTAAAGGTTCTTTGTGAACCGTTTGGTAAAGGTTCTTTGTGACCTGAAGAGGCTTTGTGACCTGAAGAGACTCTTTGTGAGCGGGTAAGGATTTATTCTCGAGTGAAAGCTCTTTATGATCGTGGTAGGGATTTGTTCCCGAGTTGTAAGGCTTCTCCACCAGTGAAGGAGTTCCTTAGTGGATTGTGGAATCTTTCGGTTGGTCCCAACACGTGAACATAGGCTTAATGCCGAACCACGTAAAAATATCAGTGTTAATTTTCTCTACTCTTCTCTTCATTTTATTTGTCTTGTGTATGATTTACATTTATTTATATTGTAATATAATTTCTTGTATCTTGCCAAGAGTTTTTATTTTGTAGAGAAATACGCATTCCGTAAAAAGAGTCTATTCACCCCCCCTCTATATACTCCCGGGGCTAGGACAACTATTGACCCCCTCAAAAAAAAAAAGTGAGAAGGGATTTAGAATAGGGTTTCATATTGCATTTCTCAAGTTCTAATCATGGAAAAGAATAGGATACAATTTGAGATAAGAGAAGGTCTATTCGGTGTATGTAGTTCATGTAGTTTAGGAGCCTTTCAATTAATCAAAAAACTGAAGAAAAAAAAAGGTACAATGCATTAGATACATTGAATGAGAAGAAAAATTTTTAACAACCTTTTTACTCATGGATTTTTAGGATGCACATCTCACTTTTTTAGTTTATTGTTGAGCCTGGGATGGGAATATAAGTATATTAGAAATTAAATATTCAAAAAAATTATGAAATATTTAAAATATTGGACGCACATTTTCTTTTTCTTTTTTTAGTTTATTGTCAAGTCTAGGATGGAATACGAGTGTCTCAAAAAATTTATGAAATATTTAAAGTTGGATGATTCGTATCTTTTTGTTTAGAACTTGTTCATAAAATTTTAAAAATTTTAGGGCATTTACATATTTTTAGGTTAAACTTCCGGAATGCCCCAAAAAAGGAATACTTTGAAAGGCTCTAAAAACATGCATATGCCTAATCATGTGCTCTTCATGTGAGTCATGTGATCTTGCAATATCCTCGTGGGTTTTTTTTGGAGGTGCCTAATGTTGAAAGAGAAATGTTCAAATACCCTTTTGAACTGTTACATGATAAATGGGCATGATTGGTGCATGGTGTAACGTTTTTTTTAATTTCTTTAAGATAACATTGGTATATTATCATAATCTATTGTCAATATCAAAACGTCCAATACTTAAACTATATATTTTATAAGAAAAAGGTGAAATACTGGCCATAAAATATTACTTTTTGAGAAATATCGGTCAGTCTTCCTAAAAAAAATTCTTATTAAATGCATTAGATACATCGAATGAGAAGAAAAATAAAACTTGAATCAGTGAGCTTAATCATAATGAAAAGTGTTTTTATTTTATAATTTTGCTTTAAATAAATAGAAATTTAAATATCTCATAACACTTAAATTCTTTCCTAGAACTAAGTTTTAACCAAAGTGAAATAAAAATAGAATCAAGTTTGATGCAACCCACAATTGTCATTGACCGTGGATCCAATGATCTTATTAATACTTTCAAATCTATCAAATCAAACTAAAATAAATTTTAGCAATTCGTTCACATGTATTTGTAATTCTCAAAAAAAGACATATATAAAAAGAAAATTTTTTTGACTTTCCACTTTGGTAAAATTAAGTGTTAAGTTTTAAAAATTGAATTCAAATCTAATTTTGTGAACCAATTTGAACTAGTCATTGCATCTAAAATTTGAATTATTTTAATCTTTTGGTATCTAATACCTAAATATGTGTTATTTTTCAAGTCTACCCTTCTCAATACTTAGGAGTATAAATATTTGATAAAAATTATAATCAATAACAAAACCTAAAGTTTTTTAATTTAACAAAAAGTAATATTTTCTTTTCATACATTTAATTATTAATTATAAATAAAAGTAATATAATAAATAGCAATACAAAAATAAAAAATTATTATTTTAAATTTAATTATTTGGATAATTAGTTTTTTTGTCTTTTATATTTTATATAAGGAACAAAACTGGAAAAAAAGACCCCTGAATTTGAAACGGACATGCAATTCTATTAGAGAAATTTTAAGAAAATTTAGAGTTGCCACAAGCATTCTGAGGTTCACTTATTCATGACTAGTTCAGACACAATGCTTATCTTGTAACTACAATATTTCTCCGCCAAAAGTTAGGGCATAATAATAAGTTTATTTTTTTTAAAGAAAAAAAAAAAGGTCATTTAGATCAAACAAACATACTCTAAAGGCTACAATAGATTTAGGTTATATAATTAGAAATAGTTAATCACCCATTACGTATTAATTTTCTCCTTTTATTAGAAAAATGCTGCTGGTCAAAGACTTGTAATGTCACAAAGCAAACTTTACTTTCAACATTAAAATTTTCAAGTTCTTTGATATCACAATTAAAAAAAATAATTAAAATAGAAATTAAAAACTAAATAAAAAATTGAAAACTAGTATCTTACTCAATAATATTTATAAAGTTAATGCAAATTAAAAATTTGGTAGAACAACAAATATTCATTATGTCTTTGAATCAAGAAACAACTAAAATTATGATTTAAATAGTAAAATATTTTAAAAAGATAAATTAAAGCTATTATAATAAAAATAGAAATTATAATTATTTACTAAATTAATATATTTCAAAACTCAATTTTTAGTCTATTGGAGATAACAATCTAAAATCTTAAAATTAATTTTATATATTCTTTATTATTTTGAAAATTTTTTAATTATATTTTAAATTCATATAGTCATTTTATTTTTGTTTCAATTATAATTTATAGATAAAATAAATGATTTAACTCAAATTCACAAAATTAATTTTGCATACTAAAAAAATAAAAAGGACTATTAAAAAAATATTTACAAAATAAATTTTTTTTCTTAAAAAAAAAAAGGGTAAAAAGTAAACAAACACTTAATCAAATTTACTTTTTCACTTGTAAAAAAAAAATAAAAATACCAGAGAGGGGAACTCAAGTTTTAACCACCTAATATCATGCGAAGGGCGGGAGAAGTCTGGAGTCGGCGTACAAAATAACTACCATGGGCACTGACACTGCGTCTGCGTAGCGACGAAGCGGCCAAAGCGTCAACCTCAACTAAACGTTTAAGTCGTGGAAGTTGGAACAAGCAAGCAAGCGACCCACTCTCAAACCGACACGCAGCCCTCGCTTTAGACCAAAAGTAAAGCAAGCAAGCTTGCGTCTCTCCCCTTCCCAAATGTTCTAAAGCTAAAACCCTCATCATCACTGATTAACCCCCAAACGGAAAAATCAAAAGCAAACCTTCAAAGCCACAAACGTAATCGCTTGCTCAGAAAGTGAGTAAAGGGTATTCTTGTGGGGTAGTATTACTATTGGGGTCCTTACTTGAAGGTTGGACGACGGTCCAAGCAGCTGCAGGGAGCTAGGGACTGGGTTGGGAGTGGGAGATGGCTACTCTGGCCCCTGCTATTTTCCTCTCTCCCAGGCTTAAACCTTCTCTGTGCCAGCAGCATCCCTCACTCCTCATCTGCACCAGAAGAAGAAGATCCAGGAAGAGCCACTCTGTTCTTGTTCCTGTAACTTATTTCTCTCTCTCTCTCTCTCCCTCTCTTCTTGGTTTGGTGTTTTTCGTACTTGATTCTGGGCCTTCCTTTTTCGGGGAAGAGAATTAATTAAGGGGTTGGTTTTTTTGGTTTGTGGATCGTGTTGGATCAGGTTGCTAGGTTGTTCGGGCCGGCGATTTTTGAAGCTTCCAAGCTGAAGGTTCTGTTCTTGGGGGTGGATGAAATGAAACACCCTGGAAAGCTTCCTAGAACTTACACGCTTACGCATAGCGATGTAACGTCAAAGCTCACTCTGGCTATCTCTCAAACCATAAATAACTCCCAGGTAATCCTAACCCACTAAGGACCCTCAAGCCAAAACTCTTTAATTCGTCAAATCACATATGTTATTTCTATATTTGAGCTGTAATCTATCTGTTACTTCAATTTAAAACAAAGAGGGGGAGGAGGGGCAAAAATAACAGGGGAAAACAGGGGATTGTAAAGAATTATTACGCTTGATCTTACCCCTTGTTTAGCAATCACTAATGTTACGATTCACAACTGAAAGGAAGAAGAGATTGGGGTTTTCAATTGCAGCTGCAGGGGTGGTACAACAAGTTGCAAAGGGACGAAGTGGTTGCAGAGTGGAAGAAGGTTAAGGGGAAGATGTCGCTCCACGTTCATTGTCACATAAGTGGAGGTCATTTCCTGTTGGATTTGTGTGCTAAGCTTAGATTCTTCATTTTCTGCAAGGAACTCCCTGTGGTAATGAACTTCATACTTCATACTACATGAATTAGTAGTATCTTCTAAAATCAGTCTCATGGTGGAGCATCAACGTGCATGAAACAGGTTCTGAGAGCGTTTGTTCATGGAGATGTGAACCTTCTGAACAACTATCCAGACTTACAGGAAGCTCTGGTTTGGGTTTATTTCCATTCAAGCATTCCAGAATTCAATAGAGTGGAATGTTGGGGACCCCTTGAAGATGCAGCAGCACCCTCTAACGGAGTCGGCATGGATCAAATGGACAAGACGATGGTGAACCCATCGAGCAACTGGGACATGCCAGAGCCATGCCAAGAGGACTGCACGTGCTGCTTCCCCCCAATGAGCATGATCCCGTGGTCTCACCATCTTTCTAGGAATCAGAGGAACAACGAAAGCTTGCAGCAACAAGTATGAGATTGATTGATTGTTTTTATCACATTCGATGTAAAATTGAAAATGCTGTAAATATAAGTCAATTTCAGAAACCTCATTGTTGCTACTCCTGTTCATGAATCCATTAGACAAAAATTAATTGGATCTCCCATTCGTGTTTGGTTTAATGCAGTTATTTTAAACGTCTTTTAGTGAAATTTTAAATTTTACATTTGAGACTAATCTGTGGTTCTGAATCCAAATGCTTTTACATATACACCAACCTCAGCATGTGATGGCCCACTTCCAAGAAGGTAAGAGGTTGAGATGGCTCATTTCTGTTCCCCATCACAACTCCCCCCCACCCTCCCCTCCCTCTTTTTTTCTTACTATTTTCATGGCAATTCTGTGAACGATGGGTGATTGTAACATATTTCCCTCGTTGCTAATTTCCATTGTTCATGGATTTTCAGCTATTATGAGAAAATCTAAAAAACCAGATCTTCAACTTTTCAAGAAGATCAGATTTCCCACTTTATTTGCATGTTTCATGTCTACAATTATTTTTTATGAAACATTAAAATTAAATTGCCATGTAAATATAAAATAAAGTTAAAATATAAATAACTGCAAATTTTCGAAGATACAACAAAAATCAATCAGATAGCGTTTTCACTAATTTTTCAACCTTCATCGACCATAGAATTGTTTGAAAGAATATTAAGAGAATGGATTTAAAAGCATAACAAGAAGATAAACTGTCATAAATAGTTTTTAATTTTATTATACAACTGATTTCTCTTTTTTCACATTTTTGTTGTTCTGATTGTATATATAAATTGCAGTTTGAGCCAAAAGATAAAAATGAGCATGCATTTGATTGAAAATTTAATTCGAAAACATTACGGGAGCAAATTATCTTCTTCTTTTTTGAATTTTAATTTTTGTGAGTAATTATGAGGCCTTGAGATAAATCTGACCCGCGTTTGGTACAACACAGCCATATGACAGGTTACTGCCAAACCATGAAGAAAATCCATTTACCTGAAAGTTTAATCGTGGTAAACTGAAAATACAAGCTCAATAGAACTGAATAGGTATCTTCTTTCAAGCTTAATCTACACTTGTATAAAAATAAATGCATCATAATGTCTAGGTGATCCTCCAATTGTTAAAAGCAGAGTGGGATTGCTAGTTTGCAACATAACACATCTCCGTATTCATAAAAATTTAAGTGTATATTCAAGGGCCGACAATGTGGCTAGATAATAATTTATTTACAGAGAAATTATGCGATGAGGTTCCAAGCATCCGTTTGTATAGTTCTTTCTTAATTACAGTAGTGGATGGAGTGGGTTAAAAATATTGATAACACCTCCCACTGCACATCAACAAACCAACCCAGGGAGAGGGGCGCATATAATTTATTCACGAGGAACAAGTGATCATTCATCACTTGCACTCATATTATATTACATCCTAAGCTCTTGCAAATTTTCTCGCTCTGCTTCTGCCTCCGGGTTTGTCTAAGCAAGCAACCTGATTCAACTATCAGCTTTTGCAAGAACATTCCTCAGCCCCCGAAACTATATTCTCTCATTCATTTCAGGACAACAGTAGGGTCTTGGAGAGCAATCAAGTTAAAAAAATGAAGGCCTCCACGGTTCACCGGATCTGGGTTCTTCCAAGAGAACAGGCCCCAATGTCGGATTCAGTGTTCTGCATAAAAATCCCATCCATATAATAAGAGCTACCTTCTTGCTTTTGCTAAGCAAATATTGTGTGAGCTCCCGTACTTGCATGTGTTACTACTCCCACATGGTAACCAATAAAACTTGGCAATGGAGTAAAAAAGAACTTTTGAACCAAAATCAGAAAAGAAACCCCAGATAAAGTTCTATTATCATAAAAGAAAAGAAAAGCTACTTGCCTGAGATTTGGGAGAAGGGAACACATTCCAGAACCTGAGTGTTTCATCGCCTGCTCCAGTTACAATTGTCTGAAACAATTGTTGCAATTATGTGAGCCAAAGTAAATGCATAATAATTTGGTGAGCAAATTGCATCACACCTTATTCATTGATAAGAATGTGATAATAAAGAGAGAACGGAACATGAACTACCTGTCCATCAGGTGATATTGCAAGATAAAGAACTCTGTAGGTATGGCCAGTAAGAGTTGCCAACTGGATTAACAGAAGGGTTATCAGCAAAAGTAAAAGCAAGCAATATTGCAGTGGATAGAATAGTTTCATCCAGATTAGTACCTTCGACATTGTTGGGTATCTCCAAACTATTATTTGGTTTTGGGAGTATCCATGTGTGCTGACAAGTTCATTGACATTCTTGGACCACACAAGGTTGCATACCTGCAAAATGTATAATGGAAACCGGCACCTTAATATTTGAAAAGCATGTATGCATATGAGAGACAGCGTGAGAAAAATGGAGATCTACTTGTCGATTCATTATACAAAAGAACCTTTTTTAATGGACTAAAGATATTCTAGTATCCCATGACTTCATTACTAAGAAGCTTTTTCACCAAATAGCAACACAAAAATTTATTTCCAAAATTAAAAGTGACCGTGCTTTTTTAACATATGGCAAAAGACACTAACTTTCCATGATATTTGGCAAAAATACACGGACCTCTCCTGAGGTTTTAAAAATCCCATGGGAGGTTTCAAATATCCCACAGATCTTTCTTAATATTTGATTTTTGGGTGACTTTACCCCTTAAAAAGTTTGTCTGTTTTGTCAAAGATAAAGGAAGTTTAGTGTCTTTCTAACAAACCTTAAGGAAGATCTACAAAATTTTTAAAACCTCAAGGCAGTCCATATCTTTTACCCTTTAAAATATTACTTCGTCCATTGCATCCCATTATCACCAGCATATTACAATCAAGTATGGCAATCAGTTACATAATAATGATACTTAAAGTTGTAACATAATTGAAAAACAAGGAAATAAAGATAAGGAGCCTCATAAAACAAGAATACTGCGTCTTGAATGAATAAAAACCTACAATCAAGCAAGCCTAATGAACTAATACAAGAAAAATAAACAAAATAGAAAAAAAAAAATTCAATAAGATCAGAAATCCTAAAAGCAGAAACAAATATCCTGAATATGAGTATCTGACTTTGTATATCTGATTGCATCATTTGATCATTCTGCCTTAGTGACTTAGAATTTCACAAAAGTTGCATACCGAAGTACAATCAAAGAAAATTGCTTTGTTGGAAGCAACAAGTAGTTAAACAGAGGTTCCAGCTTGCTTATCACATAACTGAAGAAAGGAATAACAAACTTAGATTTTGTCTATCTTGAACACCTTGAGTCACTAGCTCAACCTTGGGTGAGCCATCATTTTTTGGTGATCTTGAAAACATTTTCACTGCCAATGTGCTGTTATGGAATAACAACCTTCAATGCTCTCTCTTACTTGACAACTTTATCCTGGGTTTGTACAGGCAATGCTTGGGAAGATCTTCTACTTCATTTTGCAAATTTCAGTTCAATGCACTGACCGCTGTCTCTAAATTCAAAATGATTTCCTCTTCACAATATTGGGCACCAAAGGACAACAGTGTGTTACCCTGAAAACCTAAAGCCTGTAGGTTGAAGTCATGGAGCACCTCTAACTGTAGAGGTAAGGCTTGGAACATCTGATCTGGTGTAGGAGCCCTGTGCACTGGGTGTAAAATTTACAGTAACTGACACCCACTCCTTTGAACCAACAGTAACCAAGTAGCACATGAATGACCTTGAGAATATCACACCAAATACATCCAAAATATCCACCAATCTCTACAGAGGCCAACCATATTTGTCTGATTGTTACCATAATGTTGTTAATAGTACATTCACCAAAGGAAGTAGCACAACTAGAGGGACTGTGATGTCACTCAAGTTGCGAACACCGCCCAAGTAACGGTAAAAAGGGAGGGGTGTGGTTCAGTTTACAAATAAAAGTATGTTACGTTTAGTTGACTGCCCTTCTGAGAAATTCCCAAAATCACTAATATCCATATAAAATCCTTAATTTTGGAGGAGTTCTAGATTTCCAGATGGGAGAATGCAGAGGGAACTAAAACCCAATAAAATCATGGATAAGATAACTCAGAGATTTACAATAAAATTCTTCACAGCATTAAAGTCAAGACTCTACAATCTTGTCACAAGAACAAAGAAAAAGTCAAACAGCTCTAACAGCTCAACAAGACCAATTGTTTCTCTCACACTTGGATTCCTTATAAAATTTAAAATAACCAATACATCATATCCCCGCCTCCCAAACCCCAAATTAAATCTTGAAATGAGAGCTTTATGACAACTCAAATGGTGATGGCACTGAGGCTAAGGGATGCAAAACAATTCATTCCTAATCCTCCAGAAACAGACTTGCCCCCCCTACTGCCAAATCAAAAGCTCACCCAAGAAAGGGAAAAGAATAGGAAACCTAAGAAATACATTTTCAAGGGCTCATGGGAGTGGCAATATTAGTTGCCTTAGCATCCAAAACATTTTGTTAGATCCCATACTGCGTATCACCTAATGCCAAAGGGACTTGAGTTCTAAAAGTACCATAAACACTTATCCACAAAGACAAAAATCTTAGGTGATCACTTTCACACTTAGGCTTACAGATATTATCCCAAGTAACCAAATGATCCCTCATAGTCTCACCCATACCCATACCAGAATTTATCCAACTTATGAGCAAGCCTCACAATAATTCTTAAGAAACCCAGAAAATAAAGAGTGAAAGGATTAAGAAGCATGAATCAAATTAATACTCCCACTCTCCTCATCCTTCCACACACCCCTACCAAAACACAAACACAAACACAAACACACACACACACACACACACACACCAAAAAGGAAAATAAACAGTCCCCCTCCCAGCATACAATATCCTAGCCTTCTATGTAACCAGATTCCAAAAAGACAAGCTTCTAGGTTGCCTCCCAGAAGAATGCCTAAATAAGAAATGAGCTAACTGTGGAAAACATACCCCACCATATGCACAAATTGAGTCAAGAAATGCTCTTCTAAAATAACTCCAACCAGTTCCCTTTTAGGGATTAGTCTTTAATCAAAAGCTATCTCAAAAGCTATCTCGAGCACTTGCAAAAGAGTAAGCAAATTAGCAGAACACCTATCATTAGCAAACTACAAATAAGATACAACCACATCCTCAATCCTCAACCTCAGACTCTCTCTCTGTCTCTATCCACATCATGATAAACCATTCTACATTCCTACTCGTCCAAACATCCACTGCAATAATGAAAAGAGAGGATATCATAGATCACATTATTGGGCACAATGCGTTCTCATATTTTGTAAAGCATTCACATTAAAGCTTCTTATCACTTCATATAAGCTGAAACCAAGATAAACCAACAAAACGTGCTTTTAGGCCACTGTTCTATGGTCCTTCTGTTCCATTTGGTAATATTTGCACTATTTCTACTCTTAGTCTTACAGGATTTAGTTTTCAAAACTAAGATGCTGCATCCAACATAATTTACAGTATCATCAACTTATGGCACGCTAGTAACAGAAATGCCCATAGTTCTTCAGATCTTATGTATTCATTTAGAGAACACCTATTTATTTGCTTCCTCTAAATTTCACAATGCTCCAATATCTGTTCCTAGGATGCATGCAACTTAATGTCATTATTTAAAAAAAAAAAATGCACACTTGATAAACATCAGATGTGTAGATTCATCAAAATTTAGAAAATTAACAGCGGAAAAAACCTTAGGTGACAGTATCTGAGTATCAGTTTAGTTAAGACTATTTACTATCACAGAATGCTTCACAATAACAGCTAGTATACCCTTGAAGATAAGAGCAAAATGGCGTATGCACCCCATTCTCATGCAAGAATCCAATCAAAATAAAAGGTGACAAATGAAAACCTATATAAATGACTAGTATATCACCTGACTTCCAGTGTCAATACAGTTCAGGTGAGAGTTGGTGGTTGTATTCCAAAAGCGTATGCATCGATCTGCAGTACCACCCCCTGAAGCAAGAAGTCCATGAAGATGGGGGGACCATGCAATGGCCTTAACAGCTGCAGTATGCTCACAGAATTTTAGAACAGGTTGAGTTGAACTTTGATTCCACACAAAAAGCTGCATGTAAGAGAAGTAAATGCTATCAATAAACAGAACATAAAGGCACAAATTACAGTGCTCTAAGCATCCAAAGATTAAAATTAAGAAAGATACTAAATTACATACCCTATTATCATTTCCACCAGATGCCAATTCACGATTATCGTAAGACCACTTCAATCCACAAACCTAAAGCACAAATGCATAACCAATTGATTTTCAGGTGGGGGGAAAATGGAAATATAGAAACAAGTTCAATGACCAATAACATGATATTTAACATAAATATTAAAGAAAAAAAGGAAAAAAGCATTCTTGTGGTAAATTTACCATGGATGAAGTGAACAGAAGTTTCTAGGACACATTTGGAAGCACAAACTAAGATTTCAAATGACATATAACAGTTGAAATAATTTGAATGACAAGAATTTCAATCAAGCTGCGCTAATATATCTGTAAAGTCTAACCTCTGACTTGTGTCCAGTGAGCTTACTAACAAAATCATCCTGAGCACGTATGTCACGTTGAAGAATACTCTTGTCCCGGCTACCAGAAGACAACATGGATGAACTCCAGGCAAGGGCCCCAACACGAAATCTATGACCCTCCATAGTTCTCACCCTTTTACAGCGAGATGCATCCCAAAGCTACATAAAGGGCAATCAAAAGAATCAGTTAACTAATGTATAAATAAAATCAGTTAAGGAATGCTAAAATGCATGAAACTGAATCAAATGTTATGATGAAAGAGAAACAATATCATCTTTCATGTGCCTTCAGAGAATTTCACAGAAAGACTGTCCAACAATATGTTATTGAACAAGCTGTCCATGACTGTTTAATTTTCTACCCTAGAAACACAGCCCTTTAATAAGATATTTACAAACATGGTTCAAAGTTCTTGAACTAGGACCAAAATCAAGAGATAGAAATCCATGATTTCCTTATCATCCCCATAAGCAAGAAAATATGCCTAAAAACAGCTGTAAGGGCATATCCTTACTTTGATATAGAAAATAAACCAGGGAGTAGAACATTCTCGAGCCTATAATTTTGGCTCAATTGTGACACATAGTCACCATGTTGACAATGAGATGGCCTATAAATTTGGTCCAGGATGCTGTTGCAAGAGAAATGTAGATTTTCAGGGAGATATGGTTCAAAAACCCTAATCATACACAACAAATATTAAAAGCCTAAACTTTACCATACAGCATGAAAACAAAAAAACACAAAAAGTCTTTGTGTGCGATCATTCTATTACATTCAAAAGTAATTCAGATTTCACGAAAATGTTAACAGTTAGAACTTAAAACCCACATTTTCAATACCTAATGTTAACAGTTAAAACACACAGCACAAGCATCCTTACCTAATTTTTTGATGGGAACTCTTTAGGTGTAATGTGCATGATTTTTGGTCACCCTTCGAAGATAGTTTATTTTAAGGTGCATAATTATTCATTTTATCAGGTACAATACTAAGTACTAGAACAGAATTTATTTATATATTTATTTTTACTTCTACTTTTATGAATGATGGCAAGCCTTGACCTTATAGTAAGGGTGCTACACCCAAACTTGAAAGTTACAATTTCAAGTCATAGAACGTTGCCTCTCCAAAAGCGCAGGTAATGTTGCATACATCATGCCGTTTGCACACTAGGACATTGCATTTAAATATTTTTATATTTAATACCTACATAAAGATGTATACACGCATCTTAAGGAAGAAGATGCTTAAACAAACTATGACTTTCTTACTTACAATATGGTATTAAATAACGGCCATTACGTAGCGTAACAGCCGTTACGTAACGGAAAAACAGGTCTCCGATACCGTTTCGGGCCGCATTAGCGGCATGCCAAAAATTCACATGGGTAACGGCCATTATGGAAACGTAACGGCCCGTAACGGCCGTTACACTAACGTTACGGAACGTAACGTCCGTTACGCAGCTTCAAGCCTTCGAACCCTTACATCTGTCGTCTGCAAGCTGAGTTCAATTCCCTCTTCACCTGAATCACTCTTCGATTCTTCGTCTCCTTCATACGTACAGCTTCAATCTACTGATCTGAAGCTTTGAAATCCCTAAAACTCCCAAAATCTGCTTCATACAGCTTCGTCTCCCTCAATCCGTCATTCGTCTCCTTCGTCCAAGAACCCAAAAATCAGCAAGCCTTCGATTCCTCCATTCAAAGCCTTCAATTCCTCCAAATTTTGGAGGCTTGCAGGTTGCAGCTGCAATAGGCCAGCAGCTCCCTCGCAGTCGCAGGCTCGCAGCTTCCGTGGGAGTGGGAGTCAGGAGTGGGTATTGGGTAAGTGGCATGGTTTTAAATCGCGGTAGCAGGTAGCGTAACGTAACGGTAACAGGTGTAACGGGAAGCAGGAGTAGCGGATGTTACATAACGGGAAGCGGGTGTAACGGCCGTGAATTTTTTTTAAGCACGCACAACCTTGTGCATATTAGTGTACTTGCATGTTTTAAGCTTTTGGCCATTCTTAGAAAGGGTTTTAGTGTATTTTGGACCCTTTAGTTCAAGTAACTAAGTTATTTGGTAAGGGCAACAAGTTTACATTTGTTTTAAACCATCATTGATAGAAAATTACGTGTGTGCGCGTATTTATACTTCTCATTGTTCTTATCTGTGATAAATTCTTATGTGTGCTAAATGAATTAATAAAATAAAATACATTATACACTCCATTAATCTATTAGACACATAAGACATACAAATAATATAAATATAAAATAACTAGAAAAGAAAGAAGGTTGAAGTTGAAAAATAAAGAACATAAATATCACATTACTAATATTATTAAAAAAAAAATTCTAAACAAGTTAGTATTTTGAAATTGTTAATTAATGCATCTATTGTGAGTATTTAAAGAAAAAGTAAATTTTGTATAATTGTCATCCTCATTATAATCTTTTCCACCTCTTGCCACTTGGTATATTGAGAATGATATATGAAAGAGAGAAAAAGTGAAGAAAAAGTCAAAAATAAAATATTTTTTTGGTGTAACAGTCCTGTAGCGGTTACGTAATTGCCGTAGCAGCCTTTACGTAACGGTCGCGGTCCGTAACGGCCGCTATGGCCGTGATTTTTCTTCCCACCGATTTCGCGATGTGTAACGGTATCGGTAACCCAAAAAACCTTTATGTAACGGCGTTACGTAACGGTTGCGGCCTTTATTTAAAACCATGGTAAGTGGTAACTGGGTAGTGGGTGGTGGCCAGTGGGTATGTAATATGTATGTTGTTTTATTATTTCAATTTATGCTTTATTGCTTTATATAAATTGTAAATTTCAGTTTATACAATTAGTATATAAATTGTAAATTTCAGTTCATTTAATTAGTATATAAATTGTAAATTTCAGTTTTAAATTTAGTTTGTTTTATAATTTCAATTTATAGTTTATATAAATTATAAATTTTAGTTTATTTAGTTACTAATTAGTATATAAGTTGTAAATTTTGTTTTATAATTTCAGTTTATAAATATAATTAGTATATAAATTTAGTTTATTTATTATTTAATTAGAATACAAATTAACAATTATAAATTATTAATGATTGTATAAATAGAATTTATTAATTAAACTAAAAAAATTAGTATAAAGTTTTTAAAATATAAAATTTATAGAGTTACTTAGACTCTTAGAGAGTTAGAACCTAGAACTTAGAACTTAGAAACTTAGAGTACAGATTTAGTAAAAAACTATTAACTAATATTCTACAAATTTATTTTTTTAAATACCTTGAGGTCCTTGACAATTAAGAATTTAATATTAGATCTACAATTCATAATAAATTCTAATTTGTACAAAATTAGTCAAGTCTCAACTCTTAAGTGACTCAAGTTCAAGTCTATTATCATTTAAATAATTAAATTGTAAGATTTACAATTTCATATTTATTTTGTTAAATTGTAAATTTTAAAGTAATGTAAATTATTAAAAAATATGTTTTTTTTTTTAAACAGCGCACTAAAATTAATATAAAAATCATAATGCCTATTAAAAAGCATTTGTAGGTTGAATGAAGATCTTTAAAATTCATTAAAAATCATGTATTAATGGATTTCATGCTTATTTTTCGATTTTGGCATGGTTGTGCATGTGTGAAAAAAATTCACGACCGTTACGCACGCTTCCCGTTACGTAACATCCGCGTCTCCCGCGTCCCGCGACACCCGCGACGTTACCCGCGACCGCGTTTTCGAACCATGAACTTACAAATATATTTAATGATGCTTCAAATGAAGTTAATGTAATACTAAATAAAAGTTTAAAATTTCTAGTTCAAAAAGATATGAGAAACTTTTGTACGAGTTGAACTACACAAATTTCCATGGGGGAAAAAGTAAAGAAAGGACTCATATGGAACTCATATTAGAACTAACGGTCACATGCATGTAACAAAAATTACTTCTGTTATGTAAGTACTGAAATTGCTATATTTAATAATTTTATAAATTAATAAATTTATGTCCCCAAGTTTATTAATCATTGGAGAATCAACTGTACAATGTTGAGTGGCTGATAATTCTGCAACAGTAAATAAACTTTTATTTATCCCTTTCTCCCAAAATTTAATCTCTAGATCTGAAAAGGGAAAATTTCTGAAAAAGCTTCCTGTTTCAGAGTAAACCTCTCATTAACATTTAAGTCAATTTTCCCTTTTTTTTTTTTTTTCCAGAGAGTGAGTGAATAATTATTACAAGAGAGAAAACAAAATAAAATCTAGGAAGGAGGACAAGGTGTTAAAGAAGGCTAAAAAGAAGCAAAAAGAAAGAAAGAAAGAAAAAAAGAAAATTAAGAGACCTATTAAACAAAAAATACTTTCAAACCTGTCTCATCATAATTAAGGGAGCATTTTAAACTCTCTCCCTTTGGTCCTTTCCGTTCTTAACTTTTTCCCCTATTCATCCCGATTTCTACCATTCAAGACAAGATAAATACAAACCCATCCTATGAAGAAGATTTTTAACTTCATTATTCTTCTCATTCATCTCCTCCTCCGAAGAGACATGTGAAATACCATCCTCTTTGAGATCATTCTCATGATCCTTCTTCACCCGATCATTTTGACATCTAAATTAGTACCTTCATGGCTTCACCCATAGGCAAGGTCTTAAATTTCAATTTTGACTCGAATTTCGAAGCCCCAAAAGTAAGGAAATTTCTATTTTGATTCAAAAAAATAACAGAAATCAATAGTAAAGCATGAGGTGGAAAAGTTATAATGTAGTATGCATATCAAACATATTTGTAAGATAATGCAAATTAAAGATATTCAATTAATACAAATGAAATTCATAAATCATTTAAATATTATTTATTATAAAAATAATGATAATTTAGACATGAATGATTAAATAAAATGTTGCTGTAATTTTACTTTTCATATAATTTCAAAAGCACTTGTAATAATATTTTGTTTCAATAAAAACAAATAAAAAAAATTAAGAGAGAAATTTCACTTCACTCCTAAAACTCTCATTTGAATTATGAGGAAATTTCATTGTATAATTAAAAGTTCGACAAGTTTTGCTATAATTTTGAGATTTAAATAAATTTTACATGATTTGTTGATATTTTGATGGAAATTATGCAAGACAAAAATCGACTACCATTTCAATTTTGAGGGTAACTGAAATCGAAAATTTCTCCAATTTCATGGAAATTTAAGACCATGCCCATGAGTAAGGGTATTCTTTCTAAATCAATTGTTGGAGTCTCTGGCACATAGGATATCATCAAAGTCTAGATGGAAACAGTACCTAGCACGAATATCATCCCACAATAAACCTTCATCATACTCAAAAACGTTGTCAAACTCACCATCCTCATCCAAAATATTGCCTTACTTCCTACCCTTTGCTGGATCTCCACCCGTACAAACCAGAAGCACAATGTGTTTAAGTTGGACTTTCCATAAGTGTACTCTCGCCAGTACTTCTCACGAGTACTTTCGTCATACACAATTCTTGATGAAGCCTTTCATTTTGAGAAATTTTCTGCATTTCAACACCCTGTTGGACTTCATCGTTTAAACTAACATTGACTAATAGTTGGCCTCAAAATACTAGTAGCATCAGCCTGCCTTTTCTCTGGTCTACTTTCAACAATTGGACCACAACATTTCAACAGCTGGTCCAAGCCCAAGTCAATTACTATTTTTAAGCAAGCCCAACTCTCTTAGAGCATGCCCATGATTCAATTTTTAGTAATCCATCTGATCTTTAGTTCACTAGTCCTTGGCCCACCACTCTTTTGCTGTTGTTAACCTGATTGACTGAAGAACTGCCCTTTGGCCCCTCAATCAGCATCTTCTTCTTCAAGGACTGAAGCACAGAAAACCCTAGATGTTCATTCACCAAATATCTATCTATTTAATCTCACTACTCACTGCTTCAACACCATGACATCTTGGTGAATTATTTGGTTACCTCTCCATCCTCGCAACTCCTTTTATGACCTTGTGCAGCCTTAAACCTCCTTGGTAGTTGCTGGCAAGCATCCACCAGAAATGAAGACTAAATTGACCTCAAGGCATCACCAAAAAACCTCAATTTCTCTCCATTGATTCCCTCGGAAATAAAATTGAAAACCCCCAACCATCTGATCTCAAACTCACATTGAGATACCTAACTAAGTGAGCAGATTGAACAGCCAACCAGTATCGGAACCATCCAAATTGTCTTCTCTGATCAGAAGTGTTCCAAAAACAACCAAAAACGAATGACTTTAAGTAACATAACCCCTCTGCTGCCAACAATGAAACTACGATTCCATATCAAATTCTTCCCTCGGAAGAAACTGTTGAACTTCCACAGGCTATAGACCACTTGACAGGCATTAGACGAGCTAATTTACTCCTAGTTGGCTAACTCGCTATTATAATAGAACCACCACATTAATCATCATCCAGATCACCGTCCATTACTATTTCATTCTCTGGTATATTGGTTACAATTAGGTTTAAATCCTAGTGAAAGGTATAAAATCCATTGCCAATGATTTGGTCCTTGCTCAACCAGGAAAAAAACTTTCGCTAAGGATAACGATGCCACTTGCCAAACAATTCTTTCATAAACATTAAATCCTTAATTACCCAAAAAAAGAGTAAAACAAAATGCACAAATTTTCTCATCAGGAGAGAGATTTCATTCCCTTCAGGCTAGTTTTTCCCTTCGCAAGTGAACAACCAAGTTACCGTCTATTAGGTATGAAGAGTTTGGCGCATATGGTGCCAAAATGAGATTGCTAGAAAATCTTAGAGAATGCACCAGAAAAAAGATAATCCAAATCCAACACACTGCAACTAGGAACAAAATTAGAGAGAGAGAAAGCTACAATGTTTCTCTGAAAGGCCTGAAGTTATCATCAGTTCAGTCTATTGCTTGTTGCAATTGCGTCAGAGGTCAAAGCTTGACATAGAAAGTAAAGGGGCACAGTTTTTTACAAGTAATCTAAGTAAATTCTGATGTTGAAAATGGTTGCATATATTTTCTGAAATTAAATCCCGACATTCATAAAATTAACTATAAAAAACTAAAATTTGCATCAATATGATTGCAACACCTTATTATGGAATTCCACCAAACAATAACTACAAAAACATTAAAGAAATATAGACAAAAATATAATATTTTCAAGTTCACCCTAGTTAGCAGGCAAAGATATAGTGAAGGGTGCTTTAACAGAATTTCATATCTTCCCATGTAAACAAAACTATGGGAGTTAATTTTAGTTTATAATTCTATGACCAAACTGTGTGTTAATGGCCTGAGGATTAATCGGATTAGTACAAATGATTTGCTTCATGCAAGAAGATCTTTTAAAGATTTGCCCTAGGATGTGTGAGCTTTTTGTTCCCAAAGTTTTTGTTCTTACTCCTTGGATTTTTTTTTTTTTGACAATATTTAAGGGCTTTGATGGTGAGAAGCAGGGAATATTCTTAGGAGGTGTGCCACTTCTGCTATGTGGTATATATTGAAATTTTAGATTTTTCAATGGTAGGGATTAATCCTATGATTTGGTGCAAAGTAGGGTTCTTTATTTAGCTTCCCTCCAGTGCTTTGCTTATGAGTTGTTTAGAGGAGTACCATTGGTTGCGGTGCAAACTGCAAAGAGATTAGAGGGTCTATGCTATATTTGAAATTTTATGTGTTGTTTTTTTTTAATCTTTGTCTCTTTGATTTCCTCTTAGGAGCATTTTTTTGCTAGTACTCTTCTTGCAGTCTCATAAAATTTCTTCTCTTATCATAAAAAACTAAAAAAATTAAATATTGCTTAACTATGTAGCAACTGTCTAGTTCAAGCATAAATATTACAAAAACTCTTTTGTACAAGTATGGCATTTAAATTAAGGAATTATTCCAACCTGGACTTTTCCATTGCACGTCCCAACAGCAAGATGTGTCCCCCTCTGAGCCCAGCCTACTGAACAGACGTTGTCATCAATTCCCAAGTCACACAACTTTGTCACCTGCGCGTAGGATAACAATAGGGAGTCAATCATCACCAAAAGGCAAGCAACAATATAATTTTGAAGAGGAGCTCTAAATGAGCATGCAAACTAGTACACACACGCATGCAAACAGCAGAGATAAAGCTGTGACGGTATGAAATCACAACAGCTATATCAACCCAAATCGTTTTTGTGATTCTCCATGAAAAATAGAAAGAAGTTAACTCGGTAATGCCAGAAAATACCTTGCTGCTACAAGCGTTCCATAAATAGACGCAGTTACCCAATCCCACAGCCAATACATTATGGGAAGACCAATCCACAAGATTCAGATAAAAATCATCTTGCAGTGCAGGGGCGTCCAGAACCTAATGGGGGGAAAAAAAAAACAAAAACACAATACCTATCAAAAAGCCCAAATTCAAGAAACAAAAATTTTAAAGAGAGACAAAGCATTAAAAAAAATCCCCAATTTCCAAATTCACCTTAAAAGGAGAGCGTGGAACCTTCCGCGGAGCCTTCGCGGGACTAGGACTAACCCCAGGCAAATCCTCATCAAACCCGAAAGGCGAGAGGGAATGCATCGACTGCCGAGTTTCGATCTTGTACCGGAAGATGTTAGGACTCGGAGAGTTCACAGGCAAGCTTCTCCCGTCCGCTCCCACAAGCTTTTCCGGCGTCGCCGGGACGACTCCGGAATCCGGGCCGAACAAAGCTGTCCTCAAAAGCGTCGTGTAAGCACTGGGGCTGTCTTCCCGGCCGTCACCCTGCGGCGTGGAAGCCGGGGAGATGTTAAAGAGGGCGAAGTTGGAGCTGGATCTGCAGGGTATGAACCTGTCGCTGTAGATTGTCCTGGAACGAGAAGGGTGGTAACCCATACCCACCATTCGATCGATTTGGCGGGAGGGGGTTGGAGGGTCCAGCGTAGGAGACGCTCGGGGCATGTTCGGCAGGGTTTTAACCAGGGGAGAAGAAGGAGACGACAGTGCCGACGATGACGATGACGAAGGTACTCTGAATCCCGATTGGTTTGTTACTGATGGGGACATGGGATCGTCCATAGTAAATTACAGAGAAATTGGGGATCGCAATTGCGATATAAAGTGTGTGGGGAAGGGTCTAGAGAGAAACCCTAGACCCAGAGAGAGAGAGAGAGAGGAGTAGAGAATTAGATTTGGATGGTGGAATAGAGTGGGGAGGGTTTAGGCGTAGGTAGTAAAAGGAAGGAAAGTCTTTCACCGACTCGCCGCCGCTGTTCTTAATTTTTCCCGGGAGAAAACAGGTAACAGAGGGGATGAGAGGAGCGTTTGCGCCAAAAACAGGTGGACTCAGCTGTGTGGGTGAATTTTATGGAAACTCCTCAGCCCAACGGCCCAAAGGCCTACAGGCCCAAAAGGCCTCACAAGTGTTAGAATGGGGTTGGTGGATTTTATAAATAATGTTTTGATTATTTTACACCACTAAAATGAGGTTTAAAAAAAGAAATAGGGTGATGTTAGATTTTTATTTATTATTTTGGTTTAAATTATTTTATGTTTTTTTTTTTTTTATGCGCCTCATATTATTAAATTTATTATTATTTTTAATAGATAATGGGAGTTAAAAAAATAATAGAAAATTTTGAAGATTTGTTTCAATTTTGAATATTTTTTGAATTTATTATTTTGGAGGTAATGGTGAGCTAAGAAGATAATGGGAAGTTATAACAATTAATAATTTATTGAATCAGTGACACACCCATTATTTCAAAATATCATACTTATAAGATAATGTTAAAAATTAGGATATTTTAGAAGGATAATTTGAAATTGTGTAGGTTTCCTTTAATTTTTTTTTTTTTTTTTTAACTTGTAGTGATTGTTATCCCAATAGGAGAGGTTTTTACTCTCCCCTCTTAAATTTTGTAAAAGATTTATAAATTCCAAGAAAATTAATAAATTATTATTATGGTTTTAGAGGATGTGCTCTTAAACGAGTAAAAGAGTAAATATAAAAATTGTGGTAGTATCGCCAATGTGACAAAATACGTAATATTGATTTTACTCTTAGGTAAAATAAATGAGTAAATGAGATTTTTTTTCCCTTAAGGTATGACAAAAAGATACAAATATCTTCTAAAGTTTCAAAAATTTCAAGGACGTTCTGTAAAGCCCTAACAATAATTATTACAAGAGAATGTAGTGATTCTAAAAAAAATATTTAAGATTAATTATTAATTAATTATTAAATTGAATTATTTAAATTAAGTAATATTATGGTTATATATATATATATATATATATATAAGTATATTATATAATATTATTATAATATAATATATGTAAAGATGGATCAATTCGATTTCATCCCATTGCCCCCCTTAAGTGACGTTTCTCTCTCTCCTCTCTCCCTCCTCTCTCTCCTCGATTTCCTCAATCCAACGAGTACCGATCGAAAAATAGAAAATACCACTGGATTCTTATCTCGATCACCAATACTTTAATCGGAGTGGATTCGTGATTAGAGCGTCGTAGGCATCACTTTTGGGATAAAGTAAATTATCACTCTCTCCTTAATTTTTTCTTAAATCTCCGGTCAAATTGACGATTGGAGACCATCATATGGTCCTAGGTTCGATCCTCGTCACGTTAGTCGGAGTAGATTTTTTGATTTGTGGGTCCAAGACATCACTCCAAGGTTAAGGTAAGGAGTAAAAATTATATCAATTATTTTAGAAATTCAACCGATTAAATTATAATAGGTGATTATTAAATTAGAGTATTGGATTATATCAAATTTTTGGGAATGTTTGGGATTAAGTTAAATTGTAGGGAATTGATTAAATGGAATTTTGGGGAATATTTTGGAATTAAATTAAACTGCGAGGATTTGATCATACTTGTATTTTTAAATATGTTAGAAATTAAATTTAAATATAAGAAGTGAATCAAACTCACGTTTTTTGAATTTAACTAGTTAATGGGAGCGTGTAAACCTAGGAAATGTTAAAAATAATTGTAATTCTAAGATTGAGTTAATTAAATTAGGGAAAATGTGATTTCAAGGTTTTAAATTCCAAACGCTGCAGGCGTGAATTTAGGGTTGTTAGCGGGCCTATCAGTAAGTCAGGTAAAAGGAATAAATTATAATAGTTATTTTTTAAATTACTAGTTGAGTAAATATGTGAAAATGAAATCATGATATTTTCCCTGTAAATATTATTTTGTGAAGATTAGACGAAATTGTGTGACATGAGGAATGTGAATAATAATTTATACTGGGATTGTGACAAAATAGAATATATATATATATACTGAAATGTTTTATGTAGAAATAAAGATAAAGGAGACTCAATTATGTTTATATACTAAATTGTGATTATATGAGATTTGAAATAATGAAAATGATGAATTGTGATATACCAAAATGTATTTTACTAGAAATGGTTGGAATATGATATGTATGTATAGAAATGTTTTCAATGATAAACGAGCAAATAAGAAAAATTGATATGTTTTATTGAGAAATGTTGAAATACATGAAATGAGATATATACTATTATGAGAATGGAATGTGAACTGAAATGATGAGAATGAAATATAAAATGATGAGAATATTATTGATGTGATGAGATGAGCGAATATACAGAAATGTGAATGCTGAATTGTGAATATTGAATTGTGAATACTGAATTGTGAATATTGAAATTTGAATATGAAAATTTATGTTACGAAGTTCCTACTGATGTCGGTGGAGGTGGTATGCTTAGTACGGAAATTATGTTGTGAAATTCCTACTGATACTGGTGGGGGTGGTATGCTCAGTATGGAAATTTATGTTACGAAGTTCTTACTGATGCAGGTGGGGGTGGAATGTTCAGTACGAAAATTATATTATAAAGTTTCTATTAATGTCGATAGGGGTGGTATGCTCAGTACGAAAATTTATATTACAAAGTTCCTACTAATGCCAATGGGGGTGGTAGTACATAAATTATGTTATGAAGTTCCTACTGATGCCGGTGGGGTTGGTATGCTCAGTACGGAAATTATGTTATGAATTTTGTACTGATGACAAGGAATGAAAGAGTGTAAGTGTAATTGCTTAAATAATTAGGGTGAAGTAAAACTTTTTGTTTGAGGGCTTACTGAGTAAGGTGGGTGTCTTGATAAGTATCAGTTGTAACCGCACCCGAGTTAATCGGGTAAGGTTATAAATGATATCAGAGTAAAGAGGCATTACATGTATGAACGTATAATCTCCCCTATCCTTGGGAACTTTGTTGATAAATATTGGTTACATATGTGTGAGTATGAGAAGTGGTATCAAAGTTTATAAAATTATGTTTTATAATTATATGATTATGAGTACATATTTGTATATTTTCTCAAAGATATCATTATTAAAATGAGTATATTATGATATAACTAAACTCATATATCACATACTGTAAATAATTTATTTCGTCTTACTGATAGGTGTCTCACCCCAAATATTTAAATATTTCAAGGAACCATAATAGACCAAGAGATAGAGTTTCGTGATAAAGGGGAACTGATACCTTGATAGTTAGGATAAGTGTTTTGTGATGGGGATCTGTTTGTGTAATCTCCTAGAGAGTGTTATGGATTTTTGGGTTGTGTATGGATATTTAAAACTTTGGTTATTTGTATTTTGGATAGTATGTAAATATTAACTTTCGCTGTTAGGAATGTGTGTATATGATGAACTAATTATCCGATATCCACCAAAAAGATACAATGATGTCCTTATATTTGGCAACACAACCAACTCTTTATGAGATATAAATGTCTGGAAAATCAAAATTTAAGGGAGTATTATGACATTTTTAAAATTTTATAAGAAATCTTTGAAATTTTTGAAATCTCAGGAAATATCAGTGTCTTTTATCCTAAATAGAAATTTCACATGTGTCTCAAAATCCAAAATTTAACCTTCCATTAAGACCAATAATCTCCTACTATCAGTTCGAGCACTCCTAACTCTTCAAATTTCATTGTCACCCCATCAGCTCGTTATACGCAGGAATATTGGCAATCCAAAAATAACCCATGGAAAGCCCAAATATTCACATTAATGATGAATTAGTTTTCTATTCTATTTCCCTATAAATGACAATTCTTGTGATATGAAAATATATATCAGTTTGAGTAAAGATATCAACATTTCCTTATCTATATTAAAGAGGGGATGTTAGGTATGCTCGGAATTGTATATGTTCAATCCTCAATTTTTTATTTTTGTATTTAAATTTAACTTAAATTTCACATGGAAGTGTAATTTTAAAAAAAAAAAAATTGCTAGTGTTTGTACAATAATATTTAATTTAGTTTTATACCAATTTAAATATTTTTTTTATTTGTAAAAAATTACAATATTATTTCCAAGATTTGATTCTTATTAGCAATAAATAGATAAGGTTTATTATGTTAAGTTTTATATATTTTTATTTGTAACATCCAAAATTAATTCCACATATTGCATGTGTCCATAACTAATTATATTTAAGAAAAATATTAAACTTGATGATAAACTAACTTATGTGCCAAAATTTGTGTCATTTAAGCTGTTTGACGACATACTTTTAATATAGGGAACAAAATAGCATGTGGGACCTAAGTTTTTTTTTTTTTTGATAAAAAATGAAAATCTTGGATCAAAACATCTAAAGGAAAGGTTAAGGGTGAAAGTAGTTAAAACTTTGAAATGTACAATAACAATAAACTCATATGTTAAAATTTATCAAATGATATTGAGAATTAAGGTGTAATCTCAAGAAGGGGGTGAATTGAGTTTTTAAAACTTTCTTAATAACTTTAGTTTACAAATACCTTAGTTAAGTATTACCCTTTTCAAATTAACTTTCAACAGTCACACAAACACAATAATACTATTTAGCAATAATCACAATCAACAATCCTTTGTATGTATATTATCACAATCCAAATTCAATCTTCTATAAATAAACAATATTCAAGATCAGCTATAAATTTCAATAAAAAAATTCAAAATAGGATTTCAAAAGATTGATCTCAAATACTTTGCAATATATCTTCAATGAAATATTTAGATTCACAAAGTTTATCTCAGTTGTATTTTCAAAACATCAATATTTAGAATATTTCCAAATCATACAATCAATCAGTTTCTTGATTCACATATCAATCAAAATCAGGATTTCAGTAAGCTTCCATTATTCAGTAATTCAGTATTCAATTATAATCTGATTTTTCAATCCAACAACAAACAATCAATATAGTTCCTTTAATCAGTATTCCAACAATTCCCCAATAAGCAATAAGTTCTCAGCAATCAAATAAGCATACACGCTGTTGATATACTTGCAATAATTTAAAGAGATTAAGGGAAGAAGAGAGGAACATCATATTTTTTGCAAGGTTCAGCCAACGGCCAACGGCCTACGTCCTTACCCCAAGCAACACGCCGTGAGGATTCCTTTCCAACTTCTTTACCAAGCGAAGTTACAACCTCTCTCCATTCGAGGTGGAGATCCCTCTCTAACGAGAACACCCCTCTCGTTAGGCAACGATCCAACAATCCTGAATTGTCAAACAAAATAGAAGCAAGGAACAACTTTGTTCATACAAGTAGTACTCTCTGTTAGAGCAGATTAGTACAATTCAAAATCAATATACTTTAATCAAAATACAATATAGAAGATGAAGCTCAAAAAATATCACTAGAATTCTAATTTGGGAGTGAGTAATTCATGAAATCGATTCAAAACTTCAACAAGATTTTGCTTTTGTTTGCTTATAAATAACCAAAACTATATGTCAATCGCCTGATGTTGAAACATCAGCCGCCTATCCTCTTGCTGCTTCTTTGTTCTTCAAAATTTGATTTCAAAACTTAGTGTTAAACTTATAGAACTTATTTGAGACTTAATGAAAATATTTTCCATGGTTTAAAAACAAGTCTCTAAGTCAAAGATATTTCTTAAGAGCTTCAAACATCTATATTGAAATTGTGAAGTACTTACATGAGACTTTTGTAAAATAAGACTTTTCTAAGCACTAAATCTTTATGTTTTAGTTTCCATTCTTTGTGTCCACTTTGAACTTTTTTCTTCAATAAGCTTCATCATTTCTCATGTCTTTAAGTATAATTGTCAATCATTCTCTTCAGACACTTCAACTTGTTCTCATGAACATTTTTGAAGCCTGAAGACTTACTTAAACAAACAAGTTAAGTATTCTTAATTTGTTATCATCAAAACCTAAGATTAAGCCTTGTTAGGCCAACAATCTCCCCCTTTTTTATGATAACAAATGAAGAGTAAAAGTGAGTAAGCTTTTATAAGATTCCCCCTTACAATAAGCATAATCTTAACAAGATATGTATAGTAATTGTAGACACCCCATTTTTACCCGGGCCCAATATTATTATCATTATTTTTAATATTATTATTATTTTTCTATTATTATTATTATTACTATTATTATTAGTATTTTTATTATCTTTATTTTATTATGTTATTATTATTATTATTTTTATTATTATTATTTTGATTCTATTATTATTTTAATTATTATTGTTATTAAATATTTTTAAAATATTATTATTATCACTTTATTATCTTGCTATTGTTATTATTATTATATTACTATTATTATTATTTTATTATCTTTGTTATTTTATTTTAAAATTTCATTTATTATTATTTTATTACCATTTTACTATTATCATATTTACTATTATTATTATTATTATTTATTTTATTTTCATTATTATTATCATTATTATTGTATATATTGTTACCATAAAAGTATGAAGAGAATAAAAATGAAAAAAGAAAAGAAAAGAAGGATTTTTTTTCGGGTTGAGACTTTTATAAAAAGAGGGGGGCGCAGCCGAGCAAGAGGCGAAAAAGAAAGACAAAAAAAAAAAAACCCCAGCCGCTGCTCTTCATCTTCTTCCTCTAACCATCCATTCTCTCATCTATCTCCCATGCCAGCCACTAGCCTCCATACCCGACGGATCAGCGTGTGAAGCTGTCCTCCGCAGCAGAACCCGCAGCTACAACACTCCGGCCACCGGCCAGTGTTCCTCATCACCGTCGCCGACACCAGCCGAGCATCTCTGCTCTGCTGCACAGCAGTTCACGACCACGACTCCTCACCAACCTCTGCTGCAAACAATACCACTGAGGCCCAAGTAAATCTCTGCAACAGAACTCCCCTGCTCTCAGCCATCATCTCCGGCAGCCCAATATAGCAACCACAGTTTCGCTGCCTCACCTCTGCTGCAACCGCAACAGTCAGCCCCCCCCCCCCCCAAAAAATTCCCGAGCAGAGCACACCTTCTTCGACCTTCTGCACCCACCGCTGCACCACTCCAGACCTCTAGCCACACGAGCCCGAGCCACTCCTCCACAGCCACCCGAGCACACCAGCAGCCACCGCAGCGGCCATCCATTCCAGTAGCAGCAGCGAGCCTCCCCGGCAACGACCCAGCCGTCCACAGATCCGAGGCCACGCGCAGCAACCATCGTCACTCACTCCCATCACCGTCGCCGTTGCTCGCTCCCGTCGCCGTCGGCCTCTCCCGGCTGCACCCCTCTCTGTAAGTCCCTCTATCTGTATATCTGCAGGCAGACCACAAACACACACATACACATCTGTATACGTAGAATTGTTTATTAGGTTATATTTTGTATATATGCGGGATTGTATATTTATTTTTGCAGGTATTAAATCACTGGTGTATATTCATGTTATTTTTGTATTATTATTATTATTATTTTGTATGTTATTGTTATTGCAGTGTATGTTTATGTTATGGTATATTCGGAATGTTTTTATTATGGTATTCTATATTTATATTGCATGTTTATTTTATTCACTAGGTACAGATTATTATGGTGTTCGACATTTATGTTATTCTATTTTGTATATTTATGCTATTATGAAACTATGGTGTATTTATGCTATTGGTATATTTGTATATATTTTCACATATTTGTGTTATTATTAATGTGCGATATATTTATGTTATTGGTATTTTATTGTACATTTAATTTGCATATGTATTATTTTCATTGCCTTAATTGTTTATTGGCATATTTATATTATCATTTAATTGCATGGGTAGTTTGCATATTTATTATAGTGATTGCCTCATATAGTTATTTGCATATTTATATTATTATTGACCGCGCATTTTATTGTGTTTCTATTTTAGATGTTTGCTATGTTTCCTAATTATCACATTTTTTTCCATATTGTATATGTATACATTTGCATAATAGATTTGTAGTTTGAATTATTTCCATAATTTTGTTTGCATGTTCATATATTGTATACTATTTATGGGATTTAATTATTTTTACATTTGTATTGTCATATTTATATATAATATTCGATGTGCGTACCAACATTATTATTATTAGTATCATCATCATCATTATTATTATTATTATTATTATTATTGTGGTAGGAAGCACTATTATAGTATTTTTATATATATGATATATATTATGGTATTATTACTATGTTTGTGGTTAGTATTACTTATTAGGATATTTTTAGTATTTTAATATATATGGTATTACTTATTATATTGTATATTTATTATTTTTTACTATGGTACTTATTTTTATATTTTAGTATTATTGTTATTATTTTTAAATAATTTCGATTTTCTTTATCCCTATGATTTTATTGTGGGGGTATGAGCCCTCGGGCATCACGTACCCTAAGCTCTGAGGGAACATATATGTATATATTAGTTTTATTTATTTATTATTTTACTTATTTATTTTTTTACATGTATTTATAAATTCATAAAAAGGAGTAATTTCAAGAATTATTAAATTAACTTAGGGATAATTTCAAATTAATTAGGTACCGTTCGTAAGAACGGGCGCGTAGGGGGTGCTTGTACCTTCCCCTCGCGTAACCGAACTCCCGACCCCAACTCTGGTAATGTAGACCGATTTTACCCCTAACGGGGTAGTAATCATGTGTTCTAACCGCACTAAAGGTTAGTGGCGACTCCTACACCATATTTTTCTTGAAAATATTAAAATGATTTTTAGTTCGCAGCCCGGGGCACACGTGCTCTCGGGACGCCGCGACAGCTTGGCAACTCCGCTGGGGACATAGAGAGTCGAGCCATTAATTAATTAGAAATTATCCCAAGTCCAAATTTAATAAAACTTTTAATTACTCCTTATTTTGTGAATATTGTAATTTGTAAATAACTTTGATTAATTGAAAATATTTTACTTCCATAATTTGTAAATAACCAAAATTAATTAAAAATATTTTGTTTCCTAATTTTGTGAATATTAATTGTAGATATTTTGTTTCCAAATATTCTGAATAAAGCATATTAATTGTAAGATATTTTGAATAAGTATATTAATTATAGATATTTTGTATACTAATTGTAAATATTTTGTTTCCTTATTTCCAAATTTTTTTGAATGAACAGATTAATTGCATATATTGTGTTTCCTTATCTTTTGAATATATATATTAATTGTAGATAAATGCGGGGATAGTGGGATTAGGTTAAATTTAAATTCACACACTTTCACACTCTATACCCGAGCTTTACCTGCTAAGATTAGATAGGGGTGTAATAGCGTTTGTCCCTTCGTAGCTTAAGCTTGATGGGACCCGCGAACCACCCCGCTCAATGCGAGTTTTGTCCGGACCCCTATGGGGGAGGATGAAATTTTAAATTGGGGACCTTTTTGTCAATAGGGATTAGAGCCTACCCACACGCACTTGTCCATAGTTTTCCCTTAACTAGGATAGAGCCATGAAAAACCTTGTATATACATACCTACCCTGGGTCGGGACAGGATCCACATCCTTCTCCATGTATAATATGTTGTATATATGTGAGAGACTTTGAATTATATCATGCATTTGACATCCATTTTAAACATACATACTACTTAGCCAGTATTTTGAAAAAGCCCAATAATGAAACCATGGCCCATCCTTTCAAAGAATGAAGAACTTGGCCTAAGCATTTTTCAAATATGGGTCGGCCCAATCCTTTTCAAATAATTCCGGCCCGATTCTTCAAAAACAAACCAAGGCCCAACCTTTTCCTAAGTAAAAACTCGGCCCAGGCCTGATTTTCAAAAAGGGTCAAACCCAGATTTCCAAAAATGGGTTTCGGCCCTATTACCCAAAAAATTCGGGCCAATATATTCTAAGCAATCCAAGCCCAAGTCCTTTTAAAACTAGGGTCTAATCCCATCATGAAATATATTGAAACCCATATTTTAATATACTTGAGGCCCAAGTGCACACTAAAGTCCACAAGCCCGTATTGAACAAATCCAGTGCGTTGACTAACCTGGGTCAATCCCAACCTCAGATCATAATTTGACCCTTCATAGAATCTAAGGTAAAGAATGATTGAGGGAAGAATTGAATTAAAATTGTGGCCCATCAATGATTGTGTTAATCTTGAAATCTTTTATTAGTGGGACTTTTCCTAGAATGCTGACAAAGTAGTTAGTTAGGTTACATTGCATCCATGCATTCATGCATAATTTCATACATAATCATGCACGATAGGTCACATGCATGGTCATATCTCTATTTGTATGTGTAATTGCACTAGTTATATCCATGCACAAACATTCATTGCATCCATGCTTTCATGCATAATTTCACACATAATCATCCACGATAGGTCACATGCATGTTTATATCTCTATTTGTATGAGTAATTGCACTAGTTACATCCATGCACAAACATTTATTGCATCCCATGGTCATGCATTAAATACTCACACATTTATGCTTTACATAATCATGCATTCAGTTCTAAAAAGGAAGTTTTGGTCCACAGCTCTCTCAAGGAAAGAAGTCGTTTGAGTAGCAAAAAGCAATAATTGAGACAACTACACATCAGTACAATACCCGAAGAAAGGCAAGAGAAATGAGCGAACAGTTAGAAAATAGGGTCCTGGGCATAGAACAAGGACAAGAAGAATTGATTGAAAAAATGAGCAAAATTATGGAATTGTTGATGAACAAAGGAAAAGCGGTACAGAATGATCCTGAGACAGATACGGACCCTATTCACCCTCCAGGGTTCACCCTAAATCATGGACAAACATCAGCTCCATCACCGGGCGTCATGGGGGATCCAATGCCAAATATACCTCCGTTCATCCCAACTGTGCCAGCACAGGGGTTTCTAGTGGCAGAGAGTTCCCCCTTAGCAACTCCTGATATGGGGATAAATAGATTTGAGTCTGAGCGTCGTTGTGATGTATTGGAGGAGCGTTTGAAAGCAATTGAAGGGTATAATACATTTGACTCCATTGATCCTAATGACCTTTGCCTGGTGCCAAAGGTCACTCTGCCGCCAAAATTCAAGATGCCGGATTTTGAAAAATTTGATGGAACCCACTGTCCTCGAACCCATTTGCGCCTTTATTGCCAGAAAATGGCTACACACACCGATGATGAGAGGTTGATGATGCATTTCTTTCAAGATAGTTTGACTGGAGCAGCTATCAGATGGTACATTCAGCAGGATCAAGCTCGAATCCATACTTGGAAAGATCTGGCAAATTCCTTCATAGCTCAGTACCGCCATGTGATAGAAATGGCACCCGATCGCATGACCCTACAAAGCATGCAAATGAAACCTAACGAAACATTCAGAGAATATGCATATAGATGGAGGGACATGTCCATCCAAGTGAGCCCTTCAGTGGAAGATAGGGAGGCTATCTTCCTATTCGTGAATACATTGAAAGATCCCTACTTCGGACATCTCCTAGGGGCAACCCCACATGACTTTATGGATATTGTTTCTACTGGAGAGAGAATTGAAACGGCCATCAAAGTCGGAAGAACCAAAAGTGGTGATGCAGAAACTGACCCGAGTAAGAGGAAGAAAGATGAGGAAGCACAGATGATTCAGGGGCATCATTACCAAGAGGGTAAAACCCGGTGGACAAATAAAAATTTTGCTTACAAGCCCACAGTCCATCAGATAGTGCATTCAGGTGCGCAACCCCAAGTAGTTTCCTTCAGACCTAAGCCTATTTCAAGGCAGCTGAATGTTCAGGACACAGGAGGGAGCCCCCTAATGGAAAGAAAGAAAAAAGAAGTTCAACCTATTCCGATGACTTATGCAGAATTGTTCCCGCAATTGGTGGAAATCCAAATGGTTGCACCAATACTAGGATTGTTGCTACAATCCCCTTTCCCAAGGTGGTACGACCCAAATGCTCGATGTGAGTATCATTCTGGGGCAATAGGTCATTCAATCGAGAAATGTTGGCATTTCAAGCATAAAGTACAAACCTTAAGAGATTTGGGTCTATTGGCAATTGATGTGGAGGAGCCTGTTGTGCAACATTAAAAGAATATTTTGAAGTTCAGATCAGTCAGAGAAGTACAACAAGTTTTGAACCAGAGATATTCCGCATATAGTCTAAATAAATGGGTTTACTTTTTGACCGTGGAAACAGAGAAATACAAGTGGCAAGCTTTTGATTGTTCGCCCCCTTCAGGGATGCTTTTATTTTCTTTTGTTTTCTTCTTTCTTTTGTTGCAATTTATTAAAGGTTTTGTCTCCGAAATTTCCTTTTCTATCAAAGAAATGAAATTATGCATTTTTGTATATCACTTGTATTGAGAGTTCAATGTCCAAAATTTTGTTTACTCGTGTTTCTTGCTAAGATAAGGAAAATAAAATACCAGTATTCATAAACCAAAAGCAGGTGTTAGTTATGAAAAATTCAAGCTACAAGACGAAAATAAAGGAAGATGAAACAATGTTCGTCACTCGATGAGTTCAAATACTGCGAAGAAGTTCTGAAAGCCTCAGTAAAATATATGTTGGTTCCATGAATCTCATGTCAGTCCGCTAATCAAGTTTTGATCGAATGATAGATGGCCATCTTTGGCCGACCAGTTATCCCTAAAAAGAACCAAATATTGACCAAGTTGAGCCTGAATGTTAAACTAGTCTTTTCTTAAAAGCCAGTTCACCAAAAAGTTAACCTGGGTTGGGTCTCCTAGCGTTTGACAAGTCATATGAGACAACAATGGGCTATCGAAATGATGGCAGGCCCTTTTTTCTGCTACCCAAAAGAAATTCAAAGAAGAAATCTCTTGCAAGCCCTTTTGAGCCTGAAAAATTCATTTATTGATTAACCCGTCAAAGGGTCACACCCCACACTGGGGCAGTTTAAAAAAAAATCAGTCCCAAATGGAATTCAAATGAAAATGAAGTTAAGATTCCTTCATAAAAGGAAAAGCAAAAGTTGCGATAAAAGAGAAGGAAGAAGAAAGAAAAATAAGGGACATACTACATATGTGATCTTTGACCAAATTACCCTTGATAAACTCAACGATTTTGAGCCTTATTTAACTCTTTTCTTCTTTAACCCAAACCCTAGCCTGCATTACAGTCCAAATGAAAGTCCTGACCAGATTGGTATACATTGTTGTATCAAATGATTTGTCAGACACAATATTGTGTCTGAACTACGTAATGACCTGATCCTGAAAGGGTACGTAGGCAACTTGTTCAAATGACAAGTTCGGTTAATATCTTGTAAGTGCCTCAATTCAAACTTGGAGCATAAAACATCATTATGGGATGGGATTTTTTTTAGCCTTAGTTTCCCTTTTATTTTGAAAACCTGTATCCCTCAGCCTACGTTTCGTCCCGAGTCTTAAAGACCATCTTGAGATCAAAACATTGGTCGGACTTGACTGAACTAGGGGCAACCATTAAACAAGAGGTTCTCAATGGTTTCACGACAGAACAAGGTAGAAGAATAGTCCTCCAATGAAATTGGGGCAATTGGTGAAAGAAGAAAATTAGTTATTCAATTCGAAAAGTTAGCACCATCATCATTAGGGCTCTCGAATACTGGTATGAATTTTTTCCATTGAAATAGCAGGTGAACTCAGTAAAACATCTATTTTGTGCATATGAACTTTTGATTTAGCAAGTTGATGTCATAAATGCATGATCATTCATCATTCATTCCTCCATCCAAAAAAAAGAAAAAGAAAAAAGAAAAAAAAAATTTTCCATTCTTCAAAAGCTCCAAAAGGAGGACGGATGGTCAAAAGGGCTTAATTACTGACACATTCGCCAAAAGAAGATCCTTGTGAAAGATAGGTAAAATGGTTAAGAATAGTTACAGATGCACTTAATTTGATGCAAACTCCGTGTTGAGTTCTAGTGACGCTAATTTGGGGTGCCTTCATGTCAAAGTCAAGTTTGAAGCCAATATCAGTAACAAACGATGGTAACTGGGGCAGATTTTGGGTTGAGTTTTGTTTGGACCAATTTTGATGCCGTCATATCAGAGTGCATGATGAAAACATAGCCAAGATCAGTGGATGAGGATCGAAACTAGGCAAATTTTGAGTTCATTGGAGCAAATTCAAGAGCTTTCAAGACAGAATCAAAGTCAAAAGCAGGGTCATGACCAGTGGCATGTAAACACTGAGGCAGATTTTGAGCGCCTTTTGGAATTTGAAACATGGCCAGAATCAGCGGCAACTTGGAATTTGAAGGCACACTCGAGATCAGAGATTGGGTTGTTGATTACAAGCACATTGGAAGGAGAAAAGATTCATGTATTACCATACATCCCATGCATTGCATAATAAAGGAAATACGAAGGGCATCTCATGCAACATGCATACATCTTTGCATTCATGCATCATTATGCACACATAACAACATATCACTGCATTTTTGCATCTTAGGTAGCAACATGCATACATATAGCAATAGAGCACCATTCACTCATACTGGCTTGGTTGAATAAACTTCTAAATAATTCTTTTGCATCATTAACTGAGCCATTCTTATTTAGACATATTTTGAAACTGGGGCAGCTGGCCCCCATGCACCAATTGACATACTTTGAAACTGTGGCAGTTGACCCCAAGAAGCAATTGATGCATTGGTTGTTGAGTCTCAAAGAGGGTGATCTATGGATAGCCAAAGAAGCTCAGGTTTTTGTTCCCAATCAATAATCCCCGGTAGAATAATTCTGAACCCTACACTTGAGGACATTTTCCAGAAGAATCTTATGGTCTCGCACCCGATTGATCACCCTCACTAGAGTAACCATTTTCCAAAATACTAATCGTCCAAAAGATCTCATGACTTGGCACCTAATTGATCATCCTTAGTGAAGAATTTTTCAGGACTTAAAACCCATATGAGCTTATTCTTCAAAGAGTCTCGGGATCTTGCACTCAATTAATCATCCTCAGTGGAGCAAATTTTTAGGACTTAGAACCTTATGCTTGAGGACACTTTCCAGAAAATCTCAAGACTTCGTACCCGATTCATCCTCACCCATACAGGGTAACCATTTCCTTGGTCCTAATTGAGCCACCTACATTGAAATTAAGGCATCGGTCCTCATATCCAAAAAAGGTGTTGTTCATGATCACACCGAGGTGTTGGATCACCTCAAAACTTTCTTGATTATCTCGTTCATGCGAGTAGTTTCATCCAAATTGTTTTGATCATCTTATTCACTTGTATTGACCCATCGCGGTCCTACTCTTATTGACCCTTCGCGGTCCCACCTTATTGATCTATCGCGGTCCCATTCGTATTGACCTTTCACGGTCCCACTCTTATTGACCCATCACGGTCTCACTCTTATTGACCCATTGCGGTCCACTTTTATTGACCCATCGCGGTCCATTCTTATTGACCCATTGCGGTCCACTCTTATTGGCCCTTCACGGTCCCACTCTTATTGACCCATTGCGGTCCATTCTTATTGACCCATCGCGGTCCCATTGACTCTTTGCGGTCCACTCTTATTGACCCATCGCGGTCCACTCTTATTGACCCTTTGCGGTCCCACCTTATTGATCCATCGTGGTCCCATTCGTATTGACCTTTCACGGTCCCACTCTTATTGACCCATCGCGGTCCTATCTTATTGACCCATCGCGGTCTCATTCGTATTGACCTATCACGGTCCCATTCTTATTGACCCATCGCAGTTCCATCTTATTGACCCATCGCGGTCCCACCTTATTGACCCATCGCGGTCCACTTTTATTGACCCTTCGTGGTCCCACCTTATTGACCCGTCACGGTCCCACCTTATTGACCCTTCGCGGTTCCACCTTATTGACCTATCACGGTCCCATTCTTATTGACCCATCGCGGTCCCATCTTATTGACCCATCACGGTCCCACCTTATTGACTTATCGCGGTCCCACCTTATTGACCCATCACGATCCACTTTTATTGACCCTTTGCAGTCCTCTTTTATTGACCCTTCGCGATCCACTCCTATTAACCCTTTTGCGGTCTCACTCATGTTGATCCTTCGCTGGACATTTTTGGGAAGTCCTACTTTGATCTCTTTTGATGCATTGGTCTGGTCCAAAATTAGCGTCTTTTATCTTTGCAGGTTTGTTGCTACAAATAACGTAGGAGAGTTCCTACTTTTACTTTGAAGCAACGAAGCCTACAAAGAGGGGTAGCTATAGACACCCAATTTTTACCCAGGCCCAATATTATTATCATTATTTTTAATATTATTATTATTTTGCTATTATTATTATTATTACTATTATTATTAGTATTTTTATTATCTTTATTTTATTATGTTATTATTATTATTATTATTTTGATTCTATTATTATTTTTATTATTATTGTTATTAAATATTTTTAAAATATTATTATTATCACTTTATTATCTTGCTATTGTTATTATTATTATATTACTATTATTATTATTTTATTATCTTTGTTATTTTATTTTAAAATTTCATTTATTATTATTTTATTACCATTTTACTATTATCATATTTACTATTATTATTATTATTATTTATTTTATTTTCATTATTATTATCATTATTATTGTATATATTGTTACCATAAAAGTATGAAGAGAATAAAAATGAAAAAGGAAAAGAAAAGAAGGATTTTTTTTAGGGTTGAGATTTTTATAAAAAAGGGGGGCGCAGCCGAGCAAGAGGCGGAAAAGAAAGACCAAAAAAAAAACCCCAGCCGCTGCTCTTCATCTTCTTCCTCTAACCATCCATTCTCTCATCTATCTCCCATGCCAGCCACCAGCCTCCATACCTGACGGATCAGCGTGTGAAGCTGTCCTCTGCAGCAGAACCCGCAGCTACAACACTCCGGCCACCGGCCAGTGTTCCTCATCACCGTCGCCGACACCAGCCAAGCATCTCTGCTCTACTGCACAGCAGTTCATGACCACGACTCCTCACTAACCTCTACTGCAAACAATACCACTGAGGCCCGAGTAAATCTCTGCAACAGAACTCCTCTGCTCTCAGCCATCATCTCCGGCAGCCCAATATAGCAACCACAGTTCCTCTGCCTCACCTCTGCTGCAACCGCACTAGTCAGCCCCCCCCCCGGAAATTCCCGAGCAGAGCACACCTTCTCCGGCCTTCTGCACCCACCGCTGCACCACTCCAAACCTCTAGCCACACGAGCCCGAGCCACTCCTCCACAGCCACCCGAGCACACCAGCAGCCACCGCAGTGGCCATCCATTCCAGTAGCAGCAGCGAGCCTCCCCGGCAACGACCCAGCCGTCCACAGATCCGAGGCCACGCGTAGCAACCATCGTCACTCACTCCCATCACCGTCGCCGTTGCTCGCTCCCGTCGCCGTCGGCCTCTCCCGGCTGCACCCCTCTCTGTAAGTCCCTCTATCTGTATATCTGCAGGCAGACCACAAACACACACATACACATCTGTATACGTAGAATTGTTTATTAGGTTATATTTTGTATATATGCGGGATTGTATATTTATTTTTGCAGGTATTAAATCACTGGTGTATATTCATGTTATTTTTGTATTATTATTATTATTATTTTGTATGTTATTGTTATTGCAGTGTATGTTTATGTTATGGTATATTCGGAATGTTTTTATTATGGTATTCTATATTTATATTGCATGTTTATTTTATTCACTAGGTACAGATTATTATGGTGTTCGACATTTATGTTATTCTATTTTGTATATTTATGCTATTATGAAACTATGGTGTATTTATGCTATTGGTATATTTGTATATATTTTCACATATTTGTGTTATTATTAATGTGCGATATATTTATGTTATTGGTATTTTATTGTACATTTAATTTGCATATGTATTATTTTCATTGCCTTAATTGTTTATTGGCATATTTATATTATCATTTAATTGCATGGGTAGTTTGCATATTTATTATAGTGATTGCCTCATATAGTTATTTGCATATTTATATTATTATTGACCGCGCATTTTATTGTGTTTCTATTTTAGATGTTTGCTATGTTTCCTAATTATCACATTTTTTTCCATATTGTATATGTATACATTTGCATAATAGATTTGTAGTTTGAATTATTTCCATAATTTTGTTTGCATGTTCATATATTGTATACTATTTATGGGATTTAATTATTTTTACATTTGTATTGTCATATTTATATATAATATTCGATGTGCGTACCAACATTATTATTATTAGTATCATCATCATCATTATTATTATTATTATTATTGTGGTAGGAAGCACTATTATAGTATTTTTATATATATGATATATATTATGGTATTATTACTATGTTTGTGGTTAGTATTACTTATTAGGATATTTTTAGTATTTTAATATATATGGTATTACTTATTATATTGTATATTTATTATTTTTTACTATGGTACTTATTTTTATATTTTAGTATTATTGTTATTATTTTTAAATAATTTCGATTTTCTTTATCCCTATGATTTTATTGTGGGGGTATGAGCCCTCGGGCATCACGTACCCTAAGCTCTGAGGGAACATATATGTATATATTAGTTTTATTTATTTATTATTTTACTTATTTATTTTTTTACATGTATTTATAAATTCATAAAAAGGAGTAATTTCAAGAATTATTAAATTAACTTAGGGATAATTTCAAATTAATTAGGTACCGTTTGTAAGAACAGGCGCGTAGGGGGTGCTTGTACCTTCCCCTCACGTAACCGAACTCCCGACCCCAACTCTGGTAATGTAGACCGATTTTACCCCTAACGGGGTAGTAATCATGTGTTCTAACCGCACTAAAGGTTAGTGGCGACTCCTACACCATATTTTTCCTGAAAATATTAAAATAATTTTTAGTTCGCCGCTCGGGACACACGCGCTCCCGGGACGCCGCGACAGTAATGAAATTACATATTAGAATTCATATTAATCATTCAGTAATGAACATATATCATGATGTCATCATTTTCCTGAAATATACATCATATTCAATAATTTGTGAATGTTATTCATGAAGTTAAGTTTTAACCATGTATAATGTGTTAGACTAATATCATCATCAGACTTCATAGCAAACTCTAATATCAGTAACATCAACTCAAACTCAAATCAAACAACTTCATATGCTCACTTTTTGGGTAATTTCAAGCTTAGTTTTGCTCAACCTTCTCCCCCTTTTGACATCAATCAAAAAGGAGAAAGAGAACAAAAATTGCGAGTAAAGTGTTAAGCTTGCAACCATCAGAATGACAAAGATAGATAATTTGTTAGGATAACCAAAACAGATCAAGCATCATGCCTAATAAGATAGTCAAGAATCATCAAAATGGCATGTGAAAACCATAAAAGCATAAGAAAAAAAACATAAAAAGTAGTGTCAAATGCAGATATTACAATCCAAGATTGTTCACTGAGCAAAAATAACTATGCATCAGCAGCATTATCAGTATTAGTTCCTTCCTCATCATCATCTTCGTCATCGCTATCATCACTATCACCCGAGCTTGTCTCCATAAGAACCTTGCCTCATGAAGAAGATGAATCAGCCATATAATTTTCAATCCGACCAAGTCGTTGGTTAATAGAAGCATAACTGTACTGTAGAGAGCTAAAACATGTACGGACTTCATCAGGAAGATCAGCCATCTGCCATTGATAAGCAATGAACCAGGAAGGAGTGTCATCTATTGGAGGAGCGGGTTGCTGAGCAGGTTGCTGTGCAGGAGCCTATCGATGTCGCCGACCATGTTTGGGAAACCACCATTGATCATTATGTTCATACCCCATTTGCTTAAGTGTAGTGGAATAAAATATGTCATAATAGGTTCTCTTCATGAACAACAAGGATGGTGTGACTACGCCGAGATGGTCAAAATGAGATTTAGAATTCCTTCATAGGGAAGAATAACTCTACAAGCTTATTCTCTAGATATCATCCATTTCAAGAATTAAGCTTGGTAAGTTAACCTTTTTCCCTTTGAGCGGGCACCACATTACAAAGCAATTAAGATAGGAAACGTGAACATGAGATCCTATCCTAGGCAAGATATTGTAAGTAAAGAGCTTTTGTAGGATTTGAGCCTGCAAGTTCAGTTGATTATAAAGTGGATGATGACCAAAGTAGACAGGATCTTCAGACATAACAAGAGGTAGAAATTCCTCAGAGGTGAAATCTTTAGCCATGATCAATGATTGACCAAGAGATGGACACTCAAACTCTCCCTCGTTGATTTTTAGAATGGCAACTAAGGTTTAAGGAGTAATGGAAAATGATTCATCAATGACCTGGGTAGAGGTTGAAAAGGAAGGTGTATTCCCAAGAGGGGGTGAATTGAGAATTTAAAATTTCTGTATACCCTCTTTAATTAATTCTTTCTTAACTCTTTTTGGTTTCAACAAACACACATACAAAGTTGGTTTACAATCACAAGTTCCACAGAAAATTAATTTAGTTATAAACCTTTATGAAGGAGAGTTTTAACTTGAATACTTGTTTTAGCAATTTAGTTCAACCAACCAAGATTCCCAAAACAAGATTCACAATATAGAATGAATTCATCAATGCTTCCAAGATTTAGCAATTGAGTAACTCAAAGTAGAGTTTAAGAATGTAGCTGATAAAAGCCCTGTATTAGTGAACTTAATTTCTCAATATTAAGCACAATGTAAATTTCCAACACTCTTCCAAAAACCCAGAATTTAAATAAACTTTCAATAAATGAGTATTGGGTGTTAAACAATCAATGTACTCTCTTATGATTTCCGTAATAAATATTGATCAACCAATGTACTCCCTTTTTGGTTTCTGCAATCCCAAAGTCAAATTAATTTTCAGTTTATTTGTAATTCAATCCATGTAGTTTATATGAACAGAAAAATTAAATTCCAACCACGCAGTTTATATGAGCTAAAAGTTAAATGAAAGTAAGGAAGAGAGTGAGATGAGAGTTTTACAAGGTTTGACTATACCCGCCTACGTCCTCGCCTTAGGCAAACACACCCAAGGATTCCACTATACCACTCCTTTACGGGTAGGAGCAACCTTACACACTCCTTTGAAGGATAAGAGCAACCTTACAATCTCTCCTTCAATAGGCTAAAGTTCGCCTCTCCAAACGATACGCCATACTTGGTCGAACAATGATTCAAAGACCTCAACCATCTACAAAACAAGAAACAAATTTGGTGTACAAAGACACTCTCAACAAGAGCTGATTAGTACAACAATTAAGCACTAAAATATACTTCAATTCAAAATAATAATTGAAAGAATTTGAAGCCTTAGAAGTATATCATCATGAACTTTCTTTTTAGATTGAAAGAATTCAGAGTAGGCTCAGAAATTTCATGAGATATTGACAGAAAAACTCAGTAGAGAACTTTAGAGAATTTGAGAGCAAGAGAGCTTGTTTTCTGTGTATTGCTTGGTGTATTGAATACTTAGCATTGGGGGGGGGGGGTATTTATAGATGTTTAAACAAGAGTATTTTGTGTTTCTCAAGTGACTTGGAGTGTTTCCCAAGTTTTCATAATGTTTACAATTCAAAAACTCAAATTTGGAAACTTTCCGTTATATTTAAAATTTGAAATCACAAAGAGTCAGTCGACTAGGAATAAAGAGTCAGTTGCCTGGATTCATTAAAACACTGAAAATTTCAAACTCAGCAAGGAGTCAGTTGACTAGGAACAATGAGTCAGTCGCCTAGGTCCTCTCAGGTTCTCTCAAAATCAGTCTATTTATTTGTCAGTCACCTAGATTGATTTTATTAGTCGCCTGGATAGACCAAAAAACTAGATTTTTCATTTTGTTTCCAATATCGTTTTGCTCTTTTGCTTTCCCTAAAATAATTTAAGACTTTTGAAAAATATTTTCTGGGGTTTTTCAAAACATGGTCTCTAAGTCAATGAGTTTCCTAATGAGCTTCAAATTCTATCAAATTATCATTTGAATGAAGTACTTACATAAAGACTCTCTTAAGATTTAATTCTATTCTAAGCTTGGAGTCTTCATGCTCATCATTTGTTTAGTCCATCTTGCCTCTGAGCTTCAATTCTCTAAGTTTCCATCAATTTTCTAAGCTTTCATCAAGGTGTCTTTAGAATATGTTCTTTGAGCTTTCATTTCTTTTTCATGTATTCTTGCAATGAGCTTTGTGATAACTTTGAACTTGAACTTAAAAACCTGATTCCTAAAGCATCATCACTTTCAACAAAACATGTTAAATTACCTTTTATTTGTTATCATCAAAACAATATTAGTAAGTCATATTAGGCCAACAATCTCCTCCTTTTTTATGATGACAAATAAGGAGAAAAAGTGAGTGTACCTTGACAAGGCTCCCCCTTACAATAAGCATATTTTTAACAATGTTTTGAAAGTATAATAATCATTCAATAGTTATCAACTTCAGTTTTATGAAAGTTCATATTGCAATATCTTATTTTATATTGATCATATTTCATATATCAACATTTCATCATATATCAGCATATATCATTCTCAGTTTTACTTGCTTTGCAACAACCTTTCATCATATACCTTACTCTCAATTTTGCTCAATCTTTCTCTCCCTTTTGACATCAATCAAAAAGAGAAAGAAAAATAACAAGGCAAAGTCGAAAGTAGACACAAATGCATACACAAAAAGATATCCATATAAAATCATAGGTGTACATAGTGTCATAAGCAATTTGAGATACATACCAAAAAAAAAAAAAACTGAGATACAATCCGAAACAGAAACTTAGTACATATAGCAATGAGATGCACAAAAAAAAAAAAAAAAAAAACTGATATAGCACTGAAATACACATCATAGCAACAAAAACATCAAGCAACATAGCAACATCAAGTATCAGCATCAGCGGCATCATCATCTCCAGATCTTTCATCATCGTCTTCATCTTTCTCTTCCTCAGATTCCTCATCGGATTCATCATCACTAGGATAACGTGAGGAACTAGCCTGAGATTATTCTAACGGCTAAGTCTTTGATCTATTGAGGAAATACTAGATTGGGGTGAGGTGTAACTTTCCTTAAGAGATTGAATTCTTAAGTGCACGTCACTACTAAAGGTAGTAAACTGATGATGAAAAGGTAAGAACCATGAAGGAGCATCAATATGAGGCTCTGGCTGCTGATCAGGAGGTGGAGCTTGCTCAAGAGCTGGCTTAGGTGGTCTTCTTCCTCTCAGAACCCAACCTTGCTCATGTTTCTTATATCCCATTTGTTTCAAAGTTATGGAGTTGAAAATATCATATCGAGTTCTTTTGATGAACAACTCATTTGGACTAATGATACTAAGATAAGAAAACAAGATATTGAGGATGCCCTTCATATGGAAAAGTGACTCGACGTGCTTCCAACCTTGTCCACATCCATTTCAAAGTCAAACTAGTTAAGTCAAGTTTCTTCCCTTTTAAAAGGCACCACATGATGAAGCAGTCCACATATGACATGTAATCGTATGATCCGACCTAGGGTGTGATATTGTATGTTATGATTTTTTGAAGTATCTGTGCTTGAAGATTCAGCTATGTATACTTAGGAGGAGTCCTAAATTGTTCAAGTGCTTCTACCATAATTAATGGTAAAAATTCCTCTGGGGTGAATTCTTGGTCCATAATCCAAGTACGTGAGAATGCAAGACACTCAAAATTACCTTGGTCAATACGAAGAATGGGGGCCAAGGTTTGAGGGGTTATTGAATATCTTTGGCCTCTTACTTTGGTGGTGAGTACCGTTTGATTTTAAGCCATGTTTGCACAAAAAATCTTAACAAGATTTGGGTATTGACCCTTTGCTTGGTAAACCACAAGATTTTTTTATCCGATTTCCCTAAACATTGTTAGAATATTCAGAAAGTCTGTTGTGAAGAAAGTTGTGTCAATGATCTTGTCGAGCATGGGATCAGTTGCTCGAAGATGAGTCCACTATCTTTGTTTGGCTTGAGGGGTAACAAGTCATTGATCAATGTTGTCTTCTTCTTGTCCAGAGGTAGAACCTCGATTCGCTGCTCGTTTGGTGCGTGGCATATTGATGAACAAAGTTGACAGAAACCCTAGAAATCCGAAAGGGAAGATGATTTCCACTTCTTTGAAAGAAAGATTTTTAGGTTTAGAAGTAAAGGGAATGGAAGAGACGAGTTCGAGTGAGTGGAGGAGCCAAGTCCAGTTGACTGGAATGAAGGAAATTAGGGTTTCACGCTCAAAATTTTATAAACCCCTAATGATCCAGTCGACTGGATCTAAGAAGTCAGTTGTCTGACTGACAGAGAAGTTGAATTTTTGCAAGTCAGTCCCTTGTCAGTCGACTAGGTCTTAGAACTCAGTCGCTCGACTTCCCAAAAATTTAATTTTTCTTCTTTTCTCTTCTTGTATTCTTTCTAAACCACTTTCCTATTGTGTAATAGACCAAGTTCTTGTCTTATTGATATAAACCTTTCCTCTGGAAGAGGTTTTGTGAAAATGTTCATCCATTGGTCATTTGTATTTATGAATTCAAGTAGTATATCCTCTTTTTGTACATGATCTCTAAGAAAATGATGTCTTATGTCAATATGCTTAGTTCTTTAGTGTGATATTGGATTTTTAGAAATATTTATCACTCTTGTATTATCACATTTTATTGGTATGGCTGAATACTCTAAATTAAAGTCTTTTAATTGTTGTTTCATGTAGAGAGTTTGTGCAGAGCAACTACCTGCTTCCACATACTCAACTTTAGTGGTGGATAAGGCTACGAAATTTTGTTTCTTGGAAAACCAAGAGACAAGAGACCGTCCTAGAAGGTGACAAGACCCACTTGTACTTTTTCTATCAATATTACAACCCACATAGTCCGCATCTGAGTAACTAATCATTTCAAAACTAGTGTCCTTAGGATACCATAGTCCTAAATTAATAGTACCAATCAAGTATCTTAGGATTTGTTTGATAGCTATCTGATGAGATTCCTTAGGAGCTGATTGAAATCGGACACACATGCATATGCTAAACATTATATTCGGTCTACTTGCAGTCAAATATAACAAACTTCCTATCATTCCTCGATAGTATATCATATCTACTGGTTTTCCTTTTTCATCCTTATCAAGGCTTATGGAGGTACTCATAGGAGTTCATATGGGCTTTCTACTTTCCTTATCAAATTTCTTAAGCATATCTTTTATATATTTAGATTGATTAACAAAAGTTCCATTCTTAACTTGTTTAATTTGTAGTCCTAAGAAGTAGTTCAATTCTCCCATCATGTTCATTTCAAATTCCTCTTGCATACATTTAGCAAATTCCTTACATAAGTTTTCATTTATTACACCAAATATGATATCATCCATATAGATTTGGATAATGAGCATGTCTTCCTTCTTAGTTTTGATAAATAATGTGCTATCTACTTTTCCACTAGGAAATATCTTTTCCAATAAGAATCCACTTAACCTTTCATACCAAGCCCTAAGGGCTTGTTTCAATCTATACAAGACTAGAGTTAACTTAAACACATAATCAGGATTTTGAATATCCTCAAAGCCTGGTGGTTGTGCTACAAATACTTCTTCATTAATAAAACCATTTTAAAAAGCACTCTTTACATCCATTTGATAATTTGAATTACTTATGAGATGCATATGCTAATAACATTCTAATGACTTCCATTCTAATTACGGGAGCAAAGGTTTCATCATAGTCTATTCCTTCTTCTTGGTTATATCCTTAAGCCACAAGTCTAGCTTTATTTCTTACCACTATTCCATTTTCAAGCTTTTTATTCCTAAATACCCACTTTGTTCCAATAATTGAATGGTCATCCAATCTAGGAACTAATTTTCATACTTTATTTCTTTCAAATTTATTTAATTCTTCTTGCATAGTCACTATCTATGAATCATCACTTAGAGCTTCTTCAACGTTCTTAGGTTCATCTTGAGATAAGAATGCATAATGATTACATAGATTTTTCAATAAAGATCTAATAGATACACCTTGTGATGGTTCTCCTATGATTTGATATCTAGGATGATTTCTTGCGAATTTCCATTCTTTAGGTAACTCGGAATTTTCTGTAGCAATGTCATTTGAAGTTAATTCATTCTTCTCTTCTTTTACTTCTATAATTTCCAAGTCTTCTTATTTTTGAGTGGTTTGAATTTCTTCAACATTTATTGTTTTATTGAATGAATTTTCCTCATCAAATGTTACATGAATTGATTCCACAATTGTAAGAGTTCTTTTATTATAAATTCTAAAGCCTTTATTCTTTAATGCGTATCCTAAGAATATGATTTCATCAGCTTTTGCATCAAATTTACCTAAATCATCTTTATCATTTAATACAAAACATTTGCATCCAAATACATGAAAGTAAGGCATGTTAGACTTTCTACCTTTCCAAAGTTCATAGGGAGTTTTATTTAGATTTGATCTTATTGATACTTTATTTATCACATAGCATGCAGTATTTACCACTTCAACCCAAAAACACTTTGGTAGCTTATGTTCATTAAGCATCGTTCTTGCCATTTCTTGAAAAGTTCTATTCTTTCTTTTAACAATTCCATTTTGTTGGGGAGTTCTAGGTGCTTAAAAATTATGACTTATTCCATGCTACTCATTATAGAATTTTTCAACTTCTTTGTTGTTGAATTCTCTTCCTTGATCACTCCTAATATTTGAGACACTATATCCTTTTTCATTTTGAAGTTTCTCGCACAAATTTATTAAGATATAACAAGCTTCGTCCTTGAAGGCTAAAAAGAGTACCTAAGTAAACCTGGTATAGTCATCAACTATGACAAAAGTATATTGCTTTCCTCCTATACTTTGAGTTCTAGTAGGTCCAAACAAATCTAAATGAATAAGTTTTAAGGGTCTACTAGTAGAAATATGTTTCTTCTTTTTAAAACTTGTTTTAATTTGCTTTCCAAGTTGGCAAGCATCACAAATTTTGTCTTTTATGAATTTTGTGCTTGGTAAACCTTTGATTAACTTCTTTCTAGACAAGTTTGATAATAAATCCATGCTTGCATGCCCAAATCTTCTATGCTAAAGCCAACTAGCTTCATTCATGGCAGTCAAGCATGTTACTTCTTGAGAGATTAGATTTTCAAGGTTTATACAATATACATTGTTAACTCTATAAGTAGTAAATAACACTTCATGTTTTCTTAGATTTTGAACTATGCACTTATCTTGCTTAAAAACTATGTCAAACCCTTTATCACTAAGTTGACTTATGCTTAAAATATTATGCTTTAGTCCATCCACTAGTAAAACATCATCTATTGTTAATGAGGATTCATTACCAATTTTTTCGATTCCGATGATTTTACCTTTAGAGTTATCGCCGAATGTGACATATTCTCCATCTTTTTTAACTAGGGTGGTGAACTTTATTCTATCCCCGATCATGTGTCTTGAACACCCGCTGTCCTAGTACCATTTTTCCTTTGATGGAGTGGTCCTAAAGCATACTTACATGGAAGGATTTACAATGTTACTTTTGGGACCCAAACCTTCTTAATTTTTTTCAAGTTATATCTATTTTTAGTGTTCACTTTCCATTCATTTTTTTGTTTTTTATTTTGACATACTTCTTTTTAAGTGGACAATTAAACTTTATGTGTCCCTTATTCCTACATAAGAAGCAAGTAGTGTGTTCATGAATATTTATAAAGGATGTACTAGCATAGTATTTTGCTTCTTTTACAAAATATCCCATAAATAGGTTCTTCTTCTTTTTGTTTTCTATTCCATTGTATCCAATTCCTTCTTTGTCACTAATCATCCTTTGTTGTCCAATCATCTTCAAAATTCTTTTTTCCTCTAGTAAAATTGTAAATGATCTTGTCTTTATCTTCAATTTTACTTTTAAGGTTACTTATCTCTAAGTTTTTCATGCTTTCTCCATTTATTTGTAGTTTTACCAAATCTTGAGACATGTTGTTAATTTTCTTCATGATATCATCAATATGAGATTCCTTTCCTTTTTCATCTGATTTAGAAGATTCTAACTGATTTTTCATATTTTCATTTTGTTCTTTCAAAGCTATATTCCTTTTAGATACTTTAATGAACTTATTGTGTAAGGCAAATAATTCATCCCGAATTTCTTTGTATGAGGGCATACTATTACATGAATCGTTACATGATTCTTCACTAGACTCTTCTAAAGAACTATAGTAGGAGTTTACCTTGTCATTGTGCACCATGAAGCATATGTTGGCAACTTCTTGTTCACTTGATTCGTTCTCCGATTCGCTTGAGCTTGTATCATGCCATGTAGCCTTCATTGCCTTCTTTTTCTTCTTCTTGTCTTTCTTCAGCGGTGGACAATTAGGTTTAATGTGTCCGACCTTTTTGCAATTATAACACGTATGTGGTTCCCTCTTAGTTTTATTTTTGTTTGATTCTTCTTTGTTTGTTTTTGATCCTTTAAACTTCTGAGGAAATTTCCTATTCTTTCCGAAAAATTTTCCAAGTCATTTAGTAATGAAGGCTAGTTCTTCAACATCTAATTCATTATCTTCGTCTTCATCACTAGAGCTTTCTTTGGCAGCCTTAAGGGCTATTGATTTCTTATTTTTATTATTATTCTCAAAATTTCTTTTGTTTATCGCCATCTCATATGTGAGAAGGGACCCAATTAACTCATCAAGGGAGGTATTTTTCAGGTTTCTTCTTTCTGTGATTGTTGTGGCCTTAGGTTCCTATATTGTAGGAAGTCCTCTAAGGATTTTTTGAATTATTTCATATGTTGAGTAATTTTTCCCTAAAGCATTTAAGGAGTTTATTATGTGAGTAAACCTAGTATACATACTAGTGATCGTTTCATCCGAGTTCATCCTAAAGGCCTCATACTCGCTTGTGAGCATGTCGATTCTACTATCTCTAACATCGACCGTTCCTTCATAGGTTACCTCTAACTTATCCCAAATTTCTTTGGCTAACTTACATGTCATGACCCTATTAAACTCATTTACATCTAAGGCACAATATAGTGCATTCATGGCACTAGAATTAACTTGCAACATCTTAAAATCATTATCAGTCATGTATTTTTCTTCTTTGGGCACTTCTTTGCCATCAAATAATTTAGTGGAGATGTGGTCACCATGTGTGATAACTTTTCATGCCTTCCAATCCATGGTTTGTAGATAGATTATCATCCTTTGTTTCCAAAAAGTATAGTTTACACCACAAAAAATAGGGGCTTTAGTTGAGGATTGACCCTTATCAAAAGGGGACACACCTAAGTGCGCAATAGGGATCTTTATATAACTATTAATTAAGATTGCTATAACCCTGCTTTGATATCAATTGAAAAGGAAGGTGTATTCCCAAAAAGGGGGTGAATTGGGAATTTAAAATTTCTTTATACCCTCTTTAATTAATTCTTTCTTAACTCTTTTTGGTTTCAACAAACACACATACAAAGTTGGTTTACAATCACAAGTTCAGCGGAAAATTAATTTAGTTATAAACCGTTATGCATGAGAGTTCTAACTTGAATACTTCTTTCAGCAATTTAGTTCAACCAACCAATATTCCCAAAACAAGATTCACAATATAGAATTAATTCAGCAATGCTTCCAAGATTTAGCAATTGAGTAACTCAAAGTAGAGTTTAAGAATGTAGCTGATAAAAGCCTTGTATTAGTGAACTTGATTTCTCAAAATTAAACACAAGGTAAATTTCCAACACTCTTCCAAGAACTCAGAATTTAAATAAACTTTCAATTAATGAGTCTTGGGTGCTAACCAATCAACGTACTCTTTTATGGTTTCCACAATAAATATTGATCAACTAACGTACTCCCTCCTTGGTTTATGCAATCCCAAAGTCAAATTAATTTTCAGTTTATTTGTAATTCAATCCACGTAGTTTATATGAACTGAAAAATTAAATTCCAACTATGTAGTTTACATGAGCTAAAAATTAAATGAGAGTAGGGAAGAGAGTGAGACATGAGTTTTACGAGGTTCAGCTATACCCGCCTACGTCCTCTCCTTAGGCAAACACACCCAAGGATTCCATTATACCACTCCTTTACGGGTAGGAGCAACCTTACACACTCCTTTGACGGGCAATAGAAACCTTACAATCTCTCCTTCAATAGGCTAGAGTTCGCCTCTCCAAATGATACCCACGCTTGGTCGAACAACGATTCAAATACATGAACCGTCTACAAAACAAGAAACAAATTTGGTGTACCAAGACACTCTCAACAAGAGCTCATTAGTACAACAATTAAGCATTGAAATATAATTTAATTCAAAATAATAATTGAAAGAATTTGAAGCCCTAGAAGTATATCACCGTGAACTTTCTTTCTAGATTGAAAGACTTCAGAAGAATTCAGAGTAGGCTTAGAAATTTCATGAGAGATTCACAAAAAAACTCAGTAGAGAACTTTAGAGAATTTGAGAGCTAGAGAGCTTTGAGAGTTTTGAGAGCAAGAGAGCTTGTTTGTTGTGTATTTCTTGGTGTATTGAATCCTTAGCCTTGGGGGGGTATTTAGAGATGTTTAAACAAGAGTATTTCGTGTTCCCCAAGTGACTTGGAGTGTTTTCCAAATTTTCATAACATTTAGATTTCAAAAAATCATATTTGGAAACTTTCGTTATATTTAAAATTTGAAATCTCGAAGAGTCGGTCAACTAGGAATAAAGAGTCAGCTACCTGGATTTATTAAAACACTGAAAATTTCAAACTCAGTAAGGAGTCATACGACTGGGAACAATGAATCAGTCACCTGGGTCCTCTCGGGTTCTCTCAAAATTAGTCAATTTATTTGTCAGTCGCCTAGATTGATTTTGTAAGTCATCTGGACGGACAAAAAAGCTTGATTTTTCATTTTGTTTCCAATTTCTTTTTGTTCTTTTGCTTTCCCCAAAATAATTTAAGACTTTTGAAAAAAAAATTTCAGGATTTTTCAAAACATAGTCTCTAAATCAATGAGTTTTCTAATGAGCTTCAAATTCAATCAAATTATCATTTGAATGAAGTACTTACATAGAGACTCTCTTAAGATTTAATTCTATTCTAAGCTTGGAGTCTTCAAGCTTGTCATTTGTTTAGTCCATCTTGCCTCTGAGTTTTAATTCTCTAAACTTCCATCAATTCTTTAAGCTTTCATCAAGGTGTCTTTGGAATATGTTCTTTGAGCTTTCATTTCTTTTTCATGTATTATTGCAATGAGCTTTGTGATAACTTTGAACTTGAGCTTAAAAACCTGATTCTTGAAGTCTCATCACTTTCAACAAAGCATGCTAAATTACCTTTTATTTGTTATCATCAAAACAAGATTAGTAAGTCTTGTTAGGCCAACAGAGGTCACAATTTCTCCTTTGATCAGATTGGCATAAAAGAGCTTAACCAAATTCGGATACGTTCATTTTGATTGATATGTAATAAAACGATACCAACCTAAAGCTTTAGACATAGGCAAAATAGCAGGAAAACCACCTTGAAAGAATGTAGTATCTAAGACCTTACCAAAGACGGGTCCAGTAGATCGAATATTGTCACAATAAAGTTGCTTGGCATAGGGTGTCACTAGCCATTGCTCAATTCTGTTTCTATCATATTTCCCAGAGGTAGAACCTCAATTCGCTGTAGTTTTCGTTCTTGGCATGACTTTTGGTAAGGTTTGAATGGTGAAATCCTTGAAAAGAACGTGTGAATGAAGTAGGAGGATGAACTTCAAGGTTTAATTGGAAGATTTTTCGCGAGGGAACACTCGTGGATGAAGGAGAAAGGGTTTACAAGAGAGGAGAAGTAGATTTAGTAGACTGAGGAGTGAAAAATTAGGGTTTTTATGAACAGTTACTATTTATACTGCTGCGTGTTAGTCAACTATGCTCGAAGAGTCAATCACCTGACTTGTGTATTTTTTCAAAAATTCACATACAAGTAACGAGTCAGTCGCCTATGCCCAAAATGTCAATGAACTGATGAGCTTTATCTTGGAAAACTAGTAAGTCAAAAAGTGCTCAGTTGACTGAGGGTAATTCGTCAGTCGCTTGATCTTCAATATGAAAAAAACCACACTCATCCTTCTTCCTTTTCAAACTACTTCTCTACTATGCAATAGGCCTATTTCTCATCGTATTGAGATAAATCTATCCTCTAAAAGAGGTTTTATAAAGATGTCAGCCCATTGATCATTTGTATTCACGAACTTAAGTATGATATCTTTTTTTTTTTTTGCACATGATCTCTCAAGAAGTGATGTCTAATGTCAATATGCTTGGTCCTAGAATGAGAGATAAGATTTTTGGAAATATTGAGAGCACTAGTATTATCACACTTAATTGGTACAGCCGAATATTCTATATTGAAATTCTTTAACTGTTGTTTCATATAAAGAGTTTGTGCACAACAACTACTAGCTGCTATGTACTCTACTTCCGTAGTAGATAATGCCATGGAATTTTGTTTCTTAGAGAACCAAGACACAAAAATGTAGCAGACCCGAAAAATTTTGTTCAAAGTTCTATGATACCACTTGTAATAACCTAAATATTTCATATTATAATAATCACTGATAAAGACAGCGGAAGTCCTCAAATTCTAATTATCAGAGTACTAAACTATCCCAATATCACATTAAAGATCTAAACTTATCAAATAATGGATATCACAATAAAGCTCTAAACTCATCGCTACACAAATAAAATATTAACAATTCTAAATAAGACCTTCTATCCCACCCACACTTCCACTGCGCTACTCTGATTACTTGTTCCTCATGGCATCTAAAAAGTATTTGATAATGATAGGGTGAGACACTTCTCAGTAAGATAGAATACATTATTATCAGTGTTTGGTCACATGAGTTTTAGTGTAGTAAAACCATATCCATTAATTAATTTAACGTTAATAGTGAAATCATGTAAAACTGTACTCACACCTGTATATATATATATATATATATATATATATATATATATATATATATATATTATAATACATACTTTTCTCAAAAACATGCTTTGGCCTAATAAATTTCTCTGTTCGTAAATCAACATATATAATCATGAAGAACCTCCATGAATGGACAATCATATAACCATCATGTAATAACCCCATATGATCAGATTGTGTGGTTTGAAGCCTAGGCTTAGCCATGACTGACCTACCACCAGGCTAAGTCAACATACTATATCTGTAAGTACGATTTGCCTACCCCATGTTGGCCCATACATTAGGAGGGTACAACCCCATGCTGGCCTGCGTATCGGGGGGGTACAACCCCATGCTGGGCCGTATACTAGGAGGGTACAACCCCATGCTGGCTCGCATACCGAGAGGGTACAACCCCATGCTGGTCCATATATCAGGAGGGTACAACCCCATGCTGGCTCGTATACTGGGAGGGTACACTACTCTTCTCTAGTCAAATCGACTATCCAATTACCAACACTTTTAGAATAGTGTGGTTTCATTGATATATCTTACTAGCTACGGTACCAAGCTTCCTTTACATATCTGGTCCATCAAGTTTCTTATACCATATAATGCAATTTGTATAATAAAAATAATAACATGATCTCATTTTCAAAATTCGGTATAAAACCGTCATATTCACAAATCAGTATAAAACTTGTCACATTCATAAATCAGTATAAAACTGTCATATCCACAATATCCTCATTATTCCCAATTTAATTCTAGAAATAAGTATAATACCACAATTCTTGCCACATAATACCATAAAAATTCCAACTGGTTTAATTATATAATAAAAACAAATAAATCATTCTCATGCCACACAATTTATATAATAATTATAATTTCATAAAGTACCTGAGAAATTTTCACAGACATACATTCAGTAAATTTAAATAAAACGTGGGTATAATCAATTTCACCTATTTAATTTAATTCCATTATATTCCAAAAAAAACCCGATATAATCAAATCCCTGCAGTTTGACTTAATTCCAAAATATTCCCAAAAATCCAATCTGATCAAATCCCTGCAGTTTAATTTAACTCTAAAAAAAAATATTCCCAAAATCATTTACTCAAATTTAATCTGTTAAATTTTTAAAAATAAAAATCTGACATAATATATTCCTCTTACCTTAGCCCTAGAGTGGTGCCTATGACATACAAACAACGAATCAACTCTGGTTAAAATGTTCAAGAGCGAAGTTAGGACCTGGATATGATGTTCGTTTTTCAATTTGGCAAAGAGACAAAGAAAAATTGAAGAGAGAGGGAGAGAGAGAGAGAGAGAGAGAGAGAGAGAGAGAGAGAGAGAGAGAGAGAGAACCGTGAGGGTGATGGGTGTGTGTGTTCTCTAAAATTTGAAATTCCTAAAGCTGAAGCTTCAGGATGTTAAAACTTATATATATACTATTAATATATTATATTGACATTATAATACTATTCATTTTATTTGTTTAATTAATTAATTAATTAAATTTAATAATTATATAATTATTTTTTATTATTTTATTTTATTTTATTTTTAGGATCACTACATCTTACTATCTTCCTTTCCTGCAAGATACATAATGCTTCTCATTAAAGGGAATTAATTTTAAACATTGTCTAGTTAATTTTCAACATTTACGTATACTAATTATGTTTATATACCCTTATATGCAAATTATTTTCTAAGGCATTACATTCTCCTCTCCTTATAAAAATATCGTCTTCAAAATTTGCTAAATATAACCTCAAATAAAAATCCATCGTTAACCTAACAAGTTTTGAGTTAAACTTGTAAACAACTCTATTAAAACTTATAACTAACACGAACCGATGGATAACACATCCTATCCTAATACCCCTTGTTGGAATTGGGGTATTCCCAAGAGGGGGGTGAATTGGGTATTTAAAAATTTTTCCTAGGTTCAACTAATCCAACAATCGGTATTACACAAACCTAGGGTCTTTCTATACAATTATAAACCCAATCATTCACAATAATAAATGAAAGACATTCTAGTGCTGAAATTTAAATTACAGAAATTAAAAGCAGACACAAGAAATGTAATTGGGGTTCAGTCAATACTACATACGTCCCCACCTCAAGCTAATAAGTAAGAGGATTCCATTAAGTTTCTCACTTCACAGGAGGAGCGACACCGTTTATAGCACCTTACCAGGATGGTGCACCTAGTTCTCTTAACAGGGTCTAAACCAGTCTAGGACTATTCATAGGGCTAGTCTCTCTCTTCCGATCATACGTCAGGAATGCAAAAAATAATCAAATAAAATATTTTGTACAAAAAAATATGTTTCTAATATAAGTAGATGTGTACAATACAATAGCTCAAAATACAGTCACGTATGATATGAAAATAAGCTTAATGTGAGAATGTGATTTTCACAAAAATAATCTTTGAATAAAAATGTGTATAATGAGTGCTCAAAGATTTTATACCCAAATAAAACTTTTTCTCCAAAAATATTTTTCCAAATGAAGTGCTGGAGAGTCTAGGGTTATGGCTCAAAATATTTTTGCAAACATAAGCACTTGAGCCTTTAAATCTTGCAATGGATGTGCAAGATTCACATGCCAAGAATGATTTACTCCCAATGATATTTATCAAATAAAATATGTGGGAGAAACTATGGATTTACTCTCAAAAGATATGAGTTGAAAAATGAAGGCAAGATGAGAGTAAAACAAAATGTCCTAGATAAATAAAACACTCTCTTTGAAATTGATTTTCCAAATAAACAACTAAGAGAGGATGAAAAAATGAATATAAAAATTTTAGAGAATTTTTCTTAATGATTTTTGCTAATCTCTCCCTAATTAAGACAAATGAAGGGGTATTTATAGACTTGAGGAAAAATATAACCGTTGGGGACACGATGGGTATTTTGGAAAAAGATTAAGTGAGTTTAATTAAAAATAACCCAATTTAACTTCGGTAAAAATTGAGCAACCCGAGAGGTTTGGTCGACCATTTTTAAGGTTCGATTGACCAGATTGCTCAGTTTGGTCGACCAAGGTGTTTTTGAACTGAGGTGTTGGTCGACCAGACTTGAGGCGATTTTTTGAACCTTAGAGGTTCGGTCAACTAAGTTAAGTTCAGTTGACCGAATTTGGATGTTCGGTTGACCAGGCCATTTTACAACTAGGAGGTTCCGTCAACCAAAGCGTTGAGATTTCCCACATGCCAGTTCAATCAACCAGGGCGTTGACATTCATTTTAAGTTTAGTCGACCAAATAGTCAAATCTTTGACCCTAAGGAGGTTCGATCGACTGAAGGTCTACGTGTATTTTGGTTAGGTCGACCGAGTAGTCAAACTGTTAACTCTGGCAAGTTTGGTCAAGCGAAGCTCTTATATAGCTTTGAGTTCGGTCAACCGAGGCCATTCAAATTGTGTATTTAAGTCCAGATTTTCATTTGAAGTCACCCGTAATCACATGAATGTTAATTCTAAGTTATAGGGGACTTTTCACATGATAATTTGAAACTTAAAGTCAATCTATGGTCTTTGAGCTTTTTAATTAGTCCCAAAAATCTGGCGTCGATTGACCAAAATCCCTAAGGTCCTGTGGTTCCCTATGGTCAGTCTATAGTCATCACTGAGCTTTTATCCATATCATGCATATAATGTTTATTACAAACCAAATTTAAAACATAAATGCATTTACAATAAAAATCTTTTTCTTCTTTCTTTTGCTCTTCATATTCTTATGGAATATGTAAGGAGTATGTGCTCGTTTAAGGTCTTCCCAACTTTCACTTCACTTCATGTGTGTGATCTAAATAATTAACCTGTTGTTTAAGTACTTAGGCACACATATTAGTAACATGTAGTTTGCCATTATCAAAACCAGGGATCAGACTCAAAAAGTCAACACCCCTTACACCCCTTGTCTCAGCACTAACACTCAACATCTTTAGTTCTCATTTCTAGTTTCCACCAAAGATCTAATACTGACATAACATTTTTCTTTCTTAATGGAAAATATATTCTAAATCATTCTCTAAAAAGTGGTGCCTACAAAATTCAGTAATCAAGTTGTAATACAGTTAGGATCCCTAGTAATCACTCCTCTATCATCCTCTAGTTCCAAAATAAACTTCCTTCTTCTCCTACCACCAAGAACTCTATGGACGAGTCTTAGAGTTACAATACTCGTCCCTAAATCAATTCATTCTCGAATTTTGCCTCCAACTCATCTCATGAGCAAGTTTCTAACTCCCGAAGTATCACAATATTAGTTCTTATAATTATTTTATCATATTTAAAGTGAACATATTCTTACTGAGTTCTCACATTAAATGCATACTCAGTTTTGCGTTTTGGCCAATTAAACAAGGTTTCATCTAGAATGTAACTATCAACTTTAAAAGAAATGAATGCTTGAGCAGTACATTAGACTTCACAGTAGGGAATCTTATTAGCAATACCACAACAACCAAGAATCCAATAATTCTTGGCATATTTGTTAAGCCTAAACCCCAATACCTCTGCGATCACTTTTAAAACCTCCCAACACAGAACTCCACAAGGAAACCTCAGCGACAATCTTATCCTACAATAAAAACAAAGGTGGGTACCAATCTTGAAAAAAACTCTTGCATTATCCATGAAGACAATAGGAAACTCATCATCAAAGGCGGCACTCAAACTTAATTTATTATTGTCCAATACCAAGATATTATATTCCTACGTGCACACACGCCTATAGATCCAGTCACGCCCCGAACCCGGCAATGGGACTCAGGGTGTAATATAGTAACCTAACCTGTCCCTGTATCATACAAAACACCAATGATACAATAATGAATGAGGGTCTGACCCCGTGGGGTTCCCGTACACCCTATACACATTCACATACATGACATATACACAACTGAAAATGTTCTTTCTATACATACATGGTACCATACTAGAGTCTATACAGAAGGAGTCTAAGCTCCATAATACAAAACATAAACCCGGGTGCCAGCCAAAACCCAAAATGACAACCCAATATAGTCCTAGTACTTACACAAGCACTTTACACAGTACACCAATCACTATGCTCCCAACACAATGACGCTAGTTTCGATTACTCAAAGGACCTGAAAAACATGTATGTACGAGAGGGGTGAGACACTTCTCAGTAAGGCAGATTCAGGTTATATAGGTGTGTGGCAATTGAATGTTATCATGATATAAAACATACACAGTTCAATACAATTCTAGTATTTTCACAAAACAGTTCCAGTATAGCGCTCATCACACACACACACACACACATGATCAAGTAACCCAGTGTCGTCACACCCTTTGCCTGAAGTCGGCCTGCATTACACGGCATCCTCAACACATAGCGTAGCCCCAGGCTCCCATGGCATAGTACCAGTACATCTGGTGGTTCCACACCCTTCGATGATTATCCGGAAAGGCGGTATTGCACGCCTTTAGATATAGAGCTGGACACTCTTTCACAACCTGGAACAATTCGGAACCCCGTTCCTATATCTCATTTAAGAAAATCACAACTCATGCATGTTTATATAACAATTCAATCTACACCCATTTGGTAAACTAAAAATCATGATTTTCCAAAAATACAGTTTAAACAAGTCAAGGCATGACCATCTCCATAACACAATATATCCACGGTTTTCCAATGAAACCAGAGATGCAACTCAATGCCCCTTTTTTCCCAAAACTATAATATGAAAATCCCATAATTTTACCCATTAGATTTCCCCAAATAAGTAATCAAAACACACGCAAGACCGTGAACCATAGTTTCATCGAATCCTATTTCAAAAATAACCGATATAAATAGAATCCCCTTACCTTTCCCCAAAAATACAAACCCGAACTCTATGGCTCCTAAACAGTGAACCAAGTTCCTAAAACCTATAAATCACAGTACAAAACATACTTACAATTCCATTCTCTATAGAACTACCAAACGGAAATAAAAACCGAGCCTTATCTCGATTTTGGGTCAAATCCTGAAAACGCTCGAAACAATGATCTATTCCACAAATCTCGAAGAGAATCCTTCTCTGATCCTCGTAGTAACATCAAATCGTCGATTCTAACAACGTACGATGAATAAATATATATATATATATATAGAGAGAGAGAGAGAGAGAGAGAGAGAGAGAGAGGATTTTCATATCTTAGCCATGAAGCAATGGAAAAAGATATTTATAGGACCTTTGACTCAGCCAACCTCGTCTACGAGGCGACGTCTTCATCGACGAGCCAACGTAGGCAGTTCTTCGACATAGCGGTTGCCTCGTTTACGAGCCTGAGATTTTTGGATTTCCCGAAACCTCTCGGCTTCTCCTTGTCGACAAGCCTTTGCATTTTGTCACCGAACAACTAAAAGGCCTTCGTCGACGAACTCTGGCTTTGTCGATGAAGCATGCTCAATTTACTATTTTGCCCTTTCCTTATTTATTTATTCTGGATCTCACAGATCAGGTTCTTACAGATCCAAACCTAATTTAATTAAAATTTAATTCACAACCTAACATGGACGTTTTCATTTATTCTATGCACATGCATCTTTGACTCTATAACTCACTGAAATACATCACCAAAATCTCATTACACCTACTACACGTGTCCAAATCTCAAACAACCATAAGCTTTGTACATCCACTTTTCTTGACCTTGTTCTGGGTGGAAGCCTTATACAATAGACCAAACCCAACTTAAATGACCTCCAAAACTTAAACAAAAATTGTCAAATATTTCCCCAGTACAATTGGTTTATCTACAAAATAACTCTTAACTAAGACCTTATCATCAACTTCCAATTCAACTTCTGAAACACAAGGGAATGGTGAACCTCCATAACCTCCATAATAATTGCTTCATTTCGAAACAATGGATTCGAGGATATAGAAAAAAAGTTTTCCAAGACTAGAGTATCCTAAGCTTTCCTTATACTGTATCACCACAATAAATATTTTGGAAATCCTTGGTACAAAAACATAACTGTAAGGAAAAGAAACTTTCCTACATGCAGTGATACAGGGTCAATATTCAACAACTTTAATTCTTCATTACATTCCCTCAAAACTAATATATGCGGGCCTTCATAGACTTATGCTTGGAAGATAAGGAAACTAAATTAAGCAAACCAATTAAACAAAAATATCAATTTCCTAAATAACCTAAAATCTTGCTTCCTAAGCAATAGTATCCCAGAATTCTGAAGATTCGCCTCTAATGAAATCACCATAAATAAATAACCGAATATACCATTGACATCAGGAAGTTAATAATAATCTGTTGGTAACAAACTGCATTATTTTTCCATTATCAAAAAAATTCAACCTCAAATTTTAAAATGCAAAAGATGAATAACAAAGACCACAACTATTTTTGTTCTTCAACTAACTCAACATGCTGTAGGTTGATCCCCAAATGCAGTGATTCAACAATTTTAGTGGCAACTTCCTAAACTACCTTTTCTCATTGGTTGACCTCTTTTGAATGAACCCAAAAGGAAAGCTTCTCTTCTAATTAACACTGCTCCAACACAAAGAACAATACCCATTCAGAACCATAAAAATTTCCCACATTACCCCCCACTGTTCACCAAATCTGAACAACTGGATATGACCTCCTTCCATCATCGAGACGACCATTTGCAAATTGGACCACAACTACACTCATCTTCTCCAAACCCACAATCACCAGCAACATTTACAAGAAGCTTTACTATTCATTTGTAAACTCAACTCTATAAGACTTTAATTTTCTCTAGTCCCTACCCAACACTTATCTCACCAACTTTTGTAATGAGTACCTGAAAAGGAAGGTGTATTCCCAAGAGGGGGGTGAATTGGGATTTTAAAATTTCTTTGACTGATTCGTTAACTTATTTTAATTTCAGCCACCATATAAGCAAAGTAGGTTTTCAATTTTAAGTTTAGAGGAAAAATAACTTTGTTAAAACCTTTTTAAATGAATATACTAAGTTGAATATCCTCTTTAGCACCTCAACACAATTCAATCAACACAATCATAACACAATCCACACAAGATAAAGAACAATGCTGTCAAGTTTCATAACTTTAGCAAACTAAAGTAGAGTTTTGAGAATATTTGTTTGCTGATAAGAAGCCCAGTATTTGTGTTCTTGTTTTCTCAATATAAACCACAATTCAAACTTCCAACAATCTTCTAAAAACTCAGGCTTTAAATAAACTTTCAGTTAATTAGTCTTGGGTGTTAACCAATCAACATACTCCCTTTAAGGTTTTTGCAATTTATATTGATCAACTCACGTACCCCCTTTCGATTTCCGGAATCAAAAAATCAAATTAATCCTTGGTTTATTTAATTTCTAATCCACGTAGTTTATATGATCAAAAATTAAAATCCAACCATGCAGTTAATTTAAATAAGAAATTAAATGAGAGTAGGGAAGAGAGTGAGACAAGAGTTTTTACGAGGTTCGGCTATACCAGCCTACGTCCTCGCCTTAGGCTAAACCACCCAAAGATTCCACTATAACCACTCCTTTACGGGTAGGAGCAACCTTACAATCTCTTCTTCAATAGGCTAGAGTGCGCCTCTCCAAACGATACACCATGCTTGGTCCAACAACGATTCAAGAACCTGAACCATCTACACAAACAAAAACAAGTTTTGGTGTACAAAGACACTCTTAATAAGAGCAGACTAGTACAACAATTCAGCACTAAAATATACTTCTATTCAAAATAATAATTGAAAGAGTTTGAAGCCTTTAAAGGTATATCACCGTGAGCTTTCTTTCTTGTTTGAAAAAATTCAGTATAGGCTTAGAATTGTGTTAGAGATTCCTAGCAAACCTCAGTAGAGAATTCAGAAAGTAATTGCACAAGAGAGCTTTTAAGAGTATTGAGATTTTTGAGAGTAAGAAAGCTTGATTGCTGTAATTGCTTGATGTGTTTTAATCCTTAGCCTTGAGAAGGTATTTATAGATGATTAATCAAGAGTATTTTGTGTTCCCCAAGTGACTTGGAGTGTTTCCCAAGTTTTCATAATGACTAGAATTTACAAAATTAAATTTGGAAAGTACCTGTTATGTTTAAAATTAAAATCTCGAAGAGTCAGTTGACTGAAAAATATGAGTCAGTTGCCTAGATTCATTTAAAACACTGAGATTTTCAAAGTCAGATTGAGTTAGTCAACTGGGAAGACACGAGTCAATCGACTGGGTCCTCTTGGGTTGTTTTAAAATCTGTTCAAATTTTTGTCAGTCACCTGGAAAACCGTGTTAGTTGACTAGGTCCTCTCGAGTTGTTTCAAAATAAATTTAAATATTTGTCAGTTGACTGGGAAAATCTTTTCAGTCACCTGGAAAGACCAAAATTTGATTTTTTAAAATTTATTTCCAAAATATTTTTACACTTTTGCTTTCCCCAAAACAATTTAAGTCTTTTGAAGGGGTTTTTCAAAACATGGTCTCTAGGTCAATGGTACTCCTAATGAGCTTCAAATCCAATCAAATTATCATTTGAATGAAGTACTTTCATAGAGATTCTTCTTAAGACTTTAAAACACTTTCTAAGTTTGGAGTCTTTTTGCTTGTCCTTTGTTGAGTCATTTGAACTTTGAGCTTCAAATTCTCTAAGCTTTTAGCAAGTCTTCTTTGATATTCATGCTCTCATGATCTTCAAGCTTTCATATTCCTTTTCCATGGAGTCTTGCAATCAGCTTTTGTATTCATTTGAACTTAATGACTTGATTTTTAAAATTTCATCACTTGTAACAAAACATGTAAAGTGAACTTTTATTTGTTATCATCAAAACAAGATTAGTAAGCCATGTTAGGCCAACAATCTCTGCCTTTTTGATGATGACAAATAAGGAGTAAAAATGAGTGAACCTTGATAAGAATCCCCCCCTTACAATAAGCATATTTTTAACATTGTTTTGCAAGTACAATATATTCAATAATATCAACTTCATTTTTATTTATTTCAATTATTTCAATATATTATATATCATATATCGAATTTGCTTAATATCCCAATGTTTCAATATATTCAATAGTATCAACTTCAGTTTTATATATTTCAATTATTTCAATATATTATATATCATATATCAATTTTTATTAATATCCCAATGTTTCAATTTTGCTTTCAAGTTTAGCTAAATATCTCAATTTTGCTCAATCATTCTCCCCCTTTTGACATCAATCAAAAAAGAGAAAAATAGAATTTTAAGGTCCAAGGTAGACACAAATGCATACACACAAAATGATATTCATAGAAAGTCATATGTGTATATAATGTTATGGGCAACTTGAGATACATACCAAAAAGCAAACTGAAATACAATCCAAAACATAAACAAACTAAATACATATATAAAGGGATAACAAAACAAAAAACAATAGATAAAGCATAAAAAGATCATCAAGCATCAGCAGCAATAGCAGCATCATCATCATCAGCACTATCATCATTTCCTTCATCGTTTTTTTTTTTCCTTGGATTCCTCATCTAATGCATCATCACTTGGATAACGTGAGGAACTAACCTGAGAATGTTCTAAACGGCTAAGTCTTTGATTGATGGAGGAAATATGAGATTGAAGGGAGGAATGACTTTATTGAAGAGATTGAAGTCGTGAACGTACATCACTACTAAAATTGGTGAACTGATGATGGAAATGCATGAACCATGAAGAAGTATCAGGTTGTGGTTCAGGCTGCTGTTTAGGAAGTGGAGCTTGCTCAAGAGCTAGCCTTGGTGCTCTTTGTCCTCTTAGAAACCAACCCTAGTCATGCTTCTCATATCCCACATGTTTTAAAGTTGTAGAATTGAACAAATCATACCGAGTTCTTTTGATGAACAACTCATTCGAACTGATGATACTAAGGTGAGAAAACAACATATTGAGAATGCCACCATAAGGAAGAGTAACCCTACGAGCTTCTAGCCTTATCCACATCCATTTTAAAAGCAAACTGGACAAGTCAAGCTTCTTCCCTTTCAAAAGGGACCACATAGTGAAGCAATCCACATAGGACATGTAATCATGTGATCTGATCTGAGGTGTGATATTGTAGGTTATGATTTTCTAAAGAATCTGAGCTTGAAGGTTCAGCTGAGTGTACTTTAGAGGAGTTATGAATTGGTCGGGTGCTTCTACCATGATCAAAGGTAAGAATTCCTCATGTGTGAAGCCTTGGTCCATAATCCAAATACGAGAAAGTGTAGGACACTCAAAATCACCTCGGTCAATATGAAGAATGGGGGCCAAGGTTTGAGGAGTCAATATAATTTTATGGCCTCTAAATTCAATGGAAAGAACCGATTGATTTTGTGTAATGTTGGCACAAAAAAGTTTAACAAGATTGGGGTATAGACCCTTTGCTTGATAGACTACTAAATTAATCCAACCTATTGCCTTGAACATTGGTAAAATATTTGGAAAATCGGCTATGAAGAAATCGATATTGATTATCTTACCAAATATAGGATCAGTTGCTCGAAGATGGAGATGATACCTTTGCTTGGCTTGAGGAGTAACCAGCCATGGATCAAGGTTATCTCTTCTTGGCTGAAGGTAGAACGTCGATTGGTAGCCCATTTGGTTCTCAACATATTTTTGAATGAATATTTGCAGAAACCTGAGAAATTCAAAGGAGAAGAAGTGGGAAGATGATTTTCAATCATTTGGAGGAAGGATTTTGGGTTTTAGAATCAAAGGGAATAGAAGAGAAGGGTTTTGGGTGAGTGGAGGAATAGAGTCCAGTTGACTAGAAAGAATGAACATAGGGTTTTCGCGCTAAAATTTTATAAACCCCGATGATCCAATCGACTGGGTCACTTGAAATCAGTCGCCCGACTGACAGAAAAATGAAATTAAGCAACCGAGAGGCTTGTCACATGTTTGGGAATTCTGAATCAGTCGCCTAACTCACAAACATAATGAAATTCAGCAGCACAAGGGCTTATCAGTTGATTGGGAAATCTGACTTAGTTGCCCGACTCCTTAGAATTTTCCAATTTTCTCCTTTTCTCTTCTTGTATTCTTTCTAAACCACTTCCCTATTGTGTAATAGTCCTAGTTCTCTTCTAATTGAAATAAATCTTTCTTCTGGAAGAGGATTCGTGAAAATGTCCCCTCATTGCTCGATTGTATTTATAAATTCAAGCATTATATCTTCTTTTTGCACGTGATCTTATAGGAAATGATGTCTTATATCAATACATTTAGTTCTTGAGTGTGAAATTAGATTTTTAGAAATGTTTCTTGCACTTGTGTTATCACATTTTATTGGAATAGTTGAATATTCTAAGTTAAAATCTTTTAATTGCTGTTTCATGTATAATGTTTGTGAACAACAACTCCATGTTGTTACATACTCAGCTTCAACAGTAGATAAAGTTACGAAGTTTTGTTTCTTTGAAAAACAAGATACTAGAGATCGTCCTAGAAAATGGCATGTACCACTTGTACTTTTTCTATCAATTTTATATCCTGCGTAATCGGCATCTAAATAACTAATCATTTCGAATTTGGTGTCCTTAGGGTACCAAAGTCCTAAATCAATTGTTCCTATCAAATATCTTAGGATTCATTTTACAGCTATTTGGTGTGATTCTTTATGAGTTGATTGAAATCGTGCACAAATGCATACTCTAAGCATTATGTCCGATCTACTAGTTGTTAAGTATAACAAGCTTCCTATCATACCTTTATAGTATTTCATATCTACTGGTTTTCCTTTGTCATCCTTGTCAAGACTTATGGAAGTACTCATGGGAGTTCCTATGGGCTTACTACTTTCCATGTCACATTTCTTAAGCATGTCTTTTATATATTTAGATTGATTTATAAAAGTTTCATTCTTGGCTTGTTTAATTTGTAAACCTAGGAAGTAGTTTAATTCTCCCATCATGCTCATTTCAAATTCATCTTGCATACATTTAGCAAATTCCTTAGATAGATCATCATTAGTTGCTCCAAATATGATATCATCTATAAAAATTTGTATTATAAGCATGTCATCCTTTTTAGTTTTGATAAATAAGGTACTATCAACCTTTCCTCTAGAAGACCCCTTTTCTGGTAAGAATCCACTTAATCTTTCATATCAAGCCTAGGGGCTTGTTTCAAACCATATAAAGCCTTAGTTAACTTATACACATAATCAGGATTTTGAATGTCCTCAAAGCCCTGTGGTTGTGCTATATATACCTCTTCATTTAAAAAACCATTTAAAAAGGCACTATTTATATCCATTTGATACAATTTGAATTCCTTATGAAATGCATAAGCTAAAAACATTTTTATTGCTTCCATTCAAGCTACGAGGGCAAATGTCTCATCATAATCTATTTCTTCTTCTTGGTTGTATCCATAAGCTACAAGTCTAGTTTTATTTCTTACCACAATTCCATTTTCATCCTTTTTATTTCTAAATACCCACTTAGTTCCAATGTTGAATGATTATCTAGTTTGGGAACTAATTTACATACTTTATTTCTTTCAAATTGATTTAATTCTTCTTGCATGATTATTATCCACAAGTCATCACTTAGAGCTTCATCAACATTCTTAGGTTCATCTTGAGATAAGAAAGCATAATGATTACATAGATTTTTCAAAGAAGATCTTGTAGTTACACCTTGTGATGGTTCTTCTATGATTTGATCTTTCGGATGATTTCTTACATATTTCCATTCTTTGGATAATTTAGAATTTTCTATAGCGTCATCATTTGAATTTAATTCATTTTCTTCTTATTTTGCTTCTACAATTTCTAAGTCTTCTCGTTTTTGAGTATTTTGAACTTCTTCGGCATTTATTGTTTTGTTAAAGGGATTTTCTTCATCAAATGTTACATGAATTGATTCCACAATTGTAAGAGTTCTTTTGTTGTAGATTCTAAAAGTTTTACTCTTTAATGCATACCTTAAGAATATACCTTCATCGGCTTTTGCATCAAATTTACCTAAATCATCTTTATCATTTAATACAAAGCATTTGCATCCAAAAACATGAAAGTAAGAAATGTTAAGCCTTCTACCTTTCCAAAGTTCATAGAAAGTTTTATTTAAATTTGATCTTATTGATACTCTATTTATCACATAGCATGCGGTATTTACAGCTTCAGTTCAAAAATATTTTGGTAGCTTATGTTCATTTAGTATTGTTCTTACCATTTCTTTAAGAGCTCTATTTTTTCTCTCAACAACTCCATTTTTTTGTGGAGTTCTAGGTGCTAAACAATTATGATTAATTCCATATTCATTACAAAAATTTCAACTTCTTTGTTGTTGAATTCTTTTCCTTGATCACTCCTTATATTTGAAACACTATATCCTTTTTTTCATTTTGAAGTTTCTTGCACAAATGTACCAAGGTAAACCTAGAGTAGTCATCAACTATGACAAAAGCATATTGCTTACCTCCTATGCTTTGAGTTCTAGCAGGACCAAACAAATCTAAATGAATAAGTTCTAAGGGTCTACTAATACAAATATATTTCTTCTTTTTAAAACTTGTTTTAATTTACTTCCTAAGTTGGCAAGCATCACAAATTTTATCTTTTATGAATTTTGTATTTGGTAAACCTTTGACTAACTTCTTTCTAGATAAGTTTGATAATAGATCCATGCTTGCATGTCCTAGTCTTCTATGCCAAAGCCAACTTGTAGAGACTTGGAAAAAATAATAACAATTAAATAATAATAAGGAAAAGGGAGTTAAATGGGAGAAAAGAAACTCAAGAAGGGCAATATCAAGGTTCGTCAATGAACCCCTAGGTTTCGTCGACGAACTTACTTGTATGGTTCGTGGACAAGTACCTGACTTTCGTTGACGAAGAGATACCAAGAGGGGAATTTCAGACCTTAATGATTTGTCGACGATCTCACTGTCTTTGTCAACGAAATCTCTTCTTTCGTTTGTCGACGAATCCACATGTCTCATCAACGAAGCTACGTGGATAGCTGCCTATATATAGCCGAAAATTACATTTTCAGCAAGGAAAAATCCCTCTCTCTCATTTGATCTTCCTAAGTTTAGCCTTCCTACCTTCTCTCTTCAGATTTGGCTCCATTGACGATCGGAAGTTACCACGATAATCCCGGGGAGATTCTCTCAAACTTAGTCGGAGTAGATTGCTGATTTGGGGTTCTTGGACATCATCCCAAAATCAAGGTAAGTGGGTTATTTAAAGGTTTTCATGGTTGTTATGTAACGACCAAAAAAAAATTTTAAAAATTATTATTAACTAATTAATTAATTATTATTAAGAAAATTAATTAAATTAAGCAATCTGAGGATTATGTGTATATATATATATATATATATATATATATAAGTATATAAAATAGTAATATTATAATATAAGATATATAAATATATTAGAATTGATGTTTCCTGATGCTTGAACAAGCTTTAGGAAGATTCTTTCTTTCCCGCAAAGGCAACAGAGAGCCCTAGCTGCGTCCACTTTCACTTTCTCACTCCTCTGTTCACTTCACTCTCTCTCCTCAATTTCTCAGAAAATATTCGGTCAATCGAAAATCCAAAAATACCACTGGACTCCATTTTCTGCCACTAACATTTCTACCAAAGTGGATTTTTTGTAGGAGCAACGTAGGCATATCTCTTGGGTAAGGAAAATTCTCACTCTTACCTTAATTTTTTCTAAATTTTAAGCCAAATTAATGATCGGCCACTACCACAAGAATTTAGGGATGATTCTCTACAAGTCTAGCGGAGCGGATTTCTCGTGGTGTCATTGTAGGCATAGCTCCAAAACTAGGATAAATGAATTATTTAAAAATTAACTGTTCTTTAATTATTGTAATTTAGGAAAGGTTAAAATAATATTTTATTGGGGTTGATTTGATTGAATCAAGGTTCGGGTGAACGTCGCACGGGTACAATTTTGGGAACCCTGCAGGTGTGGTTCAGAAAATCAGGTAAGGGGAAATAAAATTATATTAGTATTTTATTAAGGTGAATTGGTTATTTACGAGCATATGAAATTTATTATTTATCTATATGATTTTTTTAGAACGGCTTGAGTACTGGAAAATGATGATTTTGTTTAAAGTTTATATTAAGGATAATTGCATATGATATTAAATTCATGTGACATGGGAACAACTTTTCCTAATAAATTGAATATGAATTACTGTGGTATTTGGGTTTTCATGTAGGGATGCTTGGAATGATTATGACATGATAAATGAATTGTTATGTTTGACTCATGTGTGGAAATGTATTGATCTGTTGGATACTTGTATGGTAATGCATTGATGCGTCTATGTGAACTAACTGGTGTGGTTATTCGTATGCATCTCAATATAATGTTGGCATGAGGAGGTTGTTGTATTGTCTAGATTTAAATCATGATATGACATTGGAAGGTCGAGGAGCTCGTCATATTGTCATTTATATGGGGTAGGACATTGGCAGGTCGAGGAGCTTGTTCTATTGATGTACTACGGGTAGGTAATGGAGAATAGATACTGGTGAATAGTGGTGCCTGTGTGGACCATGTGTTGTGAAAGCTGGAGTGGTGCCTGTGTGGGCCACGTTATATCCTGTGTCGATAATGGTGTTTGTGTGGGTCATGTTATGTATCATGTGTGGATGGTGGCTCCTATGCGGACCATGTTATGTACCCTGTGTGGGCCACATGTAGATAAGAAGTGCGTAGGTGCCTGTGTGGGCCACGTACTGATATGTACGCAATTGTTCTGTGTGGGCTACGTACTGAGGACATTGGAAAATGAAGTATAAGTTTCATGATTCCTGTGTGGATGTGTTGAGCATGCGAATTTAATTAAAACATAATAATAATGGTATAACATATTGTGAATGCATGTGTGTGCATGCGACGAGGTAAACATATCACCAAGGGCTTGCTGAGAAATGCGAGTGTTCTGATAGGTAGTTTTTGGGTATCAGAGCGAAGGGATGCTACTTGTGTAAAGACCCGAAAAATTAAAATAATTAAAAAAAATAATAATAAATAAATAAAATAACAAATAAATAAATAAAAGGAATGGTGTGGGAAAAAGAAAAAAAATTAAAAATAAAGAAATTAAATTAAATTAAGATAAATTAAATAATTAAATAACTAGTTGTTAAATTAAATATTATTGTATTGGATTTATAAAAAAAATAATTAAAATAAGATATATATATATATATATATATGTAAGTAAGTTTATATATATATATATATATATAAAAGTTAAAGTAATATATAATATACATATATATATATATACGATAAGTATAAGTTTAATATATATATATATATATATATATATATATATATATATATATATATATATAAAGTTACTGACAAAATGAGTAAAAGAAGAAGAAAGAAGAAGGAAGAAGAAGAAAGAAGAAAGAAGAAGAACCTGGAGAGAAGCAGACACGCCCCCCCCCCCCCCTCCTGAATATTTTTCCTACGTGCCACTCCTCCGTCTCCGCTTCTCTCCTTCTCTCAATTACTCGGTGAGTTTGCGACGGATCGGGAAACGGAAGGTGCCGTTGGAGTCCTGGTTCCGCTGCCGACATTTCTACTGGAGCAGATTTTCATGGGAACGGCTTAGGCAATGCTCCTGGGGAAAGGTAATTTTTTCCCATTTTCTCAATTTCGTCGTTAATATGTGATTAAATCGACGAACGGACACCACCACGGGGTCCTAGTTGTCGTCGTCGTCATTTTGACGTATGTAATTTTTCAATTTGGGTTTTCTACGTCCTTCTCCAAAGCGAGAGTAGGATTTAGGAAATTTGGCAATTTGGCTAAATTTAAGGGTATATTTATTTATTTAAGAATTATGACCCTAGGAAATATTTAAATAATATTTTATTCATGAATAATTTATTGGAACTAGGAATTTAATTTCAGGGTCCGGGTGAGCGCCGCAGGTATTTTTCGGAATCCCTGTTGGCGTAGTTCAAGAAATCAGGTAAGAGGAAAAATATATATTAAATCAAAATTTTTATGAATTTAATGGAAAAATAAATTGTGTTATATCTACGTGTATATGTTTCGATATGGATAAAATGCCAACTGTTTAAATTATATTTTTTTGCAAGTTTAGGGTTGTTTATTAGATATGTATATGTGAAAATGAACTGATAAAAGTGGGAAATATTTTTAGGATAATTAATTAAGAAATGAAAGGTATTTTTAGTTTATAAACATTAAATGTTGGTTGGCTTATTTTACAGGCAATGTATGAATTTTACTGTTAAATTGTGTGGCATGAGATTCTGTGCAAATATATGTTAAATGTATGAGATGCAGGCTAAGTAAGTAAAGCAATGAAAATAAAATATTATATGGACAATATTGCCTGTGTATGTTAAATGCAACCATGTAAATGTAAGACAGCTGAAAGAGAGCCATGTTAGCAGATCTAGCACACTTCTGTGTAGACTAACTGATGACAGCTAAAAGGAACTGTGTTAGCTGATTTAGCACGTTTCTACGTAGACTAACTGATGATGGCTAAAGACCAGCTGTAGTACGAAGTAATGAAATATAATGTTATGCAATGAAATGACTGATGAAATGGCAATGAAATGAAATGACAAAGGCAAATGATGTAAATGGGAAAAAGTCACTTAAAGTGAAACGAAACGCAAAGTTAAGTTATGAACAGGAATGAATGTGCATGAATGTATAATGACAGAACAGATTGATGTATTATGATATTAGAAGTACGTATGTACGTAGAACATGTTACGATTGGGCGAGGCGTACCTTTCGCCTAAGGGCTTGCTGAGTAAGGCGAGTACACTAGTAGCTACAAATGTGGCAGTAGCCACATAACGTACTAGGGCAGAGGGAACCTACTTGTATGGGCGAGTAGAATTCCCTATCCTTAGGGCCTTTGCCGATAAACTATTGTTGAATGCGTGAGTACGAGATTAATTTATCACTTGAGAGCTTACTGAGTAAGGTGAGTGCCCTGGTATGCTTAAATTGTGACCTTCGGGTTGCCAAATGTATCAGAGCAGAGGGGTGCTACTTGTATGAGCGGGTAATCACCCCTGTACTCGGGGAATCTCAGAGTTAAACATTCGCATGTGTTTGATTAGGATCAGGGAATGCTTTTGAAAATTATGTTAAGGATTTTCAAATGTTAAATATTATGTTATATATAAACTCATGTGGTCATAAACTGCTTTAATATATGGTTTCTTCCCTTACTGAGATGTGCCTCACCCGAATATAAATTTTTTTTTTTTCAGGATTTCATCGAGATCGAGCTTAGAGAGCTCGAGGTTCTATAACATTATTGGGAAATAGTAAAAGAAAATGGTATATTTCTATGTTAATTATGAGATGCAAAAATTTATGTTTTACGTCCTTATATTTTAAGTCTGTGGAGAAAAGAAAGTTTGTGAACATACTAAAATATTTTGGAGATATATGTAATTATGGAAATGTAGATGTTGAATGATTTAATATGGATTGTAGTTAGAATTAGTAAACTCTGGTATTATGTTATATGGAGATTATGATCATGTTTTTCCGCTGCGTATGTTTTGGAATATAATTTATGAGGATATGATCAGGTATAACGCGTTGGACCCGGGATTAAGGGTTTGGGGCGTTACAACTTGTATGGGTGGGTAAACATCCCAATCCTCAAAAACCTTCGCCTTTAAAATAATAAAGATGTGTATACTAGCGGCGAGGTAATTCTTCACCTAAGGGCTTACTGAGTAAAGTGAGTGCTTTGATAGGTAGTTTTTAGTACTAGAGCAGAGGGAAGCTACTTGTATGGTCGGGTAATTTTCCCTATCCTCGGGGACTTTCTCCTGCATAAAAATTATATACTTGTGCTTTTTGGATATGTGTATGATATCAGATGTCAGTGATGTTATTAATGATATGTTTTCTCAGTTGTTATTGATATTATATGAGAAGCAATTTATTTTGATATATAAATATTAAAACTTATTTGTCACACACTGTTATAATTTATTCCACCTTTACTGAGAAGTGTCTCACCCTAGTAGATTAACAACTTTTCAGGTTCTTTTGGAGATCGGGTTTGAAGGCCTAGGCTGGGATTGTTTTTGGTGGTTTCTTTTTGGGGTATTGTGAGATACAGATATATTTGTACGGGGCTATGTTTTAAATGCTGGTTGTGGATACGAATATCAGGATGTTGTAGTGTTCGTTTTTCGATTTTTATATAGAACTCTGGTATTTATTTGAGGTTATTTATTTATATTCCGCTGCATGTATGTTAATTATGGTATAAGATACAGGTGATTGGAACACGTGGCACCCGGGCCCCACTTGGCGGGTTCGGGGCGTCACATGTTAGGTATTTCTGGGCCCAGGAATTGTATTAGATGATAATATGATGGAGTTTAAGTTGATTAAACTAGGGTTGATGTGGTTTCTTGGTTTGGAGTTCTGTGCACTGTAGGCATGACTTGAGGATCCCTGTGGGTGTTTCCTCAAGAACTCAGGTAAAGTTGATAAATAGTTAATGGTTTAGAATTTCATGGATAAAATGAGATATGTGAGCCTGGGGAAAATGTGAGTATAGTTATTATTCTGAGTTCGAGTTGATTGAATCAGGAAATATACATCATTTTAGGATTCTGAGTTTGATACGTTGTGGGCATAAGGATAAAGTTGGAGTCATGCCTCCCAATCAGTTAGGTTAGGGAAATATATTATGTCTGTTAATTAGAGATTTTTTTCCTAAAAAAATTTGGTATATGATTATGGGTTTCCAGAGTGTAAGATTTTGAATAATTCAGAGTAAGAAATTATACAGTTTTACAAATTACATTTAATGAGTTTTAATTATTGTGTGGCATGAGAATATTAGTATAGTACAAAACTCTGCACAACTTTTACTGAACTACAATAATATTGATTTTACAGAATCATGATATATAGATTATACAGTTTTATTTACAGAGCTATGGCTATATAGTGTTTTACAAAATTATAGTTTACATGGTTATACAGAGCTATGATATACAGTTTTCACAGTACCATGATATTTAGATTATAGAACCATGACATTCAGATTTCAGAATCATAACATACAAATATTCCAGTTTATACAGATCAATTTACTACAGCGTTATGGTTAACATAGTTTATTGCGAAATCATGGTAAAATAGTAATATATATATATATATATATATATATAAAGTATTATATAGTATCAAACCCTGATGGACCAAATCAGATTACAGAGTACGATACTACTGTAGCTATTATAGTTCAGAGTGCAACCACACATGTCAAATAGAGTTTGGAATTTATGAGTAGTCGATTATGCCTTGGGAGAGATGAAGGCTCCCTGGCAGTCCAAGTTAAGGCGGTCAATCTAACGACAGAGGTTTTCAGTTGACTTATCCTGGTAAGCCAACCAGTGTTAAGTCCAGCCCACGGGCCGCACAACCCTATCATGAGGGGTTAAATCATGAGATACAATTATCCATCTAGGGAAATTTTTACAGTTATATATATGTATATATGTAGTAATCCAAACTCAGAAAATAAAATAAAAATAAATAAAGGAAAAAGGGAAAAGAAAGAAGGAAAAGGAAAAGGATTTTTGAAGGAGTCAAAGGGTATTTGTCGACGAACCAACTGGTTTCATTTACAAACATCCTTCTTTGGCCCGTCGACGAAGATTTATCAAGAGAGGTTTTAGATATTACTAAGATTCATTGACGAACTCACAGCTTCATCAACAAACGTTCTTCTTGTTATCATCGACGAATCCACGTGTCTCGTTGACGAACCCCTGCCTATAAATAGTGTTGCTTTCATTTTAAGTGACGTTTTCTCTCTCCTAATGCCTCTCTCTCTCTTTCTCTCTCTCTACCCTACGGTTCCCTCACTCTCTCTCTTAAATTTCGGCTCTATAAAAGCCTGGATTAATGATCAGGAACCATCACGAGATTCTTGGGAAGATTCTCTACAACTTAGGCAAAATAGATTTTCAGTTTGGAGTTCTTGGGCACCACCCCAAAACGAGGGCAAGTAGGATATTTTTAATATTAAATTAAGTATTGGGAGTGTGTGGGCCTAGGATATGTTAAATGATAAATATCTTAGGGTTAAACTAATTAAGTTAGGATTTTTGGAATACAAGGTTTCGTTTCCTGTTTGATTTGGGTAGAATATTCGAGGAGCAAGTAAGGGGAATTTATTATAGCAGGTTTTACTAAGTTTGAATTGGATAAATTTGATTATACAAATTTATATATTTAGGTATGATTTTGTGAACAGTTAGGCATTTGGGAAAGTAATGATTTTTGGTATATATTATATATGGGAAAAATTGTGTGACATGAATATAACTTTCATAAATTTACTGGTTGCAAATACTGGCTATTGTGAATACTAATTGGTAATAAAAATTGACTACTTGTGAATATTGGTTAGTTGTGAATATAGTTTATTTGTGAACATGGATTGGTTGCGAATACTGGCTACTTGTGATTACTGTGTGGTAAATATTTTGATGTGTGTGTGAATGTGTTAGCTTTACCGTGATCCCAAGAGGGGGGGTGAATTGGTATTTTTAAATCTATCCTCTAGGTATTCCTCTTAACAGCAGTATGTTCACAATCTTATGGTCAATCTAGTGCAAGTAAAATCAGAAATTAAATAAAGCAATTTAATCAATTTCACAAGCACCAGAAAGCAGTAAAGAGAAGGGTGACACACAGATATGTTATCGAGGTTCGGCCAACTACCTACGTCCCCGCCTTGGCTAACCAGAACAAGGATTATCACAATAACTTGCTCACTTAAACGGGTGGAGCGAAACCTATACAAACCAGGTCAAATTAACACAGGGCTGACCTCAACCTTTACACCAATCCTTACCGGACTGGATTACCGCCCCCTCAGGCCACGCCTGGAATCTCTCAGATATACAATCAAAAGGTACAGTATAAGGGTGCTTTCACGTAAATCAAATTTGTACCCCAAACGCGCACAATCACAAACACCACAAATGATTTAAAATGTAAGCTCAGTGTGGTCTAGATAGTTCAACTCTCAAATATATATTCTATCAGTGTAGTACGCACGTGAGAGTGTCAATAATAATAATCTATGTATTTCAAAATATTCAATCAAACGTGCTTACACAGAATATCAAACAAGCTTCAAGAATGTCAATCAATGGAGTATCTCAATCACATAAATATGTATATGCTTGGACTTGCAAAATATATATGATCTTTGTTTTCAGCAAAAATATATGAGTGAATAAATATTGCAACAAAGATGTTTCACCTCAAAAACAAATATCTCCTCAAATGGTTTTCAAAATAAAGAGCGATAGATATTTGTAAATGATTTTGAAAATATTTCGCAACCAAAAGCAAATGCGAGCTTCTCAAGATGTTGCAAATAATATGCAATCTTAGAAGATCTAGTAAAGTCTTCTTAGGATGAACTTATCAGCAAAGTCCCCTAAGAATCCTTTTAGGTTTGGTTCTCAACAAAATGAAACAATCTCACAGCAAAGAGAGAGCAAAGCTTTCAATCTAAATACTCAAGAACACTTACAGATGATTTAACAACTTTTGAAGGTAAGTTAGAGTGTATTTGGAAGAATATGAGCAATGAGAAATATTTTTCTTTGAAAGAGAATCTGATTTTCTATTTTTGCTAATCGATGCTTAATTCTCCCAAATGAAAGAGTATATATAGACACACAAAAATATTTTATCTTTGGGGACCTATTAGGGATTGTTAGAAAAAATTAATAACATTTAAAGCATTTTAACCCTATTTAAAAATTTTAATTGTAGTAAAAAATTAAGTGCAACCCAAGAGGTTAGGTCGACCAGATCAGTTTTGGTCGACCAGGCCTCATATGGTTCGGTCGACCAGGGGACTTTGGAATTGAGGGCAGGAGGGCGATTTATTAATTTTTCGAGGTTCGGTCGACCAGGCCATTCTGAACTGGCTGGTTCGGTTGACCAAACCGCTGAGATTTCTCCTGATGACCCTCCGGTCGACCAAGTAGTTGGAATACAAAAAGGGTCAGTTGACCAGATGGTCAAATTTTTGACCCAAGGAGGTTTCGGTCGACCAGGGCTTTTTGAACTACCTGGTTCGGTCAACCAAATGGTCAAACTTTTGACCCATGGAGGTTTCGGTCGATCAGGACTTTTTGAACTACTTGGTTCGATCGATCAGATGGTCAAACTTTTGTCCCAGGGAGGTTTCAGTCGACCAGGGCTTCTTAAACTACTTGGTTCGGTCGACCAGATGATCAAACTTTTAACCCAGGAAGGTTTTGGTCAACCAGGCCAAAATGAACTGACTGTGCTGGTCGACCGAAAGTGCACCAAGTGTGCATTTCGGTCCCGTTTTGAATCATACAAACCCTATTCAAGTACCTAACAAGTATGTGTAAATGTGTGTGTCCTAGGGTCACTTGGGGTCCAATTTGAAAACATCGAAAAAGTCCGATGTCGGTCAACTGAAGGGTAAACCCTAAGGTCTTTTTAAGGTTATTTCTCATTTACGGTTTGTTTGAGCTTACGTAATAAATCATACATGTGATGTGTGTGAGCTTATCAGAGTCCTACTTACTATTACAGACAAATTGCACTACAAAAATATTACAATCAAGAGTATGAATTTGTCTCCAAGCTTTAAGCTTTCACGTGCCATTAATGATGTGCTAAAATGGACCTGCACATAAACTAGATATTTATTAAATACAGGAGTATTTGTCATTATCAAAACCGGGTGTGACCTATAAGGTCAAGATAATGGATCATTTTGTGTGGTTATCTGTGTGTATCATAATATAACGTTGGCAGGCCTGAGGAGTTCGTTATATTGTCTAGATGTAATCACGATATAACGTTGGCAGGCCTAAAGAGTTCATTATATTGTCATTGTATATTGAAGTAGAGCATTGGCAGGACTGAGGAGGTTGTTTTACTGATATACTATGGATAGGTCATTGTGGAGGTATGACAATGATGGTTGGCAGGGAAGAACTTGTGCATAATCCTGTGTGGATATGAGTCCTGTGTGGACAGTATTTCCTGTGTGGATGTGAGTCCTGTGTAGATAGTATTTCCTGTGTGGATGTCAGTCCTGTGTGGATAGTATTTCCTGTGTGGATGTGAGTCCTGTGTGGACTGTATTTTCCTATATGGATAATTGTCATGGAATGTGATATGTGGTATGTGAATTTAATTGTATGTATATTTATGGTAAAGTGATATATGGTAAATGAAACTCCACCTGAGGGCTTGCTGAGAAAGGCGAGTGCCCAAGTAATTTTCAGTTTGGTACTAGAGCAAAGGGAAGCTACTTGTATAGGTGGGTAATTTTCCCTATTCTCAGAAACTTTACCTATATACGTAACCCGAGGGCTTACTGAGTAAGAAGAGTTCCCTAGTGTTGATATTAGAGTAGATGGAAGTTACTTGTATGGGCAGGTAATCTTCCCTATTATGGGGTTCTATTACTAAAAATAATTATGTATATGTGAATGTGATCTGTATGTACTTCCTTTATTGATGACGAACAGCAAATGATTATATTTTATATTTATTTACACTCTCTGCCACACACTGTTATGATTTATTCTTCCTTACTGAGATGTGTCTCACCCTAGTAGATGATAATATTTTCAGGTCCATCAGGTGATCGAGCTTAAAGGTCCAGGCAGGGTAATATTTTTGGTAAATTTTGGGGTGACTGTAAGAACAGTTTATGTATAACTTATGTTTTAAATACTGGGATGTAATATAGTAGTTGGATGTTGTTTTTTTATTTAGGATCTATAGATAGACTCTAGTATTTAAAAAAAGATTATTTATTTTCGCTGCATGATTGTAGTTTATGGTATCAGAAAGAGGTTAATGAAACATGTAACCTTTGGGCCCCACTTGGCGGGTTCAGGGTGTTACAAAATAGATTTTCAAAAAATAGAAAGTATATATAGTAGCTAAAAGAATGATTAAGTAGAAAGTTAATAAACACTTGTACTTTAAGTGACCTAAAAATGAGTTATAATGTATCTTATCTTATATGTTATCTCAGTTACAACTTGATTAATAAATATATTGCTCACGTAGACTCATTTGCCACACACTGGTAATAACATATTTCGTTTTACTAAGAGTTGTCTCATCCCAATATTTATAACATTTCTAGTGATCCAGTTAGATTAGCAGATCAAGCTCGGAGATAGAGGAGACCCTTGTACTACCCTATCTGTAGGGTAAGTGATTTTGGGAGATATATTTTTGAGTAGTTCCTAGGAGTTTTGGTGGATGATTTTGAAGAGATGTGTATGTATGTTTGGAAATTACTGAAACTCTGGTATTGTAATTATGGTGATGTAATTTATGTTTTTCGCTGTATAGGTGTTTTATTTCTATGAACAAGAATTCTCAGTGTCGACTTTGGGACTGAGACATTTTAGTATATTTTATAAGGGGTATCAGAGTAATATAATTCTACAATATATATATAAAAAATGGTATGAATTTTTGGGTTATTACACAACTGGCTTCACTCATGGCAGCTAAGCATGTTACATCTTGAGAGATTAAGTTTTCAAGTTTTATACAATATACATTATTGTCTCTATAAGCTATAAATAACACTTCATGTTTTCTTGGGTTTTGAACTATGCACTTATCTTGCTTAAAGATTACGTCAAACCCTTTATCACTAAGTTGACTTATGCTTAAAATATTATGCTTTAATCCATTCACTAACAAAACATCATCAATTGTAAGCGAGGGTTCTTTACCTATTTTACCAATCTCGACGATTTTTCCTTCAGCGTTGTCACTGAAGGTCACATACCCTCCATCTTTTTGAACTAGGGTGGTGAACTTTATTTTATCCCTGGTTATATGTCTTGAACACCTGCTGTCCAAATACCATTTTTCCTTTGATGGAGTGATCCTAAAGCATACCTACAAGGAAGGATTTACGGTGTTACTTTTGGAACCCAAACCTTCTTAATTCTATTTAAGTCATATCTATTTTTAGTATTCCCTTTCCATTCATTTTTTATTTTGACATACTTCTTTTTAAGTGGACAATCAAACTTTATGTGTTCCTTATTCCTACACAAGAAGCAAGTAGTGTGTTCATGAATATTTGTAGAAGATGTACTAGCATAGTATTTTGCTTCTTTTACAAAATATCCTATAAATAAGTTCTTCTTTTTGTTTTCAATTCCATTGTAACCAATTCCTTCTTTGTTACTAATCATCCTTTGTTGTCCAACCATCTTTTCAAAATTCTCTTTTCCTTTAGTAAAATTATAAATGATTTTGTCTTTATCTTCAATTTGACTTTTAAGATTACTTATTTCTAAGTCTTTCTTACTTTCACCGTTTACTTGTAGTTTCAAGAACTCTTGAGACATGTTGTTTATTTTCTTCATTAGGTCATCAATATGAGATTCCTTTTCTTTTTCAGTTGTGGACAATCAGGTTTAATGCGTCCAACCTTCATGTAGTTATAACATATAGGTGGTTCATTCTTACTTTCCTTTGTGTTTGTTTCTCCTTTGTTAGTTTTAGATCTTTTAAACTTCCAATTTAATTTCCTTTTCTTTCTAAAAAAATTTCCAAGTCTTTTAGTAATGAAGGCTAGTTCTTCATCATCTAATTCATTATCTTCATCTTCATCACTAGAACTTTCTTTGATAGCCTTAAGGGCTATTGATTTCTTATTTTTATTATTGTTCCCTAAATTTCTTTCATTTATCGCCATCTCATATGTGAGAAGGGATCTGATTAACTCATCAAGTGAGGTATTTTTCAGGTTTCTTCCTTCCGTGATTGTTGTGACCTTGGGTTCCCATATCTGAGGAAGTCCTCTAAGGATTTTTCGAATCATTTCATATATTGAATAATTTTTTCTTAAAGCAATTAAGGAATTTATTATGTGAGTAAACCTAGTATACATGCTAGTGATAGTTTCATTAGGATTCATCTTAAAAACCTCATACTCGTTAGTGAGCATGTTGATTCTACTATCTCTAACATCTACCGTTCCTTCATAGGTTACCTCTAACTTATCCCATATTTCTTTAGCTGACTTATATGTCATGACCTTATTGAATTCATTAACGTCAAAAGCACAATATAGTGCATTCATGGCCCTTGAGTTTACTTGCATCATTTTATAGTCAATATCAGTCAAATCTCGTTCTTCTTTAGGCACTTCTTTACCATCTAATAATTTAGTAGGAATGTAGTCACCATGTGTGACAACAATCCATGCTTTCCAATCCATAGTTTGAATATAGATTCTCATTTTTTGTTTCCAAAAGGTGTAGTTTGCACCGTAGAAAATAGGGGGCCTAGTTAAGAATTGTCCTTCAGCAAAAGGGGATACACCTAGGTGTGCATAGTGATCTTTATATAGCTTCTAGTTAAGATTTGTTATAACCCCGCTCTTATACTGATTGAAAAGGAAAGTGTAATCCCAAGAGAGGGGGGGGGTGAATTGGGATTTTAAAATTTCTTTGATTGATTCGTTAACTTATTTTAATTTCAGCAACCACATAAGCAAAGTAGGTTTTCAATTTTAGGTTCAGCGGAAAATTAACTTTGTTAAAACCTTTATAAATGAATATACTAAGTTGAATATCATGTTCAGCACCTCAACACAATCACAACACATTACACACAAGATAAAGAATGTAGTAATGCTGTCAAGTTTCAGCATTTTGTCAAACCAAAGTAGAGTTTAAGAATATTTATTTGCTCATAAGAAGCCCTGTATTTGTGTACCTATTTTCACAATATAAACCACAATTCAAACTTCCAACAATCTTCCAAAAACTCATACTTTAAATAAACTTTCAGTTAATTAGTCTTGGGTGTTAACCATTCAACGTACCCGCTTTAAGGTTTTCGCAATTTATATTGATCAACCAACGTACTCCCTTTCGGTTACGGCAATCCCAAAATCAAATTAATCCTTGGTTTATTTAATTTCCAATCCACGTAGTTTATATGATCAAAAATTAAAATCCAATCATGCAGTTAATATAAATAGGAAATTAAATGAGAGCAGTGAAGATAGTGAGACAAGAGTTTTTACGAGGTTCGGCTATACCCGTCTATGTCCTCACCTTAGGCTAAACCACCCAAGGATTCCACTATAACCACTCCTTTACAGGCAGGAGCAACCTTACAATCTCTCCTTCTATAGGTTAGAGTGCGCCTCTCCAAACAATACCCCATGCTTGGTCCAACAACGATTCAAGAACCTAAACCATCTACAAAAACAAGAACAAGTTTTGGTGTACAAAGACACTCTTAACAAAAGCATATTAGTACAATAATTCAACACTAAAATATACTTCAATTCAAAATAATAATTGAAAAAGTTTGAAGTCTTTCTTTAGAAGTATATCACCGTGAGCTTTATTTCTTGTTTGAAAGAATTCATTATAGGCTCAGAATTGTGTGAGAGATTCCAAGCAAACCTTAGTTGAGAATTCAGAAAGTAATCGCACAAGAAAGCTTTTGAGAGTATTGAGAGTTTTGAGAGCAAGAAAGCTTGATTGTTGTAATTGTTTAGTGTGTTTTAATCCTTAGCCTTGGGGAGGTATTTATAGATGATTAATCAAGAGTATTTCGTGTTCCCCAAGTGACTTGGAGTGTTTCCCAAGTTTTCATAATGGCTAGAATTTAAAAAATCAAATTTGGAAAGTACCCGTTATGTTTAAAATTAAAATCTCAAAGAGTCAGTCAACTGGAAAATATGAGTCAGTCGCCTAGATCCATTTAAAACATTGAGATTTTCAAAGTCAGAGCGAGTTAGACAACTGAATCCTCTCGGGTTGTTTTAAAATCAGTTCAAATTTTTGTTAGTCATCTGGAAAACTATGTCAAGCGACTAGGTCCTCTCGGGTTGTTTCAAAATCAATTTAAATATTTTTCAATTGACTGGGAAAATCTTATCAGTCATCTGGAAAGACCAAAAACTGATTTTTTAAATTCATTTCCCAATTCTTTTTACTCTTTTGTTTTCTCCAAAATAATTTAAATCTTTTGAAAAGTATTTTTTGGGATTTTTCAAAACATGGTCTCTAGGTCAATGAGATCCCTAATGAGCTTCAAATCCAATCAAATTATCATTTGAATGAAGTACTTACATAGAGACTCTTCTTAAGACTTTAAAACACTTTATAAGCTTGGAGTCTTCATGCTTGTCCTTTGTCGAGTCATTTGAACTTTGAGCTTCAAATTCTCTAAGCTTTTAGCAAGTCTTCTTTGATATTCATGCTCTCATGATCTTCAAGCTTTCATATTCCTTTTCGATGGAGTCTTACAATCAGCTTTTGTATTCATTTGCACTTAATGACTTTATTCTTGAAATTTCATCACTTGAAACAAAACATGTTAAGTGACCTTTTATTTATTATCATCAAAACAAGATTAGTAAGTCATGTTAGGCCAACTGTACCTTTCTTAAATTTTCAAAAGTGGAGGCATACACTCACAAACCCATCTACCACCAATTAAGGGAATCCAAATCCATCAGCTACAAATCTGGGTTTTCTTTTATTAGCAAATAAAACACCTTATGCAAACTTTTCCACTTGCAAATTGAAAGGTTCTCTTTCAATCTGACACTATTTGTGGAAGTTTCGCTTCCATACTATATATATGTGCTCGTTTATTTGAATTATAATTCCATACATTAAAGAACTTTGATGGTTTCCAACCAAATTTTTCCTTAGCTTATCAACTTAATATACTAGATTATCTTATTAAATAGATGCAAGAATTGTAACTTCCAAATCTGAGATGACTGGCCCGACTGATCATGGGACGTGTCTTAAGACACCTTATCCATCGTAGTCTCTTTTACATGTTGATATTCCCTTGGGTGTTGCACGCATTTCTATGGGCTAGTAATATGACTTCTTATTGCAGCATCTTCTCACACTCACCTTAATTTATTATTTCCATATCCTTCTATGTGTAGCCCTATTCAATTTAAATTTATCCCATTATTATTATTTTTTTCTTGTTTTCTTTAACCAATTAAAAAGATCCTCACTCTTTGAAATTCTAAATTCATTGGATGCTTGACTCATGGGCTATAAAATAATATCTTCTATTCCTCTTTTGCATGAACAAAATCTGCATTTACTTCCGTGACATGTTTATGGCAGCCTAGAATTGAATTTGACCCTCTACTCTCCTTAGAAAGTGATAAGGACCCATGGCTGACTTATGGAAAGATTGAATATTTTCTTTAAGCACAAGAAATACGAGAGAGAATAATATACACCAAAGAACTATAACTTTTCATGAAACCTTAGGATAATCAATATCCACAAGGACTTCACCATTAAAGAACCCCTGGGATTTCTAAGCATCTAAATATGAGGATAATCACTAACATTCTTTCACTTGCTCTCATATCCATGCACACTAAACCATGAAGGAACCATAGAGAGTTAGGAGTACACTCTAATATGCAAAGGTGCACACATTCCAAAAACGCAATTTGCTTGTTGTATTTTACTCCGCTATGCATCCTATATTCAATTGTTCTTACATCACCTAGCCTACCCATTCCTATCCTCGTCCTACTTTATACCCATACTCTGGTAATAATCATCCCTAGAGTCTACAAAACCTATTTCCTAGGCTCTGATACCAACTCTAGCAGACCCGAAAATTTTCGTTCAAATTTCTCTGATACCACCTGTAATAACCTGAATATTTCATATTATAATAATCACTAAAAAAGACAATAGAAGTCATCAAATGCTAATTATCAGAGTACTAAACTATCCCAATATCACATTAAAGATCAAAACTTATCAAATAATGGATATCACAATAAAGCTCTGAACTCATCACAACACAAATAAAATATTAACAATTCTAAACAAGACCTTTTATCCCACCCACGCTTCCACTGCGCTACTCTGATTACTTGCTCCTCATGCCATCTGAAAAGTATTAGATAATGATGGGGTGAGACACTTCTCAGTAAAACGGAATAGATTATTATCAGTGTGTGGTCACATGAGTTTTAGTGTAGTAAAACCATATCCATTAATTAATTTAACGTTAACTGTGAAATCATGTAAAACTGTACTCACACCTCTGTGTGTGTGTGTGTGTGTGTGTGTGTATGTATATATATTATAATACATACTTTTCTCAAAAACTTGCTTTGGCCTAATAAATTTCTCTGTGTTCGTAAATCAACATATATAATCATGAAGAACCTCCATGAATGGACAATCATATAACCATCATGTAATAACCCCATATGATCGGATTGTGCGGTCTGAAGGCTGGACTTAGTCATGACTGACCTACCACCAGGCTAAGTCAACATACTATATCTGTAAGTACGATTTGCCTACCCTATGCTGGCCCATACATCAGGAGGGTACAACCCCATGATGGCCCGCGTATCGGGAGGGTACAACCCCATGCTGGGCCGTATACTATGAGGGTACAACCCCATGCTGGCTCGCATACCAGGAGGGTACAACCCCTTGCTGGCCCGTATATCGGGAGGGTACAACCCCATGCTAGCTTATATACCGCGAGGGTACACCACTCTTCTCTAGCCAAATCGACTATCCAATTACAAACACTTTTAGAATAGTGTGGTTTCATTGATACTAGCTACGGTACCAAGCTTCCTTTACATATCTAGTCCATCAAGTTTCTTATACCATATAATGCAATTTATATAATAAAAATAATAACATGATCTCATTTTCAAAATTTGGTATAAAACTGTCATATTCACAAATTAGTATAAAACTTGTCACATTCATAAATCAGTATAAAACTACCATATCCACAATATCCTCATTATTCCCAATTTAATTCCAGAAATCAGTATAATACCACAATTCTTGCCATATAATACCATAAAAATTCCGATTGGTTTAATTATAAAATAAAAACAAATAAATTCTTCTCATGCCACACAATTATATAATAATTATAATTTCATAAAGGACTCGAGAAATTTTCACAGACATATATTCAGTAAATTTAAATAAAACGCAAGTATGATCAATTTCACCTATTTAATTTAATTTCATTATATTCCAAAAAAACCCGATATAATCGAATCCCTGTAGTTTGATTTAATTTCAAAATATTCCCAAAAATCCAATCTAATCAAATCCCTATAGTTTAATTAACTCCAAAAAAATATTCCCAAAATCATATACTCAAATTTAATCGGTTAAATTTTTAAAAATAAAAACCTGATATAATCTATTCCCCTCACCTTTGCCCAAGAGTGGTACCTACGACCTCCAAATGACGAATCCACTCTGGTTAAAATGTTCAGGAGCGGAACTAGGACTTGGATATGATGTTTGTTTTTTTATTCGGCGGAGAGATGAGAAAGAGAGAGCTTGAGGAAAGAGAGAGAGAGAGAGAGAGAGAGAGAGAGAGAGAGAGAGAGAGAGAGAGAGAGAGCAGTCTGTGGGGGTGGGGGTGTGTGTGTTTGAAATTTGAAATTAAGCTTCAGGATGTTAAAACTTATATAAATACTATTAATAGAGAGAGAGAGAGAGAGAGAGAGAGAGAGAGAGAGAGAGAGAGAGAGAGAGAGAGAGAGAGAGAGAGAACTCTGAGGGGGTGGGGGTGTGTGTGTTTGAAATTTGAAATTAAGCTTCAGGATGTTAAACTTATATAAATACTATTAATATATTATGTTGATATTATATATATATATATATATATATATATATATATATATACATATCTTTATTCCAATGCGTTTTTATTAACATTATAATACTATTCATTTTATTTGTTTATTTAATTAATTAATTCAGTATAATAATTTTTTTTATTTTTTTTTTATTTTTTAGGATCACTACATCTTACTATCTTCTTTTCCTGCAATATACTCATTAAAGGGAATTAATTTTAAACATTGTCTAGTTAATTTTCGGGATTCACGTATACTAATTATGTTTATATACACTTATATACATATTATTTTCTAGGGCGTTATACAAAAGATCTTTCTAGAAAGTGGCAAGAGCCACTAGTACATTTTCGATCAACTTTACATCCTGTATAATCCTCATCTGAATAGCTAATCATCTCAAAGCCTGTATTTTTAGGACACCATAGACCTAAGTTAATAGTACCTATCAAATATCTCAATATTCTTGTTGGCCTAACAAGTCCTAAGAATCTTATTATAATGATAACAAATCAAGGGAACTTAACATATTTAGTTAAGTAATGATGTTTCAGGATTCAAGTGTTTTTAATAAAAGGTTCAAGATCTCAAGTGCTTGATGAAGTTCATTAAAAGCTTGGACTCAAAGATAGAAGATCAAACGAAGCTTAAAGTCTATTAAAGAATGAAGACAAGATAGACTCAAAGAATGGAAGCAAAAAGTATGAAGACTTAATGTTTTAGAAAGTCTCATGTAAGTACTTCACAAATCTCAATATAAATGTTTGAAACTCTTAGGAATCATTATGGTCTTAGAGACTTTTTTTTAAAAACTCGAAAAATGTTCTAAAGACTCACTTAAGTATTCCAAGATTAAAGATTAAAATAAAAGTTTTTGGAAATTTCTAAAAGTTGTAAGATCAAGCGATTGATAGTGCTTCATCAGTTAACTAACTAAATTATGTTGTTAAAAATTTGAGCAAACATAATAGAATCAGGTGCCTGATCTCTCAGGCTTAGGAGACTAACTCAATACTAACTTTTGAAATATACTAAATTGTAAAAATCTCAGGCGACAAACCATTTAGGATCAAGCAACTAACACTACACTGATTTTCAAAATTTGTTGTTCTATAATAAATCAGGCGACTAGCCCCAATAGTCTCAGTCAACTGACCTTTGTAATTTTCAAATTAATATAGCGAGTGAAAGTTTCCTAATTGGATTTCTTGGTCCCCAAATCTTGTGAAAACTTGGATAACACTCTAAGAAACTTGGGGAATATGAAAATTAACTTTTTATATCTATAAATACATGGCAAACCTAAAGATCAAAAATACCTACAAACAGCAATCAATCTAAATTCTTTCTACTCTTCAAGCTTTCTTGCTCAAATATTTTCTGACGTCTTTCTGTGTTCTTGCTGATACAAACTCACGGTTTCTGATCTCTTCTACTGATTTTTTCAAATCAAATCGGAATCTCGATGATAAAAATCTGATCTTCACTCTTTTATATTGATTTTTGATTGAATTATATTGTTATTCAACTATACTAATCTGCTATTGTTGAGACTCTTTCTTGTACATCAGTTGTTTCTTGTTTCTCTTCTTGTTTGATGATTTATGGTTGTTGAATCGTTGGCTAATGAGAAAGGGTATTCTTGTTAGAGAGAGATCTCCACCTGATATAGAGAGGTTGTAACTTGGCCTGTAAAGAAGTTGAAAAGGAAAATCCTCATAGTGGTTGCTTAAGGTAAGGATGTACGTCGTTGGCCGAACCTTGTAAAATTTCGGTGTCTCTCTCCTCTTCTCTAAATCTTTTAATTTTCTACAAACATATTAACTGCGTGGATGTTTTAATATTTGTTGGAAGTTTGGATATTATTGAACACTGATTTGAATCAAGGTTTTTGATTGGATTAAATTTTTTTTGAAAACTGAAATTGTTGAAATACACAGCTAACTTAAATCTTGTTCTTATCTCATCTATTTTACAAAGAATCTCCAGATTGATTTATTGGAACTATTTATTGAACTTATCATTGTTCATTGTTTATAAGAACAATTGATTCTGAAAATCAAATTATATATTGAAGCATTAGATTCAAATACTGAAGTATTGAAAATTAAAACTGAGTTTAATGCATCATTCTATTGAAACAAAATTGCAAGGAAACTTGAGATAATTTTTAAAAATTAAAATTATCTTTGGTATATAAATCTGATCTAGTATTTTATCTGTTGAAATTCTAAAAGCTGAATAAGCAACATTATTTTTATTGATTAGAGAGTGCAGTTGAAAATCAATCAGGATTAAACTAAAGTTCTAAAGAAGTTTTAAAAATCCAATTCACCACCCCCCCCCCCTCTTGGATTACACCTTACTTCTCAATTCTCTTTACAACTATTTGGTGATATTCTTGGGGGTTGCTTGAAAATGGGCTCCTATACAGACACTGAACATAATGTCTGGTCTACTTGCTATCAAATAAAGCAGACTTCCTATCATGCCTCGGTAATATTTCACATCTACCAACTTCCTTGCTTATGTTTGTCAAGGCTTATAGAAGTGCTCAATGGGGTCCCCAATGGCTTTCCTCCTTCTATATCAAATTTCTTATGCAAGTCTCTTATATATTTCGATTGATTTATGAAAGTCCCATTTTTAACTTGTTTGATCTGAAGACCAAGGAAATATGTCTACTCGCCTATCATACTCATCTCAAACTCGTCTTGCATGCATTTTGCAAAGTCTTTGCATAACTCCTCATTAGTAGCATCAAAGATGATATCATCCACATATATTTGTATACTAAGCATATCTTGATTTTTAGACTGGATAAACAGGGTGTTATCCATTTTTCCTCTGGAAAACCATTTTCCAACAAAAGCCACTTAAACGCTCATACCAAGCTCTAAGAGCTTGTTTAGGTCATATAAGGCTTTTGTTAATCTAAACACATGATTAGGACAATGAAAGTCCTCAAATCATGGAGTTTGTGCTACATATACTTCTTCATTTATAAATTCATTTAAGTATGCACTCTTCACATCCATTTGACAAAGTTTAAAATCATTGTGAGATGAATAGGCTAGTAGCATTCTTATTGCTTCCATTCAAGCTACTAGAGCAAAGGTCTCGTCGTAGTCTATTTCTTCTTCCTAATTGTAAACTTGAGCTACCAATCTAGCCATGTTACGCACTATAATGTCGTTTTCATCCTTTTTTATTCCCTAAATACTCATTTAGTGTCAATTACTGAGTGATCAGCGGGTTTAGGAACTAATTTCCACACTTTATTTTTTTCAAATTGATTTAACTCTTCTTGCATGACTACTATCTAAGAGTCATCACTTAATGCTTCATTTAACATAGTTCTAGCCATTTCTTGAAGTGACCTATTCTCCCTTTCTACAACTCAATTTCGTTGAGGAGTACGAGGTGCTGAAAAATTGTGAGTTATTCTATATTCATCATAGAATTTCTCAATGTCTTTATTTTTGAATTCTCTACCTCGATCACTTCTAATGTTTAGAATTTTGTACACTTTTTCATTTTGGAGCTTTTTGAACAAGTTAATTAGCATCTTACATACTTCCTCTTTGGAGGATAAAAAGAGTACTCAGGTAAACCTGGAGTAGTCATCAACAATGACAAATGTGTATTGCTTTCCTCCTAGACTCTGTATTTTGGTAGGACCAAATAAGTCTAAGTGAATAAGTTCCAAAGGCCTACCAGTGGAAATATGCTTCTTCTTTTTAAAACTCGTCTTAGTTTGCTTCCCAAGTTGACAAGCATCACAAATCTTGTCCTTTACAAACTTAGTGCTCGGTAAACCCTTGACCAAGTTCTTCTTGGCTAACTTAGACAACAGGTCCATACTAGCGTGTCCTAGTCTCCTATGCCACAACCAATTGACTTTATTCATGACTGTGAAGCATGTGACTTCCTGAGATATCAAGTTTTCAAAATTTATACAATATACATTGTCAACCCTATTTGCAATGAACAAAATGTCATGCTTTTCTCTATGTTTAACTATACACTTGTCTTGTTTAAATGTTACATCAAAACCTTTATCACTCAATTGACTAATTCTAAACAGATTATGTTTTAACCCATCTACCAATAAAACATTATCAATAATTAAGGATGGTTCTTTACGACTTTTTCGATGCCAATTATTTTGTCCTTAGCATTGTCTCCAAAGGTGACATGTCCTCCATCTTTTAGTATTAATGAGGTAAAATTGGATTTGTCTCTAGTCATATGTCTTAAACATCCACTATCCAAGTATCGTTTGTATTTTGATGGGGTGGACCTAAAACACACCTATAAGAAAGGTTTCAAAGTGTTACTTTTGGTACCCAAGCCTTCTTAGGTCTTTTTGATTCAGTTTTAGTTTCAGTTTTGACTCTCCATACTTTCTTGACTTTAATGGTTTTTCTCTTGTAAGGATATTCAAACTTTATGTGTCCCTTTTTCTTACACAAGAAGCACGTAGTGTGTTCATATGCATTTGTGGAAGACGTACTTGTAAAGTGTTTTGAAACTTTTACGAAATACACTATGTAGAGGTTCTTTTTAATTGTCATATATTATAAGATTGTTATTATAAAATAAATTTTGAAATATAATAATTAAATAAAATTATTGTAATAGTTATATTTTTATTATAATATTTTAAATTTTGTTATTTTCTACATTTACTATTTTAGTCATGCTTTTAATTTTTTTTTTTAATTATTCAAGGACAAAACTGAGTATTTGTGTAATTATTTTTTAGTTTATTTTAGACTTAAAAATATTAATCAACCATATTGCTAGTTTTTAGTTTTATTTTTTGATTTTAGTTTTTAGTTTTATGTCTAGTTTCTACTTTTCATAATTTTTTTTGGCAATGATAAAAAACAACTCCTTAACTTTTAACTTTTTGAATAACTTATAAAAGATATAAATTTGAAACTTTTAAAAACTAAAAATTAGATTTTTTTTACAACAAATTATTTTATTTCATTATTATCCTTTTTTTTTTTTTTTCGAATGAAATCATCAATCAGTTGTTATACTATCAAAGAAGATTCATTTTAATCCCTATACTTTTGATTAATGCATTTTTGAACCTATACTTAATAAATGTGTGCAATTTAAATTATTATTTAAAATAAATTAACGCGGTTATAAATTTGCTAAGGTGTACATGTTTTTTAAATCATTTTAAGTTGACTAGGATTCATTTATAAACAAAATCTCAAATGAGTTTTCCTCACAAAACTAACCAATTGCTTTTAAATACTACTCTCTTGTGCTTTCTTTGCTCTTACATTCCTCATATCCAAGAAACACATGCATGTGGATTATGGCAGTCTCATGGTTTTGGGCGTGTTGTCATATGTTAGGAATATTGTACAAATATAACAAAAAAACATAAAAGCAAATCAAATACGAACACAATTCACAATTAGGTTGAAGCATATATATTTAAAAAGATTCAAACACTCTGTGATTTCTTTCGGTTTAACCAACGAACCAACGTAGCACAACTTCACTTTGACTTGTCTCCCTATACGACTATATCTAACTCTACACAAATGAAATAGTCCAAAACTCTACAAAGAGCACCTTTCTTAAGGTGTGAAACTCTTTGTACTTGGATGATAGAATAGTGTGATGAGAATGATGTGAAGAAAATTGTGTATAGCGACTATGTTTAGAGTCAATGCTTTAGGGTCTATTTATAGGCGCACACAATACCTAAAATTAAGGTACACTTAATATTTTGAATTTATGAAAAACAACTAAAGATTTAATAGTTATCTAACTCTTGAACATAGAGCTCTTTCCAAAGACTCAATTGCATAAAATCTAACTTCAAGGTGCATGCCCTTTCCAAAAATAAATTAAATAAAGTCTAATTTTAAGGTACATGTCTTTCCAAAGACTCAATTAAATAAAAGTCTAAATCTAAAGTACAAGCCCTTTCAATAGACTTAATTAAATAAAATTCTAATTCCAAGACACAAGCTATTTCTAAGATGATTAATCAACATTGATAATATAATATTAAAATAAGCTAACAATTCCCCTACTTATTTTAATATTATATATGTAATATGCATGCAAAGAATTTAACAACCAAAGTGGGATAATTATGCATAATGAAGATATGCTCTGCATTGTACCTTCTCTTAGTGAACTATAATTTTTACTTCAGAGTCAGTAGTGGTCTCACACTTGAATTATGACTACTTAAGGGAAATGAAGTATTACTACTCACCTACAATGATTTAGATGTTGACATGAGTTTTAACACTCAACATGTTTTGATCTTGTGCTAATTACAATTTCATGAGCATATTTGAGAATAAACTCAATTTTCATAAAAAGCGGCAGTACTCTTATGTTCACATAAGTGAAATATGTCAAGGGTACTCTTGTAACTCTCACATCCCACTCATAAGAGATACAAATTATCATTAAAAGTCTTAAAAATTCAACATCTCCTGTTACAAGATAAATACACTTATATTATAGAGATGAGTTTAAGATAATAGTGCATTTTTTTTTTTAAAAGCCATTATATGATTCTTTATTCCCATTGAACCCAATTACAGGATTTCTGGTTCTTGGGTTGGTTATTCTCATATGTGGTTTATGATTTTATGCTGCAAGATTCTCAGTGGATCTTATATAATTTCATTAATGATGTCACTACTTAAATATGATCCCATAGCACTGTATTCCCTTTTCATGAGTCTAGATTTACCGTTGCAATCACGTTTATTCTCTTTATTAATTGCAATAGTGCTATTACAATTAATTATGATAGGTGGTATTGACTTTTCTCAAAATGAAAATTTCATATAACATATCTCTCAACCGCTTCTTTCACTAGCTAATGTTAAAGCAATTAACTCGATTTCCATAGTTGAGTTAGCAATTATTATTTATTTTTTAGATTTTTATTAAACAACACCATCACTTAAAAGTAAAAATATAATGAGAGGAAATTACTTGACAAAATATTTTAGTCCCCATCACAAAAATCTTCAAGTAGGATAGTGGAAAAATAAGCCATAACTTTTGGCTCCAACCAAATGTTTCATTATACACTCAAGACCATTATAATGTTCTTTACCTGAATTGGTAGAAAATTTACTGAGTTCTATATTGCATACACAATGTTAGATTTAGTTAAATCAATGCGGGACAAGGACCAACTCCAGGGCAAATCCTTGTCAAATCCGAAACAGGGAATGCATCGACTGCCGGGTTTCGATCTTGTACCGGAAGATAGTCGGACTCGGAGAGTTCACAGGCAAGCTTCTCCCGTCCGCTCCCACAAGTTTTTCCGCCGTCGCTGGCCCGAGTCCGGAATCCGGGCCGACAAAGCTGTCCTCAAAAGCGTCGTGTAAGCACTGGAGCTGTCTTCCCGGCCGTCACCCTGCGGCGTGGAGGCCGGGGAAATGTTAAAGAGGGCGAAGTTGGAGCTGGATCTGCAGGGTATAAACCTGTCGCTGTTGATTGTCCTGGAGAGAGAAGGGTGGGAACCCATACCCACCATCCGATCGATTTGGCGAGAGTGGGTTGGAGGGTCCAGCGTAGGAGACGCTCGGGGCATGTTCGGCTGGAGATTAACCAGGGGAGGAGAAGAAGACGACAGCACCGACGACTACGATGACGAAGGTACTCTGAATCCCGATTGGTTTGTTCTGATGGGGACATGGGATCGTCCACAGTAAATTACAGAGAAATTGGTGATCGTAATTGCGATATAAAGTGTGTGGGGAAGGTCTAGAGATTAAACCTATACCCAGAGAGAGAGAGAGAGATAGACTCGGATGATGGGATGGAGGGGGGGGGGGGCGTGGGGTTAGGCGTAGTTTGTACAAGGAAGGAGAGTCTTTCACCGACTGGCCGCCGCTGTTCTTAATTTTTCCCACGAGAAAAAGAGGGATAGATTGGATGAGAAGAGCGTTCGCGCCAAAAACAGGTGGACTCAGCTGTGTGGGTGAATTTTATGGAAACTCCTGAGCCCAACGGCCCAAAGTCTTAAAGAGGCCCAAAGGCCTCAGGCGTACTGGTTGAGGTGTGGGAAATTTGGAAGCCTCATAAAACGAGTTAATGGGTTGAGTTTGGATGAACTGTAAAAGGGTAAGAATTAAATGGGTCTGATTTGACCAGTTTACAAACAGCTGATTAATATATAAATATAAACTTACCCATTTAATAGGCAAGTTACAAATGAGTATTCGGTAGGGGTGAGTATAATTCAGGGAAAACTGAATTAACCGATCGAAATTGATCAGTTCAGTTCGGTTAAAAAATTCAGTTCGGTCGGTTCGGTTATACTTTCCAATATTTCGGTGAATCGGGTTTCAGTTCAGTGAATAGAGAATATTAATTCGGTTAACCGATTAACCGATTTAATAATTAATTAAAATTAAAATAAAAATTAGTAAAATAAAATCCAATTATTCACTTATTCCCTCTCACAGTTTCAGTCTCACACTCTCACTACTCTCAGAAGTCAGAACTCAGAAGGCCCTCATTGTGGCACTGCCTCTCTCTCGCTCACCCGAGCTCGGTCCTCCAGAGTCCGCACCACCAGGCACCAGGCACCATCTCCACGCGATGCCATAATCTGTGTCCATCGCCGTCGCCGTCGCCGGCCATCGTCACCAACACAGTCACTGCTCTCAGAAGTCAAAAGGCCCTCACTGAGTCACTGCCTCTCTCTCGCTCACCCGAGCTCACTACTCCGCACCACCATCTTCACGCAATGCCATCGCCTGCACCCATCGCCATCGCCATCGCCGACCATCGTCACCAACACACAAGCTCCCTCTCATTTTTATTTTTTTTTCTCTCGCTCATAGACCAGTTCACCAAGAACCACCGCCGACTCCTCCTCACCAGCATCAAGCTCGCCTGTGCCCAATCGTCTCCCTAACCACCTCTCCTCTGCATCAGTCTAGAATTTGGATACACCTTCCCAGCTTCCCCCCTTCCCTCGTTCGGGATACACCTCCCCAGCTTCCACTCTTCCCTCATTTCTCGGTTAAATTCGGTTAACCGAATTACCCAAAAAAGAAATTCAGTCGGGTTTTGTTCGGTGAGGTCTAGCGGTTCGGTTAACAGTATTCTTTAACCGAAATTTTCGGTTAATTCGGTTAATTAACTGAATTTAACCGAACCGACTGTTTGCTCATCCCTAGTATCCGGTAAAAAACCTGTTTAAAAATATAATTTTTTTAAAATTTTTTTAAAACATTTCATATAAAGTGACATTTAAAAAAATAAAATAAAACTACAACCTTTTATTTTAGTTATTAATAACTTAAAAAAATATAAAATATAGAAAATAGTACATGTTGATATTTAATTGATATATTTTTTAATGTAATATATATATATATCAAATTAAATGGGTCACCTGGTGGGTACCCAACCCAAATTCAAAATGGGGTTTTAAACTGGTCCAAAAAAAGACATACAAAGAAGAAAGTTAATATATTTTAATTATGTTTTTTTTATCGAAAATAGTCAATAAATGAAATAAAGATAAGTATAAATACAAATAAATATTAGGGGAAATCATAGTCATTTTTCAAATGTCAAAGGAGTCTCAATGGCCATGCATCTTTTTTACGAACTTCACAAGAAGTTTACATATTTTGTCATACCTTCAAACATTGAAATTATGTCTAATTCTTAGTTTTTGTTCTCATCCATTTATTTTAAGTTTGCTCCTTGTCTCTGCAACCTTTTTACCAATTATATTTAGGTCTTGAGTCCAATTAACCAACGAGAAGGAGAAGTCTTCCCTTAATTTCCACCCTCCTCCAAATAAGTTGATACAAAATTCAAATCTTTTACCAACATCAGACGTTGTTCATATATTTCTTATCAAAACTGTGACATCAGAAATTACCCATTATTCTCCTATGAATTGAAATGACCAACGTATCGAGATGTATATATTTGTTATGCACTCATACTAAAGGCAAAAGAAAAAAAAGAAAAAAAAATTAAACATAAAATATCTTGTTAGCATTGGTGGCTACATGATCTTGATTGTCATGTTTTGATGATAACAACCAATTAGTGGTTTTAGATAAACTAATCTTTGCAAATTAAGTTATGATAAGTACAACCTCAAATGCAAAGATCAAGTAAAGTCTTAATAGGTTAGACATCATAAAAAAGGGGAAGATTGTTAACCTTAGTAGTTACATAATTATATTTAATGTGTTTTGATGATATTAACTTATCTAATGTTTCAAGTATATTCTATCTTTGCAAATCAAGTTAGTATTGTAACGACCTGCCTATTTTGCTATATAAATTTTTTTTTTCAACATAATCACATACATAATAACTTTGATATCCTGCTAAACTAATATAATCATGATCAACTCGAACCCATGGGCGCCGAGGATATACCTGTAATATATTTCTGATACCTAAGTAACGGAAAACATAATTTACATACATACAATACAAGATCGGACACAATATCATAATTCTACTAAACCTGTCATATATATATAGTAATCTACAAAAAGACCAAAAAGTACCCTAGGGTCATAACCCAAAAACCATTCTGACCCTAACTCAACTACTTACCCTTCTGACAGGGTAATTCGGTCAACCTCTATAGCTACGGAGCTCTATCCGCCCTTCTATCTGGATTTTCTAAAATGTTTTTAATGCTGGGGTGAGACACCTCTCAATAAGGGAGACAAACTAATATCAGTGTGTAGCAACATGAGTATTATTGTGCTTAAACATAAACTATACATAATATGCATATCTGATAAAAACTAGCTATATAAACTCTGAGCAAAACATGATTCATCATATCATCATAAATTTCATAATAAATATCGTACTAATTTCTGTAATCATGTAAAACATCTTTTATAACTATACAATACTAAAATAGTACTCAGAATGGATAGCTAACTGATGTCATGTCTTACCCCCCATATAACAGGGTTGTGCGGCCCGAAGGCGGGACCTAGCAATGGTTGGCTGACCACGTTAAGTCAACATAAGTTTGTAAGTACGATGGGCTTGTCCCACCTGTTCTAGACTACCAGGAGAACATCTATACTACACTGAAACCCCATCGACTGCCATCTCCCACACTCAATCTAAGATGCGTGGTAGCACTAACATAAACTTGATCTTATATGTATAGTTACGATACCGTGCTTTGAAATACTAAACTAAGTCATCCTAGTTTTGATAATATATAGTACAATTCATATTTCTGATACATAACTATTTCGTATTTCTGAGTAATATCTGACATGATCATATTTTCATGGATTCTAACATATCATACATAATTACGACATCTACGCCAATCGTAAATCACGACATCTATGCCGGCCATATCATAATATATAAATCACGGTATCTATGCCGGCCATATCATAACATATAAATCATGGCATCTACACCGGTCATATCATAACTTACTGAACATGAATTTTCTGCACTGTTTAACATAATATTTTAAACCATAGTTTATGTACTGCTTTCATGATTTTTCTAAAAACTATTGTAACATGCTTATTCTGGAAAAATCATATTATTCTGATATAACATAATTTTCATAGAAATCTATAATCATGCCACGCAAATATGAATAATATTCTAAACATAAAATCTGATCTAAAATCATATTTTTTGAGAAAATGTATAAAATATATTTTCCTATTCAACAACAGTATTTTCAAACCCTATACTATACATATATAATTTCAGAAAATTAATGTTGTATATTTATAAATAATTTTACAAAAAATGTTGACTTAATTTATCTCCTTACTTGGCTTACTGAGAAGCCCACAAATCTAAACAAAGCTACTCCTGTGTGTTCCCAACTCAATACCTTGAAATTCACAATTTCCAACAAATCAACATATACCCGTATAACATCTTCCAATACATTCCCCTCAGTCCTGAAATACCCAATAACTTATAAAACTTAAAAAACCAACTTACCCAAATTTTCAGATGGCACCCAAATACTCCAAATAAAAATTATGATCCAGTAGTATTGCAGAGAATCTTCCCAAAAGTAACGTAGCAGCTTCCAATTGTCGAACCAGCAAGAATCAAAACTGGAATCCTAGAAAGAAGTCAGAGAGACGAATTTTAGAGAGAGATACGATTTTGCATGTAGGTTTTCTCACTGGAAATTTGATTTGAGCATATTTATAGAGTGTTGTCCACGTGACCTCGTCGACGAGACACATCTCCTTGTGGATGAGTCCAAGAAAGAAGTTCATCGACAAAGACTATGGGTTCGTCAACGAGCCAACATGCCTTCAATCCTACTTTTGGTTTCTCTTCATCAACGAGACATGTCTCGTCGACGAACACAGAATATTCATTGACGAGTGGCCTCTTAGGAACATCAACGATATACGTGTCCTCTTCGATGTTCCTAAGAGGCCACTCGTCAATGAATATTCTGCATTCGTCAATGAGACCCTGCTGAGCCCCCTTGTAAAAATCATTTTCTCTCTTTTCTTTTATTATTTAATTGCTATAATTCTCTGGGTCTCTACATTCTCCCCTTCTTATAAAAATTTCTTCCTCAAAATTTGCTATCCATACTATACACCATCCCTTGAGGAAAGATGGGCTACTTATTTTATTACTTACCCTCACTTATGGCGGAGGAATACCGTGGTTACGTATATGGTTCTGGGAGATTACAATAACTGGACAAAAATTCTCCCATAACCAACCAAAATAGAAACTATACATGTATGGATTAACATACAAAAGAATCATTACTTACTTACCTGATTTTTTCTGATTACTGTTGGTCCCCACTAAAAAGGTATGGGTATTTCTGTCATATTTGCTCCTTGAGTTTTCATGAAGTTTCTTCCACTGCGCGATTCCACCATAGGATTGTAACTAACGAAATTTTCTTACTGCGCAATTTCTGTTCTTTCCTATCCAAAATATGCACTGGTGTTTCCTCATATGCCAAAGTATTACTGAGTTCTATCCCTGCATAGCTAATCACATGGGAGGGATCTAGGACGTATTTCCTTAACATGGAAACATGAAATACGTCGTGTATTTTGGATAAAGCTGGTGGTAAAGTTAGCCTGTAGGCGACTGGACTCACTCTTTCTAGTATCTCAAATGGGCCAATAAACCTAGGGCTCAACTTACCTTTCCTCCCAAACCTCATAGCTCCTTTTAGCAATGTTATTTTCAGAAACACATGATCTCCTATATCAAACTCCAATTTCTGGTGGCGAGTATCATTGTAACTTTTCTGCTTACTTTGAACTGCACTGATTTTGTCTTTGATAAGTCGGACTTTATCATACGCCTGCTGCACTAACTCTAGTCCCAAAACTCGTCTCTCACCCATCTCGTCCCATTATAATAGAGAACGGGACCTTCTACCATATAACGCCTCATAAGGTTCCATATCAATGCTAGCCTGATAACTATTATTATACACAAACTCAACCAGCGGCATATATTGGGTCCAACTACCCCTGAAATCCAACACACACGCTCGTAACATATCCTCAAGGATCTGGATCGTTCTCTCTGTTTGCCCATCAATCTGAGGATGGAATGTTGTGCTGAATGCTAGTTGAGACCCCATAGCTTCCTGCAAGCTCCTCCAAAATCGTGACGTAAACCATGGGTCTCGATTCGATACTATAGACACTGACACACCATGTGATTGTACTATCTCTTGAATATACAATTTTGCTAACCTTTCCATGGGATAATTGACTTTAATAGGAATAAAATAAGCAATCCTCATTAGTTTATCTACAATCACCCAAATCGCATTCTGCCTATGCAACGCCGGCGGTAAACTTGTAATAAAATCCATAGAGATATGGTCTCACTTTCACTTAGGGATGTGAAGTGGCTGCAACTGTCCTGTCGGTCTCTAGTGCTTAGCCTTCACCTGCTGGCATGTCAAACAATGTTCCACAAATTCAGCTATCTCTCTCTTCATATCGCTCCACTAGAAAGACTCCCGAAGATCCTTATACATTTTAGTACTGCCAGGATGAACTGTATACAGGGACCTATGTGTCTCCACTAGGACCATCCTTCTGATATCCATATCTACAGGCACGCACAGCCTGGTACGGAACCTCAGAGTTCTGTCATCTGAAATACTAAATTTCTCTCCCTGTCCATCCTATACTTAGCTATCAGCTCTGCTAATTCTACGTCATCTCTGAGCAGTTTTAATCCTTTCTTGTAGAGTAGGCTGTACCACCAAGTGGGCAATAAATGCCTGAGGATCACTCTCTACTAGCTCCACACCAAGCCTCTCCAAGTCCATCTGGATTGGGTGCTGAATTACTACTGCTAACTGTGCTGTTTCCCTTGATTTTCGGCTCAAAGCATCGGCCACCACATTTGCCCTCCTTGGGTGGTATCTGATGGTGTAGTCATAATCCTTAATAAGTTCCAACCATCTTCTCTGTCTCATATTCAACTCCTTCTGCGTGAAGAAGTACTTTAGACTTTTATGGTCAGAAAATATTTTACATCTCTCTCAGTACAACTAATGCCTCCAAATTTTCAATACATAAATAATTGCAGCCAATTCCAGATCATGGGTAGCATAATTTTTTTCATATTCTTTCAATTGTCTGGAAGCATATGCTACAACTTTACCCTGCTGCATCAATACATATACGAGCCCTTTCAAATACGTATCACTATAGATCACATATCTATCACCTCATAATGGAATGGTCAATGTGGGTGCAGTGACGAGCCTCTAATTCAATTCCTGGAAGCTCTGCTCACAATCGTCGTCCCATTCAAACCTTACATTCTTCCAGGGTAATCGCATCAAAGGCTCTGACAATCCTGAGAATCCCTTTACAAGTTGATAGTAATATCCCGCCAGTCCCAAGAAACCCATGATTTCCTTAACATTCCTCAGCCTGGCCCAATTCACCACTACCTCTATCTTGCTAGGATCTATTGAGATTCCATCTCCTAATATAACATGCCCCAAAAACGCAACTTTCTCTAACTAGAACTCACATTTGCTAAATTTGGCATACAATTTCTTTTCCCTGAATATCTAAAGTACTAGCCTTAGGTGCATCTCATGCTCCTCAAAACTCCTCGAGTAGACCAGTATATCATCAATGAAAACCACTGTTAGAAAAGGTGTATTCCCAAGAGGGGGGGTGAATTGGAAATTTTAACTTTTCTCTTAGGTTAAGTCAGAAGTCAATATGTTTTGGTAACCTAGTGCCTTTCTACACAGTTCCAAGTGTGTTGATAAATAAAATACGTGGAATTTAAATCATGCACATCATTCATACTATAACATATACGTGCGGTAAATATAAAGTGCTGAAATGTAAATAGACACACGATATGTTATCGGGGTTTGGCCAACTGTGCCTACGTCCTCGCCTCTAGCTCGCAAGCCAGAGGATTCCACTAATAGCTCACTCAAGGGAGGAGCGACACCATTTACAACCAGGTCAAATTAACACAGGGCTGACCTCAACCTTAACTAGGTCAGTTGGCGGGGCTGACCTCAACCTATACGCCTTAACAGGACGATGCACCTAGCTTTCCTAACCGGGTCTAAGCCAATCCGGGACTATTCGAGGGCTAGTCTCCCTCTTCAGGCCCGTGCCAGGAAATACAACAAATGTATATTACAATCAAATGGTACAGTGATTGTGCTTTCGTGTAAAGCAGATATGTACCCAAATGCGCGCAATAACATCCACCACAATATGATTCAATATGTAAGCTCAGTGTGGTCCAATATTTCAACTCTCAGATATATATATATATATATATATATATATATATATTTACTATCAGTGTAATGAGTGCATGAGAGTATCAATTAAGCAATCTTTATATCACAAGATATTCAGGTAAGATGTTCACACAAAGATACTATCCAAACAATGTATATTTCAATGAGCAGGTTTTCTCAATCGTATGATGCTCTAGTAATGTATATGTTTGGTTTGCAAAAGGATATTCAATCTTTGTATTCAACAAATCATATATAAGTTAACGAGTATTGCAACAAAGATTTTATCACATAAACAAATATCTCTTTAAATGTATTTTTTAATATAAAGCACACTATATATTTGAGAATGATTTTAAAAAGATTTTGCAAACAAAAACAGATACAATCTTCTCAAGATGTTGCAATGAAGGTGCAATCTTAGAAGATCTATCAAGGTCTTCCTAGGATAGACTTATTAACAAAGTCTCCTAAGAATCCTTTTGGTTTGGCTCTCAAAAAAAGTAAATTAATCGATCCAAAGATAGGAGAGCAAACCTAATCAAGACAAGCACTCAAAAAACAACTTACAGATAATGTAGGCAATATGGGAAGGTAAGATTGAATGTGTGGGGATTAAATATGAGTATTATAGAATTTGGAAATTTCAGAGAATTTCTCCTAATCAAAGTGGCTAATCCATTGCTAAATTTCTCAAATGATCTTATATATATAGTCATAGGAGAAAATATGACCGTTGGGGACCTATTGGGTATTATTAAAGAAGTTTAATGACATTTAAAACATTTTAACCCTGTTTAAAAATATTTAACTGCGGTAAAAATCAGGGCAACCCGAGAGGTCCGGTCGACCAGAAATGTTTCGGTTGACCAAGTCTCATATGGTTCGGTCGACTAGGAGAGTATTGAACTAAAGGCTCAGTCGACCAGGAGAGGGCGATTTTTCAATTTTTCGAGTTTCGGTCGACCAGGCCATTTTGAACTGGCTGGTTCAGTCAACCGGACCGTTGGGATTTCTCCTAAGGACCCTCGGTCGACCAGGAAGTTGGAGTACAAAACTGGCTCCGTCGACCAAATGGTCAAATATTTGACCCAGGGAGGTTTCGGTAGACCGGGGCTTTTTGAACTACCTGGTTCGGTCGACCATATGGTCAAACTTTTGACCATAGAGGGTTTTGGTCAACCAGGCCAAAATGAAATGACTTGGCTGGTCGACCGAAAGTGCACTATGTGTGTATTTCGATCCCGTTTCGAAACATACAAGTCCTATTCAAGTGCCTAACAAACATATGTGTAAATATGTGTGTCCTAGGGTCACTTGGGGTCCAATTTGAAGACACCGAAAAAGTTCAATGTCGGTCGACTGGTAAACCCTAAGGTCTTTTTAAGGTCTTTTCTCATTCACGGTTTGTTTGAGCTTACGTATTATCATACATGTGATGTGTGTGAGCTTATTACAAACCAAAGCCCTATTTTCTATTGCAGACCTTTCCAATTTAATTATTATAGACCTGAATATAAATTACAACAAATAAATTATATCTAGGGTCTTCGTCTTCGTTTTCCTCCAAGTCTCCAAGTGCCATCTTAGGCTACTACCAAGATAAACCTGCACATCAACTCGGCAATCATTAAATACCTGAATATTTGTCATAATCAAAGCAGGGTATAACCCATAGGGTCAACAACCACAATGAACTGATCTAAATACTGATGAAAGACTCTATTCATCAAATTCATAAATATAGTAGGAGCATTCGTCAGTCCAAATGGCATGAACAAAAATTCATAATGGTCATACCGAGTTTGGAACGTTGTCTTAGAGATGTCCTCTGCCCTGACTTTTACCTGATGGTACCCAAAGTATAGATCAATCTTTGAATAAACTCGTGTACCTTGAAGCTGATCAAATAAATCATCTATACGAGGTAGATGATACATGTTCTTAACTATTACTTTGTTTATCTCCCTATAATCTATGCACATCCTCATAGTCCCGTTTTTCTTTTTCACAAATAAAATTGATCATTTAATTCTCCCAATTCTTTTGGATCCATTCGATAAGGAGCTTTAGAGATCGGTGCCATCCCTAGAAGTAAATCAATAGCAAAATTTATCTCGCGGTCGGGAGGCAACCTGGGTAGTTCCTCTGGAAAAATGTCTGGAAACTCCTTTACCACTGGTGTACTGATAAGTTTCAACTCATTTTCTATCACCTCCTTTACTTAGGCTATAAACCCTTGACATTTGTCCATGAGTAGTCTTCTCGCTTGTATGGCTGACACTAACTGAGGCAGGGAATGCACTCAAAACCCCACAAATCTAAATTCCTACTTTCCTAGTGGTATGAATATCACCTCTTTCATATGACAATCAATACTAGCATAATTAGCTGCCAGCCAGCTCATACCTAGAATTACGTCAAATTCATGCATGTCCAACACAATTAGGTTAGCTAGTAATACTCTCCCCTAAATATCTAGTGGATAGCCTCTGAGCACCCTACGACACCTCACTAATAACCCTATCAGTGTAACTACTGACAATTCAACATCTAATATCTGTGTCTCAATACTAGCTAGTTTAACATATCCGGCAGACACAAAAGAGTGAGTGGCACCCGAATCAGATAAAACAATAGCTTGACATGATAAATTAGTAAAGGTACCTATTACGACGTCGCCTGTAGTCTCAACGTCTCCCGGCATCAATGTGTAAACCCTTACCGGGGTTACATTCCTCTACTGGCCTCCATGGTGCGTTTGATAACCTCCTTAGTAAGGTCTGGGAGCAGGAGCAGTACCAGGTGGTGTAGGGCAATCTCGTGCTAAATGTCCTGATCCACCACAACAATAGCATATGCCTTTCCTCGCTCAGCACACTCCCAGATGTTTCTTCTCACACGTTTGACAAACTGGGTAGATCTGCATACCCTAAGCCTCACGACCCCTTGTCTCCTGCCTCTGTCCTCTGCCATAATTACCTATCTTCCATGCGCCACGACCAAATCCCTGCTGAAAACCTGAAGGTGTGGACGTCTTCTTCTTTCCCTGCTCTCTGCACCCATCCGCTCACTAGCCTTTGCCACAGTTTCTTTGTCTACCAACTTAGCAAAGTCCTACACTTTCAACACCACTACCTGTTTATATATTTCACGCTTCAAACCTCTTTCAAACTATCTCGCCTTCTTTGCCTTGTCGGGAATGATATACGGGGCGAAGTGGGACAACTCTATAAACCTCGCCGCTTACTGCTAGACTGTTTTCTATCCCTACTTCAAATTCAAGAATTCCTCTAATTTGGCTTTCCTGGTAGTGGCAAAAAAGTATCTGTCGAACAACAACTCTCTAAACCGGCACCAAGTCATAGCTATAGATACTGCCCTCAGTTCCTCCAATAGTTTAACTGTAGTCCACCATATCTCGGCCTCTCCTGACAACTTATACGTGGCAAATAAGACCCTTTGTTCTTCCGGGCACTACAATAGCACCATTACTTTCTCAATTTCTTGCATCCAGTTTTCGGCGACTGTAGGATCAGCTCCTCCCAAGAATGATGGAGGATTCATCTTGGTGAATTTCTCTATCGTACACCCGTGGCTTGCAGACAAACCTTCTTGTTCCCTGGAGTTTCGTGCAATCTCAACCATGACCTGCTGAGCTACACTGCGTAATATTGCATCTGAAGGCCCTACACCCTCGCTACCACTCGCATGAGCACTACCAACCCTAGGGTTCATCTAGAAAAAGACAATAAACATGGTTTAGGGACTCTATCCTTAAAATTTACATATCTAACCACTATCTTAACATCCTTAACTTAATTCAAGATTTAGCCCTACACTATAAAAACACAACACAACAATAGTTTACTATAACTTTCCTGAAATCGTCACCCCAGGAAAGACACAGAAATCACCACGGAAATCCTGCCTCCACACTGTAGAACAAAACCTTGAATGCTTTTTTTTTTATATATATATTTTGGTATTGTTTTCGCTACACTCTAAAGTCTACAAAACCTAACAACCTAAGCTCTACTACCAAACTATAACGACTTGCCTATTTTGCTATATAATTTTTTTTTTGAACATAACCATATACATAATAACTCTGATATCCTACTAAATTGATATAGTCATGATCAACTCAGACCCATGAGTGCCGAGGATATACCTGCCATACATCTCTGATACCTAAGTAGCGGAAAACATAATTTACATACATACCATACAACACCAAACACAATACCAGAATTCTACTAAACCTATCATATATGTACAATCATCCACAAAAGGACCAAAAAGTACCCTAGGGTCATAACCCAAAAACCATTCTGACCCTAACTCAACTACTTGCCCTTCTGACAGGGTAGTTCGGTCAAATTCTACAGCTATAGAGCTCTATCCGCCCTTCTATCTAGATTTCCTAAAATGTTTTCAATGCTGGGGTAAGACACCTCTCAATAAGGGAGACAAACTAATATCATTGTATGACAACATAAGTATTATCGTGCTTAAACATGAACTATACATAATATGCATATTTGATAAAAACTAGTTGTATAAACTTTGAGCAAAACATAATTCATCATATCATCATAAATTTCATAATAAATATTATACTAATTTCTGTAATCATGTAAAACATCTTCTATAACTGTACAATACTGAAATAATACCCAGGATGGATAGTTAGCTGGTGTCATATCTTACCCCCCACATGATAGGGTTGTGCGGCCCGAAGGCAAGACCTATTAATGGCTGGCCGATCACGCTAAGTCAACATAAGTCTATAAGTACGATGGGCTTGTCTCACCTGTTTCAGACTACCAAGGGAACATCTATGCTACACTGAAGCCACATCGACTGCCATCTCCCACACTCTATCTGAGATTTGTGGTAGCACTAACATAAACTTGAACTTATACATATAGCTACGGTACTATGCTCTGAAATACTAAACTAAGTCATCCTGATTCTAATAACATATAGTAAAATTCATATTTCTGATACATAACTGTTTTGTATTTCTAGGTAATATTTGATATGATCATATTTTCATGGATTCTAACATATCATACATATTTACAGCATCTGCGCCGATCGAAAATCACAAACTCTACACCAACCATATCATAACATATAAATCACGACATCTACGTCGGCCATATCATAGCATATAAATCACAGCATCTACGCCGACCATATTATAACTTACTGAACATAAATTTTTTGCACTGTTTAACATAATATTTTAAACCATAGTTTTTGTACTACTTTCATGGTTTTTCTGAAAACTATCGTAACATGATTATTCTAGAAAATCATATTATTTAGGTATAACATAATTTTCATGGAAATCTATACTCATGCCACAAAAATATGAATAATATTCTAAACATAAAATCTGACATGAAATCATATTTTCTGATAAAATGTATTAAATCTATTTTCTTATTCAACGACAGTATTTTCAAACCCTGTACTATACATATATAATTTCTGATAATTAATGTTGAATATTTATAAATAATTTCATGAAAAATTCTGACTTAATTTATCCCCTTACCTGGTTTACTGAGAAGCCCACAAATCTAAACAAACCTACTCTTGTGTATTCTCAGATCAACACCCTGAAATTCACATTTTCCAACAAATCAACATATACCCGTATAACACCTTCCAACACATTCCCCTCAAACCTGCAATACCCAATAACTTATAAAACTTAAAATAACCAACTTACCCAAATTTTGGTATGGTGTCTAAATACTCCAAATCAAAATTCTAATCTAGCAGTGTTGTAGAGAATCTTCCCAGGAGTAACATGGTGGCTTCTGATCATCAAACCGATGAGAATCAAAGCTGGAATCGAAAAGTCAGAAAGATGAATTTTAGAGAGAGAGAGAGAAGGGGGGGTTTTGCATGCGGGTTTTATCGCTGGAAATGTGATTTGAGCATATTTATAGAGTGCTGTCCACGTGGCCTTGTCAACGAGACATGTCTCCTCATCTACAAGTCCATGAAAGAAGTTCGTTAACGAAGACTATGGGTTCGTCGATGAGCCCACATGCCTTCAATCCTACTCTTGGTTCATGTTCGTCAATGAGACATGTGTCCTCGTCGATGTTCTCAAGAGGCCACTCGTCGACGAATATTCTGCGTTCGTTGACGAGACCCTGCTGAGCCCCCTTGGAAAAATCATTTTCTCTCTTTTTCTTTATTATTTAATTTCTATAATTATCCGAGTCTCTACAAGTATAGGTACAAGTTACAAATACATGAAAATACTGGATCAAATGCAAAGATCGGACTGAGTGGACGTTTGAGTACGAAAGATCAAAAGGACACTCACTTGGAAGAACTCAAGCACATCCAAGGAGGCGAATATAGAATCATATGTAATGGGGAGTGTTTGAGGTAATATTTGTTGTAACTCTTACAATTTTCTTTCATGCATGTAAACTGAGAAAGAGTTGAGCAAATTGCATATACATACTAGAACATAATAGTATATAGGATATCACTTAAATTAAAAATAATTTTTTAATTGTTTCATACTTAAGATTTTTTTTAAAGGCAAAATCATAACTCATATGAAAATATCTTATACTCAACTTTGATTAAAATGGGACAAGTGTTAAGTGGTCTTAGTATTGTGAACTTTAATATACTTGGTCCCGATTGAATCAAAATTATTTTTATGTACCTAAAGATTCAAGAAAATTAAGTACATTTTCATAAGGACAAGTTTCAAATCATATTAGTGTTATAATCTTTGACAAACTTGATCCTGGTTGGGTTTAAAACCTCAATTATGCATCTATTAAATTTTATGAACGCCATTCAGTATTTGGGGCAAAAATTTTGCTAGAAAAGTCCAAAAAAGGGCGATCTTTGTATCTATGGAAAGCTAAAAAAAGATTCAATCCCCAACGGGAAAAAATCCCTTTTGCTTACAAAGAGCTGCAAGGTTTACTAAGAATCCTTGCAATTCGGTTCACCAAGAACCTTCAATACAACAAGATGATGAAAAATGATTTACAAAACAAATGCTCCTTGAATGAGCTGATAATTGATACAATCAAAACTTTACCCAAATCTCTCCAAGCGATGATTAACAACAAGATTAATAAGCAAGAGAGACGTTGAGCACAAGAATAATGAACTAAAATGAAGTGTGCTTGTGAATGATATGTAATAACTAAAATTCAATGTGTAACTTGTATTTATAGGCAAAATGGGTTACTAGCCATTTTATGGTTGTTGGACTTGCAAAATAATTGTTTACTTTGAAAATTAACCGTTTATAGCCATTGGGGATTGATTCCCGACGCAAATCATCAACTATTCGACCCTATTCGCCGACTAATTTACCCAACTCATCGACTAATTACCCTCAATTAGTTGACAATTAAAGATGAGCTACATTCTCCTTGAAATTGTAGCCGAATTACCCCAAATCGTCGACTAATTACCCAAATCAGAAAAAGTCATCAACATGAAAGTTGTAAGATTTTTTCTTAGCTTTTCATAGATACCAAGATAGCCATTTTTGGACTTTTTTAGTAAAATTTATGCTCCAAATACCGAAAGGTGTTTAAGAAATTTGATAGGTACGTAACTGAGATTTTAAACCCAACTAGGACCAAGTTTGTATAAGATTATAACACTAATATGATTTAAAACTTGTCATTATTAAAATATACTTGATTTTATTGAATCTTTAGGTATATAAAAATAGTTTTGACTTAACAGGGACCAAGTATATTAAAGGTCACAATACTAAGATCACTTAACTCTTGTCTCATTTTAATCAAAGTTGAGTATAAGATATTTTCATATGAGTCATGATTTTGCTTTTGAAAAATCTTGAGTATAAAACAATGAAAAACTTATTTTTCATTTAAGTGATATCATATATACTCTTATGTCCTAGTAAATGCATATGCAATTTGCTCAACTCTTGCTTAATAAACATGCATGAAACAAAACTATAAAAGTTGCAACAAATACTACCTCAAACACTCCCCATTACATATGATTCTATATTAGCTTCCTTGGATGTGCTTGAGTTCTTCTAAGTGAGTGTCCTTTTTATCTTTCGTACTTGAATGTCCACTCGGTTTGATATTTGCATTTGACCCAATATCTTCATGTATTTGTCACTTGTACTTGTACTAACTTGATCTACAAAGATAGAATACACTTGGAACAACAGATAGGTTAATATCATCAAAACACATTAAGATGATTATGTAGTAACTAAGGCTAACAATATCTCCTTTCTTAATGATGTCTAACCTATTAAGATTTTACATGATCGTTGCATTTGAGTTTGTACTTATCATAGCTTGCTATGCAAAGATTAGTTTACATAGAACCACTAATGGGTTGTTATTATCAAAATCTGACAATTAAGATCATGTAACCACCAAGGCTAACAATCTCCCCCTTTTTGATGATGGCAAACTATTGGTGTTCTTACAAGGTATTATTGAAGCTCCCCCTTAATTTATGCGTATGGTTTAAATAAGATATAAATTTTGCTCCCCCTTACTATATGCATATTAGGCATAATTAAATCATTCAATTAGATATTTCATATCTATTGGAGCTATAGCATGCAATACATTATTAGAAAGTTCATTTAAGATAAAACAATAAGCAAACTGAACTTTCATCAGACTTTTACTTAATACACCAATCTATAATACACTTATCTTCACCCCCACATACCAAACACCACATAACTTTTCCCCCTTTGATCATCATCAAGAAGAGATGTACAAATCATTTATCTTATTAAGACGAGTTTCCATGTTCATGAGGTAAGTATGTGCTAAACCAAAATGTCAACCTACTTTGGTTGATTTCCGTCAATGATTTTCTTTGAAACCGTCAACGGTTTGGTGCAGAACAAAACCATTTGTTTTACTAGATTGGCTTCCTTACTCATGAATAATCATTGATAATTTTTTCAAAAACTCTAATTGATTGATTATACGGTGAGAACTTATAAGTGGAGTAAGGATAAATACTCTTATATAAAAAATAGTTAACATTGAATAAATAAGAGTACTTAAAAGAAATTTTTCTTCTTTTTGAATCAACCATAAGTTGGTGAATGCTCGACAACTAATTGCATTACACAACATATTGATGCCTATGGCTAAGTGTGGATTTCTTAGGTAAGAATGAATTTTCATTTGGAGAACCCATTATTGCTTTGAGGTATTGATAAGATGAATTCCTAATTTATTCAATTGTGAGGAAAAAGTAATTTCTTTTCATCCTATTGACTTTTTAATATATATGTATTTTTCGTTTTTGATTCTCAAAGTGGTCATTTCATTTTACTAAAGTTAATTCTAGATTTGAGGTAGATAGTCCTATGTCAAGATAACCTCTCCTTGAATTACTTTGGCGTTGCTTCCAGATCAGCATCCAAATAATGAATCATACATTCCTTGTTAGGGGATGCTCATTTGGTTGAGTGAAGTCAAGAGCTATTTTTTTAATCTAGTACTTGATTCCACAGTAATTATAAGTGGACATTTTCAAAACAAGCATAGTATTTTCATGCTTGTGATTTAAGCATGATAAGTATGTCCTTACTACTTGGCAATGAGCATTTAGGAGTATACTAGGCTTTATTTAACAATGCTCTTAGAGATAGGAGATATATTCTCCTGATCAGCCACTAATAAGAAGGTACCCAAGAATATGCTCACAATTTTGAGCAAGAATATGATATTACCAATGACTCCTTCCTTTACCAAATTGATCCTGATTTGGTAAATAATTGCTTATGGAAGAGAATACTTTTTTGTATTAACAATGATTAAAGGATTTTCATATAGGTCAATAGTAGAGAGAATACTCTATCTTGAGTCACTATAGATGAAGCCAAGAATTCCTAGCAGGTGCCTTTAATTGATTATGATGGGATATCTTTTGGTAAGCACTAATAGATTGTTGCTAGAAAGTTTTCACTGCTAGGATTTTGCTACAATATTATTTGTGATGACTTGAATTTTCATTATGAATGCCCTTGAATTTGGAGCAAGAATTCAATGTCAATGCTCTAAGATGAGTTTAGGATTAGATGGTACACAGTACCTATGATGGCATGAAATACTCTCCAAAAAAATCAATCCTATGTAAGGGATATGTCATGTTATATTTTAGATATTCTTACCGTGTATCTAGAGTTAAGCATATATCATCAAAAACAGATTATGTAACTAAGGAATACATCTTTTGTCCATAAGAGATGGGCTTACTTATTGAAGCATGCTTTTGAACCTTTATTCAAAGCCTAAGTTCTTCATATCAGAAATACAAGATTTCTATTTTTACACAAAAGCAAATATTGTTTCATTCATTTCTATTCCTAAAGAACAAGCTCGAGTATAAAGCTTGTGAGGGTGTGCATGCTAATTTATCCCATAAGCTACAACCAATACTTTAAACATAAATTAACCAATCAACAATGATATATATAGTTAATAGATCATATTGGATTTATCATTTGAACTCATCATATTGGCTTAATTTTCTAAGGTCCCCAGCGTAACAATCATGCATTTATTTTGCTTAAACTAGGATTTTATACTTTAAGTGCTATTAAGGTAAGTGTCTATAATTTTTGCACTATATATATTCACTTAGTCATCACTATCCCTTTTTACCTAGGTGTGGTTAAATCTACCTAAATCCTATTGACTAATCCTAGGTTCTACGGAAGCAAATTCTAAAAATCATGCAATTTGTTTTGATACCCATTCTTCCTTGGATCTAAGGGGTTGATTTTCTTAACTATCCATTTTATCTTCCTTTCTTTGCCTCTAGTCTAGGGATTTGATCAAATTAGATTTTTTGGGAATATTTTGGAGTTAAATTAGATTGCGGGGACTTGATCATACTCGGGTTTTTTAAAACATATTGGGGATTAAATTTAAAAACGGGGAATTGATCATACTTGCATTATAATGAAATTTACCAATTATATATTTTGAAAATTTTGTAGGCAATTGGTAAAATTATAATTATTGAATAAATCGTATGGCATGAGATTTAATTATATTATATTGCATAATTGAATCTGAGTATTTTTTTGGTATTATCGTTGAAAAAATGAGATTTATACTGATTGATGAAAATACTAGAAATGTGGGAAATAGTGAAACTTTGAAATGATGGCTAAGTGCCGGGTTTTGATATGACGGCTGTATACCGAGATTGATTTTACGGCTAAGTGTCGGGTTTTGATATGACGGCTGTATGGTTTGATATGATGACTGAATGCCGGATTTTTATATGAAAGATTTTATACTGAATGACGAAATGAGTTTAAATAACATTTTTTATTACTTAAATTGCATTATATGGTTTAAGAACCCTGAGGACCAGATGTGATGAGAGCATGGTACTGTAGCTAGCAATTGAGATAGTGCAACCACACAGTTCGGGATAAAAGTGTTGGTATTGACAATTCGATTTGGCCACGGAAGGGTTGTGTAGCTCCCTAGAGTCTAGACCAGGCTGGGTAGGCAAATCAGATTTTCAAACATGAGATTTGACTTAGCCTAGTGGTAGGCCGGCCAGGGCTAGGTCCAGTCTTCGAACCGCACAACCCGATCATGGGGATTTATACATGATGATGTTGTATGTCCAAAAGGGGTTTCTTCTATGCATATATGTGAATATATGTAAATGGGATTATTTATCAAACTATTTTATATTATGAAAGAAATGTTTATTTTCAACTGTAAAGGTGTGAGTTATATTGTACAAATGTCATATCTGTCAGATAAATTAAATTAAAGAATGTGTTTAAATTAATGAGAACTTATATTAGCCACACAATAATAATAATCTATTATGTCTTACTAAGAAGTGTCTCACCCTATTCAAATACAAATTTTTCAGGACCTTCAAGAAACAGAGTATAGGAGCTCTAGGGCGGGACCTAGACGATCTAGCCGAGAGTGGGCTTGGTAGGATACTATTTTGTTTTGTTTAGACGTTTTTGAACATACTGGGTTGTATAATATTTTGGAGAAATTTTAGTATGACTGGTTGAGGATTAGTACTCTGGTATGTATGGTTGTACAGTTTATTTTGCTTCCGTTGGCTATATGTTTATATTATTTATGGAATATTAGCACTCCGAGCCCAGTGGGTTCAAGGCGTTACAATTGTGGTATCAGAGTTTAGGTTTCTAGGTTCTGCAGACTATAGTAGAGTATGCTACCAGAGTATAGGAATGGGTGGTGACAAAAGTAGGAAAGGGTTAGCCTAGGTAAGGTAATGTTGGTCAAGTATAAGGTAGAAAGTGGATCAGAGTACCTGAGATGTTGGGGCTTGTCTTGTAGCCTAAAGGTAGAATTCCCTTAATAGTCTTTTGTTGTTTTCTTGAGGTGAGAGTTTTAGAAAAATCATGGCAACCCATCGACGGTTTTGTTTCTGAGCAGTAAGGTTAACCCTTGGATTGGGGAGTTGGAGGTCATATGATTTATTTGTGCGGGAAAAGTCTATCAAGGAAGGTCTAAGTATTCTAGTACGGGATGTAGGGGAACTTTATAGGTAAGTTTACTTAGTTGTACAGGTAGTGTTCCGCCACTAGAATTCTAAGAAACTATTCTTTGCTCTGTTTCCAAGATGGATCTTAAGGATAAGAGCGTAGACACCGGAGGTAATAATAATGTGGATACTTCTAGTGAGGAGGATGTAGATACCTTGGCAGTGCTGCTAGATTTAGCCCGACAAGTTAGGAAGGAAATTTGACAGGACCCCAGAGGAGAGAATCACCCACAGGTAGATCGAGGCTGCATTATCGAGTAGTTCACCCATACGAGTCCACCGACGTTTGTAGGAGGAGCAGACCCGATCACAGCTGAGGATTGGGTTCAGGAGATTGAGGAGCTTCTGGCTATTTTTCATTGCATAGATAAGAAGAGGGTGTAGTACGCCACTTTCAAATTGATAGGAAAGGTTAAACGATGGTGGAGAGTAGTAAGGCTAGTAGAGGAATAGAGGCTAGGACTTGCGGCTATCACCTGGAGCAGATTTAGGGAGATTTTCTTCAACAAGTATTTCCCCACTTTCATTAAGGAAGCTAAGGCAAATGAGTTCCTGAATCTGACATAGGGGCACTTAATCATACAGTAGTACACGACCAAGTTCGTGAATCTATCTCGCTTCGCCCCGTACATGGTCCCGGATGAGCCGAAGAAGGCCCGAAGGTTTAAGAGAGGTATGAGGCAGGGAGTACATGTGCAAGTGGTGGCATTGCAGGACCAGAGTTTCTCTAAACTGGTGGACAAGGCCATGGTAGTGGAGGCCAATATACAAGAGTGTGAGGGGGTAGCGAACCAGAGGAAGAGACCCTTGCCTCATGGGTTTTAGGCCGGCACTAGTTGGAATACATGGAGGAGACCTGGTGACTATGCATATCAGCAATAGGATGTGGGGCCTTAAGCTCCTTAGGGAAATCAGTCATGCCCTCCTTGCCCTAGGTGTCATCAGAAGCATTGCGTCAAGTGCTGGGATAGATTCTCTGGTACTTACCGATGTGGTAGATTTGGCCACATAACACGAGACTGTTGTGCACTGTTCAGTGATGCGCCCACACCTCATCCATTTCAGGGACATAATCAGGCACCCTAAGGTGGTCACCATAGGGGCACCGCCTAGGCGCGGGTGTATTCGCTTACGCCGAGAGATGGAGAGGACGCCAATGATGTGGTGACAGGTACTATTTTATTTTTTTCGCATAATGCTATTGTGTTGTTTGATTCAAGGGTGACATATTCATTCATGGCTCGGGAGTTCATTAAATTGTGTGGGATAGAGGCTCAACCACTTGGCATCGATTTATCAGTGGCTACACTGACAAGGACCGTAGTAACGTGTAGGAGGATACTTGAAAATTTTTCGAAAAGGGGAAGAAGTTGCTTGCTAATCTTGTAGTTCTCGACATGCATGGATTTGAGGTGATTTTGGGGATGGATTGGCTAGCTTTCAGTTATGCTAGTATCGACTGCTACAAGAAAGAGGTGGTGTTCAAACCTCTGGGGGAGTAGGAGTTTAGATTTGTGGCATTGCATGTGCGTGCCTCGCCATCAATTTTGTTAGCCATGCGTACTAAAAGGTTACTTTTGAATGGGTGTCAGGGTACCTAACTTGGGTAAAGGAAACACCATATGGGGAAGTTAAGTTGGAGGATATTCCGATAGTAAAGGAGTTTCTTGACGTATTTTTGGAGGATTTTCCGAGATTACCTCCTGAGCGTGAGGTGGAGTTCGCTATTGATCTATCATCGGGAACAGTGCCGATCTCTAAGGCTCCGTATAAGATGGCTCCAACGGAGTTGAAAGAGTTAAAGGAATAGCTGCAAGAGTTGTTGGATAAGGGGTTCGTCAGGCCCTGTGTATCTCCGTGGGTGCACCAGTGTTATTTGTTAAAAAGAAAGATGGGTCGATGAGGATGTGCATCGACTATCGGGAGATAAATAAAGTGACGATAAAGAATAAGTACCTACTACCCCATATCGGTGATCTATTTGACCAACTCCAGGGAATGCAGGTTTTCTCGAAAATCCATCTCCAGTCTAGGTATCATCATAGGAAAGTTAAATCAGAGGATGTACCGAAGACTACTTTCCAAACCAAGTATGGCCATTATGAATTTTTTTTTATACCATTCGAACTAACCAATGCTCCTGATGTATCTATGGACTTGATGAATAGGGTCTTCCATCAATACCTGGATCAGTTCATAGTGGTATTTATTGACAACATATTGGTGTATTCAAAGAGTCCCAAAGAGCACGAGGATTATATGAGGATAGTGCTTTAGGTGTTGAGGGAAAGGAGGTTGTATGCCAAATTCAAGAAATGTGAGTTATGGCTGGAACAGCTTCTTGGGGCACGTGATATCCAAGGATGGTATTTCTGTGGATCCGAGTAAGATAGAGGTTGTAGTGGACTGGGCAAGACTGAAAAATGTCCACGAGGTCAGGAGTTTCTTGGAATTGGCAGGATACTACCACCGATTCATGGAGGGTTTTTCCAAGGTATCAGATCCTTTGATAAAGTTGACAAGGAAGAATAAGATATATGAGTGGACAGATGAGTGTGAGTAGAGTTTTCAGGAGTTAAAGTAGTGACTTATTACTACGCCGGTACTGACAAACCCTTCGGGAGAAGGGGGTCTTGTAATCTAGAGTGATGCGTCTCAAAAAGGGCTCATGTGTGTACTGATGCAATGAGGAAAGGTTATTGCATATGCTTCTTGGCAATTCAAGGAATACGAGAAGAATTATCCTACGCACGACTTGGAGTTGGCAGCAGTGGTCTTTGCATTAAAAGTCTAGAGGCACTATTTGTACAGTGAAAGATATGAAATTTTCATAGATCATAAAAGCCTTAAGTTTATTTTCACACAAAAGGTATGAAATTTTCATAGATCATAAAAGCCTTAAGTATATTTTCACACAAAAGGAGTTGAATAAGAGACAAAGAAGATAGCTTGAACTCATAAAAGACTATAACTGCACCATCAGTTATCACTCAGGGAAAGCTAATGTGGTAGCTAATGCTTTGAGTTGGAAGACAGTGGATGCGTCAGTTTTGGCAGTAGTGGCCCAACACTAGATTAGAATGGACTTGAAGAGGTTTGGCATGGAAATGGTGGAAGGGAATCACTCGACATTTATTGCAAGTCTAGTAATCCAGCCGACCTTGTAGGAAAGGATTAAAGCTACTTAGATGAAAAATGTAGAATTTTTGAAAATTGTGGAGAAAGTACGGAGTGGGCAACAAACAGATTTCTATCTCAAATGATGGGGTTCTCAAATTTCACACCTAACTATGTGTACCTAACGATATAGAGATAAAAAAAATGGCGATTCTGGAGGAGGCTCATCGCTCTCTTTATACTGTACATCCAGGGAATATAAAGATGTATCGAGATTTGCGAGAATCCTTTTGGTGAAGCAATATGAAGAGGGAGATTGCCTGATTTGTGGAACAGTGTCTGATATGCCAACGAGTGAAAGAGGAACATCAGAGACCAGCGGGACCACTACAACCACTTCACATTCCTAAGTAGAAGTGAGAGCACATCTCCATGGACTTTGTCACGAGGTTACCGTTGGCATTGCATGGACAGAACATCATTTGGGTAATTGTAGATCGACTAACAAAGATTGCGCACTTTGTTCCGATTAGAGTCAATTACTCCATGAATAGGCTGGCAGAACTTTATGTGTAGGAGATAGTTATACTTCATGGTGTGCTTGTGTCCATTGTTTCAAATCGAGATCCATGGTTCACCTCTTGGTTCTGGAAAAGTTTGTAGGAAGTTTGGGGATCTCAACTTACTTTCAGTACCGCATTTCATCCACAGACTAACAGATAGTTGAAGAGGAAAATTCATATTTTAGAAGATATGTTGCGAGCTTGTGTACTAGATTTCAGAGGTAGTTGGATTCGGTTTTTTCTAGTGGTGGAATTCGCTTACAATAACAGCTATCAGGCTAGTATCGAGATGACACCATATGAAGCATTGTATGGTTGAAGGTGTCGATCTCCATTGTATTGGGACGAAGTTGGTGAATGGTAGGTTTTGGGGCCCGAACTCGTGTAGCAAACTTTCGAGAAGATTAAATTAATCAGGGATAGAATCAAGATAGCTCAGATTCGGCAAAAGAGTTACACTGATACTCGCCGATGGGAACTAGAATTTGATGTGGAGGCTATGATTTTCCTAAGGGTTGCTCCGATGAAGGGAGTTATAAGATTTGGGAAAAAGGGTAAGTTAAGCCCTAAGTATATTGGGTCATTCGAGATACTAGAAAGAATTGGTCCAGTTGCCTATAGGTTAGCGTTACCCTCAGCATTATCCAGGATTCACGACGTATTTCATGTATCTATGTTGAAGAAGTATGCCTCAGATCCGTCACATTTAATAAGTTATGAGGCACTGGAGCTTGGAAGTACTTTATATTATAATGAAATGCCAGTTCATATCCTAGATCGGAAGGAGCAAGAATTTTGTACTAAGAAAATTTCGTTAGTAAAGGTACTTTGAAGGAATCATGCAAATGAGGAAGCCTCATGGGAATTAGAAGAAGAGAATTGCAATAAGTAACATTTAGCAAATTTTGAGGATGAAATTTTTATAAGGGGAGAATGTAGTGATTCCAAAAATAAAAATAAAGATAAAAATTAAAATTAAATTAAATTAAATTAAATAATAAATATTAATTAAATAAATATAATATATTTATATTATATTATATTATATTATAATATTATAAGATATATATATATATATATATATGTAACGCCCCAACCCACCACGTGGGCTCGGGGTGCTACTTTAGTGATGTCTGTGTACCTGATACCATAGTCATTATAACATTGCAGTGGAAATAAATAAAATAGTCTTCATAATCCATTATTAGAGTTCTATGATACTAATATACATCAGAGCCTCCTAATGCTCAAAATACAAACCATAGGACAATACTAAAACTAACTTAGTCCATACACCCACTAAGGGGCTTCAAACCCAACTTAAATATAGTTGAGTTCTTACTGACACTCACAAAAATCTAACTGGCTATCAATCCACCCCGGAGTTCGCTAACCTTGACCTTGAGATGGTCCTGAAAAAATAATTTGTATATTGGGGTGAGACACTTCTCAATAAGGCAGATTAAGTTAATATCAGTGTGTGGTCAGCATGCAATTGGTGTTTACATAAAACATTAATCCTTCATTTAACTGAAAATAACATTTATACATTATACTCACTATATACTGCTGAAAATATTTATCCTGATTCCATGGTATAAACACTTCAATAAATAACTAGTATCATTTACATAAATCTACAGATATGCATAAAAAACACTTCCTGGGACTAAACTCCATTTACTTCCCCCATGGTACGAACTGTGCGGCCCAAAGGCTGGACTAAGTCTGGGGTGATCTGTTGACTTTGGTGCAATCCCAAGAGGTGGGTGAATTGGAGATTTAAAAATTCTTCCTAGGTTCAACTAACCAGCAACAGTATTATACAACCTAGGGGCAGTCTAAATATGTATGAAATTGTAGAGATGATATATTTATTAATTTTCAGCATATGTAAAGCAATTCCAGTATCTCTCAACCAAAAATAATAACGTGTCAACTAGATATGATGTATATTCAGCAAGAAAATTAAACCAAGCACAAAGCAGAATATAAAGCAAGGAAAGTAAAGGTGACACCAAATATGTAATCGGGGTTCGGCAAATGTGTTTGCGTCCCCGCCTCAGCTCGCAAGCCCAATAATTACCCCTATTGCTCACTTAACGGGGGGAGCGGCATTGGTTACAACCAGGTTAAATTTCCAGGGATGATCTCAACCTTTACAAACTCTCCTTGCGGTGCAAAGAAGGTCCTAACAACTGATCCTTACGGGATAGATTAATACTCCCTCAAGCTATGTCTGGAATACAATAAATGAATATTAAATTTGCGTACAATTCAAATGCTTCTAACACAAGCAGATATGTACCACAATATAATCCAAATGAATATGCACTCACCGATGATAAGGATTTAATGCTCAGGTCAGATCCAATATGTAAATTCTCCAAAATATGCGAGTGTATGTATATGTGAGAGTTCAATCTTTGATTCAAGATATGATATTCAACAAAAAAAATTAATCAAAAGAAGTTAAAACACAATCCAAATCAAATATCTCAAAATGTTTTTCAAAAACTTTAAGCACAAGAGATATTTTTAATACAAGCTTGTCAAATAGATTTTGCTTCACAATCACAAGACAAGCTCAAGAGTCTTGCAATAAAATTATGCAAAGACTCACAAGCTCTCAAAATTTCCCCCACAAATGAATTTATGGATTAAATCAATGGGAAAAATTTTTAGCTTAACTCTCAATAAAAATCAATCAAACAATCAACACAATGAGAGTTTGAGCAAGTGGGAACAATGTAGGATAACTCAAAGGCACTCTCACTAAATTTGATTTAGCAAAGGAATAGCAATGGGTGAGTATTTGGCTTTGAATAAGAAGAATGAGCTCTCAAAATTTCAGAGAAATTTTTCTTTATCAAAATCTCTAATATGCTCTTAATTTTTGCAAATGAGCACATATATATAGGTTCACCCAAAATTTTGACCATTGGGACATGGTGGGAATAATTTAAAAAGTTTTAAACCCAATTAACCTTAATAACTTCGTTGTACTACAGTTAAAAATTAAGCAACCTGAGAGTTTCAATCGCCCAGGCCCAAGGTTCGGCCGCCCGAATAAACACATACAGAAAAGTTGATTTTTTGGTTCGGGTGCCTGATGAGCGGTTCGGGTGGCTGAGTCTAAGGCGATTTCCAACCTACTCGAGGTTCGGTTGCCCAATCAATAGTTCGGTCTGCCAAACTTAAGGATTCGGTCGCTTGGGGTATATTTGAACGAGAAGTTCGGGCACCCGGGGAAGGTCAAAAAGTCCTCATTCAATGTTCGATCGACCGTGAACATTCAAGTCATTTTGGTTCGGTCGCCCGACCCAAGTCAAACTTTTGACCAATCAACTATTCGGTTGACCAAGGCATTTTTAACGTGCCTAGTTCGGTCGCCCGAAGCCCTTTCATTTTTAAACATTAAGCTTTATTTTACTCTTGTTATTTTCCTAAGTGAAGTGCAGGGACCTAGTGTTTATCTAAGGTCATTTGAGCCTACCAAAAAAATCTGGCGTCGATCGACCCCTAAGGTCAAATTATGGTCTTGAGCATTCATCCCTATCATGCATGCAGATGCAATTATTACTGACCATATTAAAATATTACAGACCCAAAACTTAAATGCATTTACAACACGATATAGACAATGTCTTCATTCATTTTGCACTTCGTATTGCCATGTCATACGTCAGGTGATGTTGAATTTCAACTCCTCATGGCTTCTATTTAATTCTTGCCATCTGTGCATGCAAAGTGATAATCCTACACACATACTCAATGCACAGGTAAGATATTTTATATTTGTCATAATCAAAACGGGATATGACCTAAAAAGTCAACATGATCAACTCAGACAAAGTCAAATCATACGTCTGCATCTAACTCCGACTACACAGGCATCCGCAACTTGCTTGCGGAATTCCGATTACCATACCACATCCTGAAAGTTCGAACTTCCAGCGAAGGTACACCCTCTACTGAGGCTAATCGGCTGAGACCACCCTACACTTTCATCTAGAACAATGTGGGCGCACATGACCAAATACTAAATCTCTAGCAATGGTATCATGCTCATAACATAACTGCTCCTTAGGATTCCTAAAACATATTATGTAATTTAAGTAATAAAAACTGTATTTCAACTCATTTCATATTAAATCTGTCATGTTATAAAACTCAGCCCCCGACTGTCATATACCTCTCAGCTCACAACTACTATATCAAATCCCGACCCTCGTGACCATCATATAAAAATCGGCTCATAACCGCAATATCAAATTCCGGCCCTCACGGCTGCCATATCAAATTCCCTATGTTTTCACAAACAGTTCTAGTATTTCACAAGCAATTCTAGTATTTTACAAACATTTCTAATATTTCACAAATAGATCCATAAACTCGGTTACACAATAACCCTGAAATATAATTCATCTGCAACACAATTTTCAATATACAGTGTGGATAGACTCAAAATTACTTGAAGTGAGATAACGAGTAAGAAATTAATAATCTTGAATTTGTTGAAAAAATTTATCTATGATTAAATAAATGATGGAAAATGATTCATATCACTAACCTCACCTAGTAAAATTTAAGGCTTGATTTATTATTTGTTGTACGTTTTGGACGAAATTTCCATTAATACAATTTGCTTTATAATTTGCAAGCATGAACATGGAATGGCTTGGACTCAATAAATAGGTGGTTGGGATGCTAGAAGTAAAAGTTGAGAAGCAACCTTGAACTTAAACATAAGTTGCATGGATGGGCAGATGGCATTTTAGTTGTTGATAATCCTGCCGGTCTAAACTAGATTTATAGGCCTGGACCAGATGAGGCTTGGTGGGCTTTAACCCAAACCTAGCGACAGTGCATGCCTACATGCTGTAGGTTATGTCATTATTGTGTTGGGTGAGTAATTTATTATCAAGCTTATGTGTTAAATACTCAAAGTAGAAACTATGATTTTGCAATACTTGTGGGCTAACATTTTTTTTTTTTGGAGGGAGAGAGAGAGTGTTAGAATGAATTATAAATTTTTTTTATAAAATTATTATAAAAGCCTATCCCCACCTAAAATAACATTGACCCATTAAATTAGGGGCATAACTAATGTGACTTTTTCAAAATTTTCTTTTTGAATGTAAGACTTTCATGTTATTTTTGTCGATTTGACAAAATTTTCTATAAAAGTTATACTATTTAATAAAATTAATGTCACCCAATTAAAATGATGAATCCATTATCCTTTGGGGCATGACAATGTAATAAGACTTTTTTAATTGGGGGCTAGATGTGTTACTTGTATTTTAATCTTGTCTTTGATGATTTGACTAAACTGTATAAAAGTTTAACTGGTTGGATAAGAATATTATAAATGTGTATTCCCATCAGAATGGCATTAATCCATCAAATTACACGCATGTAAAACCATTAGGAAAAATCTTGCCTGTAATAATTTGATCATGCCTTTGTAATTGGTAAAAATATTATAAAGACTATAGCAACATCTTAGAGAAGGGGCCTGGGATGGTGAGGGATAATAAATAGTAAACATTTGATGGAGTCGTTACTAACCTATTATTTCACCTAAGTGCGGTTAGAACACCTAATTAATACTCTTTGATCAATCTTCTAGGCTAATCCTAGGTCAAGGAAACGATCGTCTCGGTTTGTTTTTACCAGAGTTGAGATCAAGAATTCATTTATGCGAAGAAGGTATCAGCGCCCCCTACACACCTATTTTACGAATGGTAACTAATTAATCATGAATTATCCCTAAATTAGATTTAATGATCTTTAATTAGCTCCCTTTAAATAAGTGCACAAATGAATAAAATAAATAAATAAATTTAAAATAAGAACAAAAATTACACTGCAATTTAAGAATGTCTAATAAGACCTCCAAATGAGGGAATCTTGTTAGATAAACCTCCCTCAGAACTAATATAGGTGATATTTAAAATACTTTTATATCCTTTGTTAAATCATTAGAACTCACACACACACAAATCAAACAAAATCATCAAATTTTATGCAAAAGAGTTTTTAAAAGCATTCCCTGAATTTTCCAAAGTTTTGTAGAAATTTTCTGAAATTTTCTAAAATTTTCTAGGATTTTTAAAGACTTTTTCTCATTTTTTTGGTATTTTTAATTTTCTATTTTTTTTATTTTTGAGTCAAAATAACTTAAAATTTTTTCCCTGATTTTTTAAAATATTTTTCTTGATTTTCCCCATTTTTTCTTAATTTTTCTTTGATTTTTACCATTTTTAAAGTTAAAAAACCAATTAAAATATAAATAAATAAAAATTGGTTCTATAAATCAGATCGGTTCAAACGATCTGAACTGGGCTCAACCCGATTGGGCTTGGTTGGCTATATGTGCACCCACAATGGTGGCACATCGTCCTTTTTTTTCCCTTTTTTTTTTTTTTTTACTATAGTCGGGTGACGTCGTGACGTCACATGCCACGTGGCAACCTCTATTTTTTTTATTTTATTTTTTTTAATTTACTGTATCAAGGTGATGTCAACGTGACGTCACTTGCCACATGTCAGATCTTGAGTGGTTCTAATTTTTTTTTTACGTGAATTGCTAATGTGGGAGCAATGCAACTATCAAAAGAAAGCACAAATAAGACGGTCAGGATTGTTCCATGTCAACCCTCAAATACACAGACCAGGTTGTGACATGTGTCACCATGTGTACGATGACACCTGTCCCATTAACCTCTATTATAAAACCCCACCTTTTTTTTCTTTCTTCTTTCCTCTTTTATTTTCTCTCTCTCTCTCTCTCTCTCTCTCCCCTTTGTTTCTCTCCTCTGTTCTTTCTTTCTCTCATACACTCTCTCTCTCTGTTCTTTCTTTCTCTCCCCCCACCCTCCTATTTCTCTTCTATTCTTTCTTTCTTTCTCTCTTCTCTGATCTCTCCTTTTGAATTCTTTTTTATTTTTGTCTCCTTTGAATGAACCTCACCCTTTTGTTTTGATCCATTGCAAGCTTTGGCCGAAGGGAAAATGGGTAGAAAGGCTTTGGACCAGGACCTCCATGAAGATAAGTATTATTTCCTGTTTTATTTATCTTCCTTCACTTTTCTTTTTGGTTTCCTTTGGATTTTCTCGAGAAGGTTCTTCCCGATTTTCTTATGACCCAAACAAATCTTAGGTCACATTGACCCTAGGTTTACCTCAGGTTAGGGACTTAGTCAAGTTAGGGAATGGTTAGAGTTTGAATCAAGTTATGCCCAATTGGGCCTAATTTGTTATGGGGCTTTTGAGTCCAAAGCTGGGGCGTTGGGGTTTTTTTTTTTTTTTTAAAAAAAAAAATTGGGATTTGGGCTTTGGGCCTTCGGTTATGGGCTTTGGCTAATTGGGTAGAGGCTTGGTTAACTAAATAGGCTTAGACTTTTGTTAACTAGGCTTTGAGCTTTTGGGCTTTATAGATTGGGCTTTAGACTAAATGGGATTAGGCAGCAAGCTTTTGGTTATGAGATTTAGGCTTGACTTATTGGCTTGTTAACTAGGGTTTGGGACTTTGGGCTTTTTAACTGGGATTTGGGCTTTTAATAGGGGTTTAGGCCAAATCAAGGGTTAATGAATAATGGACCCTAGTTCTAATTGGACCTAGGTCCTAGGTCTATGGGTTCGTAGGTTAGAATGGGTTGGATCTGTTGACCTTATGAGGCATTCCCGGTTTTGATAATGACAAATACTCTTTTTATTTAATAACTTTCAAGTTTGTGTGCAGGATCATACTAACTGGATCACTTTGATAACGTGCAGCAACTTGAAGAATTATAAAGACCTGGCATATATTTATATATATATATATATATATATATATATATATATTATTTGTTGTAATATTATTGGGTCTGTAATAATTTAAGTTCAAGGGTCTGTAATAATTAATGTCTTACCTGCATGGTAGGATAGATAAGCTCAAGACCATAGATGGACCTTAGGGATCACCTTTCGGTTGACCGACACCAGATTTTTAGGGTATATGCTCAAAGGCCTTAGATTGACCATAGGACCCACAAGATTGCATGAAAATGACCCTTATAATCTTAGTGTTGATTATCATGTGAATAGAGGTAACTTTATAAGAAGAAAAAGACCAAAATGCAGAAAAAGGGCATATTTAGTCGACTGAACTTCTACACGCAGAACTCTTCGATCGACCTAACCCCCACCGGGTCAACAAGTTGACCCTTCGGTCGATCGACGAGATACATATAGTAATGCCTTGGCCGATCGAACCTCCCTGGGTCAACAAGTTGACCTCTCGATTGACCAACCAGAAATATATGGGCGACGCTCTAGTCGATCGAACCCCCATGTGGGAAATGCCAACCGCCCAGTCAACCGAACCGCATGGATTTGGAAAATCGCCCTTAAACCCTCCAAGTCCGATCGACCATCCTTCTAGTTTAAATTTCTTCCAGTCGACCGAACCCAGCCACTAGGTCAACCGAACCTTAAGTTCGGTCGATCGGTGCTCTCGGGTAGGTGAGAATTACTGAGGTTAAAACACGGTTAAATTTTATTAACCTCTGTTAAACTTTTTTCTAAAATGACTAATATGTCCTGAATGGTTATAATTATGGAAAATTCTATATATACTCCTTCATTTGCAAAAAATAGTCAATGATTAGCAATCTTAATTAGTAAAAATCCTCTAAAATTCAAAAATTCCTACTTCCATTTTTAAGCCTCCTACACTCATTCTTACTCACTCATATTACTAAAATTTTTTTGTAAGTGTGCTTGGGTGTTCTTCTCATAAAGCTTACACTCTCAATTGTTTGGTGATTGATTGAAATTTTTTTTATCTTGAGAGTAAGCCCTAAGTGTTTCTAGGAGACTTTGTTAATAAGTCTTCCTTAGGAATAGTTCATTGAGTTTTTGGGTTTTGCATTGTTATTGCAATACTTAAGGAGTTCACATTGGATTTTGATTGCTAAAAATATTTTACAAATCATTTTAAAAAATATCTCTTGTGCTTATCTTTGAGAAATATATTTTGAGATATTCACTTGAGTGCTAAAGATCTTTGTTGCTATTCCTTTTGATTAAGATTATCATTTTAATACAAAGATCAAATAAAGTTTTACAAATCATTTTTGAATATCTCTTGTGGTTCATTTTGAGAAAAACATTTGTTAAGATATTTGAAGTGTATTTGTGATCTTTGTTGCTGCATTGTGATTGATACTATTATTTTGACACAAAGATCCTTTCACATACACTCTCATGAACTGATTGTCATATTTGCATTAATATTTGAGAGTAGACATTAAGACTACATTGAACTTATCAAATCCTATCTTTCGGTAGTGCATTGATTATACTGTGTGTATTGTAGTACATACCTGTTTAGTGTAAGAAACATGTCTATGTACATAAATTTTTATACAGTTGTTGTATTCCAAGCACGGGCTGAAGAGAGAAACTAGCCCTGTTGAATAGTTCTAGATTGGCTTAGACCCAATTAGGAAAGTTAGGTGCACCATCCTGGTAAGGTATAAGTTGAGATCAGCCCCATGAATTGACCTGATTGTAACTGGTGCCGCTCCACCCATTAAGTAAGCATTAGCGGAATCCTCGAGCTTGCGAGCTAGAGGCGGGACGTAAGCACAGTTGGTCGAACCCCGATAACATATCGTGTGTCTGTTTATATTTCCGCAATTTATATTCCTGCACATGTATGTTATTGTGTGAATGATGCGCGTGATTTAAATTTCTGCATATTATACTTATCTGCGTATTTGGGATTACATAGACATACTCCAGGTTGTATAATACTGCAAATGTCTGGTCAAACTTAGGGAGAATTTTTAAAACCCAATTCACCCCCCTCTCTTGGGAATACACGAAAGCTAAGAGGATCTATTTCAATGAATCGAGTCAATGGGTCGATCCAAGTTTAATGGGTCGGGTTAATGGGTCAATTTTAGAATAATTTTGCACTACTATAACTACATGATTAAGTATGACAAACACATTAAAACACAAAAATAAAACCAATCCAACCTTTGGTTTTCCACTCCTCTGGTATTCTTGTCCAATGTCAATTTCCTTATGCTCTTCTTTGCTCCTGGTCCATTTCTCGAACCTCCAATTCTAAACCTTTGCCCTAAAGCTCTTTCAAATCGTCTGTGGGTTCTCCATTCCTTAACTTTTCAACAATCTAAGCTCCAGGTTTACTTTGGATTGATTCAATTTGCTCCTTTCTCAATCAGAGCTTTCTGATTTCTCTCACAATTGTCTACGCCCTCTCAATTAGAATTCTTTGATATCTCTCATGATTGCCTATACTCTATTTGAATGTATATCTAAATGTGTGTGATTGCTTGTGTGTGTGGCTATCTCTCGGGAGCCTCTAAATGTGTGTCTTGTGTCCTCCGAAAAGCCTTTATTTATAGGCTTGGGGGCCTCGACCGGCATAAAAATCTAATCAACCAATTTAGGAAGTAGATCAACCCCTCCTAATTGCCTATCCTTCCATGTGTGTCCTTTCCTTCTTAAAGAAAACTTCTATTATAGGTTTAGGAGCATTGAAACTTGATTCTCATAACTGATTTCCCTCCATATGGGTCGTGGGAACATTTAAATAGATTAATCCAACAAGGAAACAAATCATTCCATTTTATTGCCGATCAATCAATCTTAAGAAATAAAGCAATCAGTCTTTATTGCAGATCAAGCAATCTTTATTGTTGTTTAAACAAATCACCCCCTATTTATTGCTGATTTCCCCTAATTGCTTTCTTTGTGCATGTGTACAGGTGCCAACATGGACTTTGGAGAATCTGAATTTTCCCATGTTTCTTTTTTGTGTATTTTTATTTATTTATTTATTTATTGTATTTTTCTACAAAATAGATGTATTTAGAATTTTTCCTGTATTCCATTTTTTTTTTTTTTTTGTATTATGTACAAGTTGTTATATTTGACCCTCGGACAAAATGGAGTGTCTACAAAGACCTACTAAAATTATTATGACATGAGCTCAACAAGTTAAGCGCATGCCCATCTACTGCCAACAATCCTATGAATATGTGAGAGTTAATTATCATACCGCCATCAAGAATGATTTGTGAGCATTTCCTCAACGTAAGATTTGGGACGCACCAATAACAAGATACTATATTAGCATTGGTTCCATAAAAGTGAAGGATATTCTTTGTTGGTGGTCTCAATAACGCGTCCCATATCAATTTAGTGAGTCAAAATTTAAGATAACATATTTTTGGAATCGTTCTTTACAAGTTTTTCTCACCTCTGACTAGGTGTTCCACATGGCAAGGATGTGCTTATGTAATAAAGCCTATTCAATTAGGAAAAGTTTACACTTCAAGTGTCTATGACGTTGTAACAATATTCAAAAAAATGGGGAGCGGAGAGCTTAAGTTTATTAATACAAGGCCACGAAATAATTATTGCCAAATTTGAGAACTTAGAAGACTGCCATTATGATTTACCTACTTAGTTGTTCCTTGAGGACCCTTTCACTTTGGAATGTATATAGAACATGCAATGAAGTCTCCATTGGGGTAGTCAGGGATCATCGTTTCAATTGCATTTCATGGTTCTAAACTCATCTTCTTGTTTTTTGCATGTACAATGTCTCTATGTGATACTCGAATAAGAAAACTACATGCATTTGTATGGTCATGGTAACTGCTCCAACCCTACGTTTGCTCGGAAAATTCGGGATATACAAATGTAAGAAACGTATAATGGTCTCTTAAATAACACCAAATGCCTTTGCCTGCCCTCACCTGAACTTTCTCCAAGATTAGAAAACTAGAAATCCTGCAAGGGAGGCCAACTCAGACCCTCTAAGTTTTAAATGGAGAAGACTAATTCTTTAGTATGCAAAATGAAATATAGTAAAATGAATTTGATTCTATAACTTTATACTTTTATTATATAATTTTGTATTGCACTTTACTCTCGTTTTATTTTATATTTTGTGCACTAAATATTAGTCTAGTGTAAAAACAAAATAGAGCCAGACTTACGAATATAGTGGAGAAAAACTAGGTGCCAATAAATCTCTTTCCCTGATAAAATTATTTATCAAACCCTGTTGAGCTTACACTTCTTTGCCTGAACTTTTTCCCCTGTTATTCACAAATTCTGATCTGATTTCATGTATTTTCTACAAATTAACTCTGCCTTTTGGTCGTCTTTGCCAGTTCTGAATCTTCTCTCATTCCCCAACTTGGGTACTATTCTCCCCTGGCAGTCCCCAAAATCACTGTTCCCATCGTGAATTTGCAGAGACATCTCTCCCTGTATCTGTTTTATAATTTTTAATAGAAATCATAAACAGCAGCAAACATAAAATAAACTTAATATTATGAAAAAGAAATGCTGTAATTCTAGCTATGGAGTACGGAGTCTAATATTTGGGTTCGATTTCCATTCTCAATACAAAAGCCTTTCCTTTTCTGCTAATCATCTTACAAAAGAATAATAAAATTAATGATCAATAAATAGGAGAGTGAGGAAAAGAAATTAACGATTCAAGAAGATAAGTGGAGGTTTGTACTCATGCTCAATCGCCGGCACTGTTCGACTGGCCGGCGCAGTTGGAACCCTGACGTGCCCCACCATTGTCACCTGCAGAGCTTCCTCTTCGTAAGCCCTCCTCTCCAATTCCTCCATTCTTGACTTCTGCTTCACTCTGACGAACATTGCCACCAGAAGCAAAGATATAAGAAACGCGCCCAGAGTGGCTCCAATTGAGATCCCGAATGCCATTTTTCCCCGGCTCACCCTCTTCCTCAGCTCCGACGGCGCCGGCTCCGGTGCCGGAGTCTCCACGACCAACCAAAAATGCCCCTGCCTCGTCGCAACACACACGTCCGGCGACACCTGGTCTGTCAATCTCACCTTCCCGTCGTCTCCAAAACTGGCACACGATGGCGAGGCACCGGCCGGTGTACCGCTGCCGGCGACCTTGCTGAAATCTATTTTAATGGGGTTCTTCCCGGGGAGAATTTCGACATCAAATGGGCTGGTGGCATCGACATCGTCGCCGGCATTGTAAGCCAGAAGGCCCAAAACAGGGGAAACGAGTTGATATCCCGGTAATTCGTAATTACTGAAATGCAGAGAGGACCAGTTCTTCTCGAGGCGCTGCCTGACGATTATGACTCTCTCCACACAAGGATGAATGGTTAATCCAGCACCCAGATTGAATTCCTTAACCTGCGCGCCGTACCGATTGAGACTGCCGCACCGGAATCTCACCGTATCGGCGCTGACGCCGGAGAGGTTTCCCGGCAGATGCACGGAGTGTGAGATCCCTGTTCTGATGTTCTTGTTGTATGACCGAAGGGCGTAGTCCCTGATTACGTTATCCAGAAGACGAGCTGATTTAAGTCCCTGAGCTTCGGCCTTCGTCGATACCAGCATCAGTGGCAGTGCCAGTGCCAGAAGAACGGAAATTGGAGAAAACAGAGAGCCCATAAGAAACAGAGAGTCCAGTTTAGAAGAAACCGATTAGAACCGTTGCAGGGTTTCTTCTGCTCCTTCTCTGAAGTTGCATTAAGAGAATGTGTTTCTTTCTGAGCAGATCTGAAAAGGTTCGAAGTTGCAAAGGGGAAAGATCGACGCTTTCTGGTTGATTTTAAAGGTGGAAGAAGCTTTAATGGGGGGAGAAGTGAAGAAGAAGGAAATGGATCAACAGTGAAATTGAAAAGAAAGAAAAGTTGAGACCTCTGTTTCCATTAAATGGATAATTGCAGAGAATATACGTTAGGTGGGTTATGGCAGTGGCAGTGTAGATCAGAAGAGAAACCCTGTTTGCAATTTGTTTGCTGGGTGGAGGTGGGCTCTGTTTTGCATGTACTGTAATGGAGTATGTATATTATTACCATCTCTGCAATCCCTGTAGGTTGAGGTTTCTATAAAACATTGGGGGCCAAGCTATCTTGTTTATGTGCATGCCATGCTCTGCTCTATTAAATAATTTTTATCCACTGGTTGGACTGGTCTTGGATCCACCTATTCATGAGGTGAGGGAAGAATGTGCACCACCTATTTCGATGTGTTTGGAAGGTCAAAAGAGGAAGAAAAGAAGGTACGATCCATTGACATCCCTTAAGTTATCATGAGGGAGGAAGTTTGGGTTTTTGTTTCTTGTATATTTAATTAGTTTTTTTTTTTTTTTTTTCAATTTTTTAGTAATTGTTACTTACAAAAAAATGATGAAAAAATATAGTAAAAAAATAAAAATATTTAAATAAAGCTCATATTGCATTTGAGAGTATGGATTTTAGGTTTTGAGTTTGGATTTGTGTGGATTTGTATAAAATTCAATACCATTTTACCTTATATTTTATCTAAATTCACACAAATTTAAGTGTAAGACTCTCCCAAACACAGAATAAGAAAATTTTTATAGTTATTTATTTTGTCATTACTCATGTTTAACACAAACATGCAAGTTTGCACAATAATATTTAGGTCTAACAAAGAGTCCTCCTAGAACACAATAATTTGAAAAAAAAATAAAATTAGAGCCAATTATGGAAGCTAACATTCAACTATTGACACAAAGGCATGCTCTATATTGAGAGAAACATCTAATATAATGTCTAACAAAGCTTATGAGCTAGACATTTTCTTGTTAAGGATCCTTCATGTCTTATGCCCCCAACAAGAAACTGAATTTATTAAACTATTACCCACTTTTTATTTTTTATTTTTCTATTTTTGGCTAGCTAAAATGCTTTGGCTCTCTTAAAGTGGGGGTTAAGAACATATATTTAGGATCACTTACTTTGGAAGATCGAATGTGAACCCTTCTTAAGCTTAATATGATTTTAAGTTCCCAACTTCTATAGGAGACTTCCTTTCTTTATTTATAGCCATCCTTGTATCTCATGTTTGGAATCAAAAATTCAAATTCAACTAGTTTTTAAGAACTAAACTAGATTCACCCCCATTTTTCACAGTATACAGAAGCTTCAACTTTTCATGGTCCTCATTCAAGCTCGCTCCTTGGTTTTCACTGCTATTTTGGCTCCCTCCCCTAAAATAGTTGGATCAAGATTAACTTTGACATCTCCTTCAATTCCATTTGTACTTATGCTACATGTGTGGCTTGTGACTCCTTAGGATGTTTTTTAGAGATAGCAACAAAGAAGATTTTTGGTGTAGCTTTGCTAGTCGTGACTTTGGTGATCAATTTAAGCTAGGCTCAAGTGATTTTGGAAGGAGATGCCCATTTGATCACTAAGACTTTATCAAAAGTCTTGAAGGCTCAATAGAATTACATACTAGTCTTACAAATTATCCTTTATTTCTACATCTTCAAAGGTGTTATTCTTAGTGGTTCCTCTAGAAGTAAACTTAGTTTCTCACTCCCAACCTCAATAAAGGAGGTGTTTTTGGTTGGGATCGAGCCCTTCTCTCCCTTGTTCTTACTTTTCCTTTCCTTTTTTTTTTGGTTATTTTTCTATGTTTCTTGCCTTGCATTCTATTGTGTTTTTTTTCTTTTCCAACTTCCCTTTTTACCAATCTAAAATTTTTTTTCTATGGACTAATTAGATGGCATAGGGATTGATTGTCATATACCATAGATATTTTCCCTAGTTAATTAGATCAAAGTTAATGCTAATGGTTGTTCCAAGGGAAATCCAAGTGCTTTTGGAGCTAAAGGTCTTAGTAGAAAGTCCTACTGAGATTGACCATCTTGTTTTAGTCTTAATCTTGGCGATAGCTCCAACTAACAAGCTAAATAATGGGAAATTATTTAAGGTCTTAAGGGGAGTTTGATGAAATTAAAATTAAGTGTTGAATGTGCTTACGAATTAGTTCTAAATATAATTGGAATGGTCTTTGAATACCAGGAGAAGTGTGTCAATAAGTTCTATGAAATCTATATTTTGTAGGGGCAAAACTTTTCAATGTGCCACTAAATAGGCATCTCATTGAATCAACGATTTAGAAGAACTCTAATTCAGTCAGAGTTAGTTCAACACTAATAAAGAGGTTTACCAAACAAGACTTTTACTAAATTATAAACCATTAATGTCATGTTTGGCTCCTGAATGACATAGAGGTAGGAAAGAAATGCGATGAAAATTTAAATAAGAAGCATAACAAAATTAAGTGATAAATTTGATTTCATTTCTCTCGATTCCATTCTATTCCCACATACCAAATGTGTAACGCCCCGACCCATCACATGGGGCCTGGGATGCTACATTAGTAACGTCTATGTTCCTGATACCATATACATTATATAAATGCAGCGAAAATAAATTAATACATTCTCCAAAATACATTACCCGAGTTCTAAACTATCTTTATACATAAAGGTCTCCAAATATCCATATTACAGATCATAATACAATACAAAAACCCACTTAGTCCACAAACCACAGTACACATCCAGGGACTTCCAACATAACTTAAATACATTAGAGTTCTTACAGACACTCACAAAAACTGAAACTAGCTATCACCTCGCCCCGAAGCTCACTAACTCGATCTCGAGATTGTCCTGAAAAAATGATTTGTATATTGGGGTGAGACACTTCTCGGTAAGAAAGTAAGTTAATATCAGTGTGTGGCTAACATAAGTTTTTGTGTATACAAAATATCATTAGTTGTTAATTAACCACAATTATAAAATCATTCTCTAACCATACTAACACACACACACACATTTATTTATAAGCGAAAGCTCCCGGGGATAGGGGAGATTACACGCCCATACATATAGCTCCCCTCTGCTCTAATACGTTATGCAACCGGGTATGGTTACAACTGATACCTATTAGGGCACTCGCCTTTCTCAACAAGCCCTCGGGCGCCGAGTTTACTTCACTATAAAAATTCATACATTTTAATTCAGATACAAGTATTCACTCCTTTATAATTGAAAAATATGCATTTGCTTCCTCAGTATAAACTAGTTCAATAAAGAATAATACTATTTACATAAATTAACAGATATGTGTAAAAGACACTCCCTGGGACTAACAACATGCTTAACCCCCATGGCGGGTTGTGCAGCCCAAAGGCTGGACTAAGCCCTCGGGGATCAACCCAGACAAAGTCAAAGTAACCATCTGCTACTACATCTGCAGGCATCCATAACCTAGTTACAGGTCTGATTGCCTTACCACTTACTGGTCCAAACCCCAGGGAAGGTACAACCTCTATGTTGGCCAATCGGCTGAAACCACCCTACACCTCTCAGTATAGTGTGGCCATACATGGCCAAATAGTAATTTCCCTAACAATGGTACCGTGCTCAAAATACAACTGGTCCTCAGGGTTCTTAAACTATATCATGCAATTTCGGTAATAAAAATTGTAGTATAAATTTCATTTCATATAAAACCTATCATTTAATAAAAACCGTCCTCCGACCGTTAAATAAAACCCGGCTCACAGCCGTTAAATAAAATCTAGCCCTTGGCTGTTAAATAAAACCTGACCCCTAACTGTTATATCAAATCCCAGTATTTTGCAAAGGCAATTCCAATATGTTTCACAAACAGTTCAGTATAATCACAACCATATTGAAATTCAGTTATACCATAACCCATACAGATTATTCACCTATCACACGATTTTCAGTATTTGAATATAATCCCATAAGCAACCAAAAAATATAGCGTATTTAGTTCACAAGATAAAACCAAGATTTCCATCGTTCATTTCATTCAAAATACCATACGATATACCATAGTTTATAAAACCCCACTTTGAATGGTTGTTTTTCAAAAGAACCTTTAAAATCATAAGTATACATATATATGATATAGTTTAATCGGTTCAAATTTAATAAAAACTTGACTTAACTTAATCACCTTACATGTTTCTGAAAAAAAAAAAAATAGATTCCGTTTGAAAAACAGAAAACCCTAGCTTTTCGATCCCGCAACCGAAAACGAACCGGCAAGCCAAGAGAGAAGCGAGAAATGATCAAAGACTGAGCACGGTCTCCGGGTGAGCCTATGTGTAACGACCTGCTCCTTTTGCACATATATTTTTTTTTAATAAATAAATTATCATCACATCATACATTCCAACTCAGCAGGTCACAATCCACCTGAGCCCGTGGGCACAAGGGATATATCAAAATATAAAGCAGAAGCCCTAGCTGCAGAAAATATACAAACATGTACATCTCAATACCATATACCACAATATACGAGAGTTACTACAATCACTGTATTTTCATATAAACATCCCAAAAATAAAACCTAGGGACATTTCCCACAAAATCTAACTGTCCCTACAAAACATACCATGCAAAAAGGGCAGATAGACCGCACTATATGAGCGGAGCTTTTCCCGCTCTCTTATCCGGGGCTCCTAAAAAGTTAATAAGATTTAGGGGTGAGACACATCTCAGTAAGGGAAATAAACTAATATCAGTGTGTGGCAACATGAGTATTATGTGTTCTACATATACCATACATAACATATTCAATACTGTTTATCAAATCTGGGAAAACATACATATATATCAACACATAGCAGAATATACTATATTTTCATAAACATATCTCATCTCATACAATAATAATAACATAAAAAAATCCTGGTAGGTTAGCTGACTGTTGTCATGTATTACCCCCACATGACTGGGTTGTGTGGCCCGAAGGCGGGACCTGACAATGGTTGGCCGACCACTGCCAAGTCAAACAGTAGTCTGTAGGTCCGATGGGTCTACCCAGACTGGTCCGTACACCAGGGGCGATAACAGCACACTTCTTGAAAATAACCACATCGACCATCCAATCTCACACCACTCCGTATAGCGGCGTTAACACAGATATCATGATCACGAGGACCATGGACACATAGCAACGGTACCGTGCAAGTGCTAGCCTAGACCAAGCCAACCAGGTTCTGATATCATATACATATACTAAAATCGTGATACATGGATATCTCATATCAATAATTATCAAATCAATCATATCATTTTTCACATATACATATTTCATGAAAATCATCGGCCCGTACGCCGAAATTACACATTTTATCATAGCTCGGCCCGTACACCGGAAAATCACATAGCTCGGCCCGTACGCCGGCAAATCACGTAGCACAGCCCATACGCTGGCAAATCTCATCTACATAGCACGGCCCGTACGCCGACAAACATATCCACATAGCACGGCCCATACGCCGGCAAATCACACATATATATATATATATATATACCTCGACCTGTACGCCGGTTTTCCATCATAGAAATCCATATCGTCCCCATTCCCAGAAAACAGTATTTCACAACATTTTTATACTCATGCCACACTAAACAAATTTTTCATGTATTCAACATATCATCATTTAAACAGTATTTTCCAAATATAAATCATATATATAAATATATTTATTTTTCCTGAAACCAGATGCTACATATATATACATGCATTTTCTCAAAACAAAACTAGCTTAGTTTACCCCCTTACCTGATTCCTGAAAAACCCTTAAGAAAATTTTCGCCGTACCCATAAGGTTCTCAACTCAATACCCTGAAAATAAAAACTCGTAGAATTAAAGTTCAGTATTTTCGTACATACAATATTTTCTATAACTACCACTAAGTCAAATTCGGTTTAAAAAGTCTTACCTCAACATAGGGATGATTCCCAACGTTCCCAATCAACACCCCTGAAAATGAAAATTTCTAGTATTTTTACGCGTATATCACTTTCTTCAACTGTCAAAAATCCAAATATTGAATATAAAGTCTTACCTTGGATTTGGGATAAAATCCAACTTCGTTTCCCTGACGATCCGCTCCGGCAGACTTGTAAAGAACTTCGCCAGAAGCGTCGTGGTGGCTTCAGTTTGTCGATCCAGCGTAAAACTAGTCCTGAATCGAAGAGAGAGAGAGGAGAGAGAGAGTGAGTGTGAGAGAGTGCACTACGCACACCAAAAATCCAATTCAAATTGGATTTTGACTTTCAAAGCTTCTTAAAGAAGCTTGAGTTATTATATATATATATATATATATATATATATATATATATTAATATCATAGAAATCATTAATTAAAGTAAAGCTTCTTGAAGAAGCTTTCATACTTTATATATATATACTTTTAACCTATATATCATATCATAATAACTTACTTATATATATATATATATATATACACACACACACACACACACACACACACACACACACACACATATATATATATATATTTTCCTTATCATACTATTCATTTTACTTGTTAATTTAATTATTTTATTTTATTTTATTATTTTATTATTTTATTATTATTATTATTGTTTTTTAAAATTTTATTTTTCACGGTTACTACACTATGGGAGAGAGAGGGTCATAAGAGAGTGAGAGTAGAGAGAGAGAGAGGACATTTTTGAGTTATAAAAAAAATATGTGTTGCTTAGCCCTTAAGTAAGCATACTCGTAGGAAAACAGTCGACGGTTTTCCCTAGTCTCACAAAATCGTCGACGGTTTGGCAGTTGACCCCCTCTTATTGACTAAAACTGGTGACGGTTTTCCCTAGCTCTATAAAACCATCGACGGTTTGGGTTCTGCCAAACCAATTTCCTTTTTTTTCCTTTATTTTCCTTTATTTCTCTCTTCCTTATTTATTTTCTTTATTTTTCGGGTTCAAATTTCTACAATTCCCCCTTATAAAAATTTCCTCCTCGAAATTTGCTAAATGTTAACAATCACACCCTTTGGAGTTTTTCTTAAATATCGATTCATCTCTATAGAAGAGTCGGTAGCCAACCACATAGCGGTCCCGTCCCAAGTTTATTAACTACCCTCACTTCTGGCGGAGGAATACCATGGTTACACACAATGTCTTGGGAGATTACAATATCATACAAAACTCTCCCAAAGACCATTCATATATGAAAATTGTAAACAAACTAATAATACTACAAAAACCTACCTTACACAACTTAGCTACAAAATCAAACACCTACTTGTCTAGTGTTGAACCTCTCTGAAAAGTTGTGGATATTTCTGGCGTATTTTCGTTTCTAATTCCCAAGAAGTCTCCTTATGTAATGACCCGAAGAATAATAGCATTTTAATAATTAGAGGGAGAGAAAATAGATGCAGAAACAGAAGGAGGTCATGGACTTCGTCGACAAACACAGGGTTTCGTCGACGAAGGTCTTCATAATTTCGTTGACGAACACAGGGCTTTGTCGACGAGAAAGTACTGAGAGGGGTCTGAGGCAACCTGAATTTCGTCGACGAATACAGGGCTTCGTCAACGAATTTTGTGAAAGACTCGTCGACGAATCTTGCAGTATATAAGGTGGAAAGACGAGATATTTCTCATTCTCTCGCCGCTCTCTCTCTCTCTCCTACGACTCTCTCTCCCTTCTCTCTTCATTTCCGGCCCCACCAGTCAGCGGATCGACAATCTGAAGCTACCATAATGCTCCTAGCGGAGTTTTCTACGCATCTACCGGAGCGGATCGTCAGGAAATCGAAGTTGGAAATCATCCCAAAGTCAGGGTAAGGCCTTTCAGTCTCCTTTTGGCCTTGTGGTAGTTATAGGAAATGATATAGGCAGAAAAATACTGATGTTTAGTTCTGGCAAATATTGGTTTCAGGATGTTTTGTAGGAGGCCCTGCGGGTATTGGGCTAGAGTACAGTAGGGGCTTTTCAGAGATAAGGTAAGGGAAATATGTTATGCTAGGAAATTTTTAAATATTATACAATGTATTTATTTACGAAAATTATGTATTAAAGTATGGTGTGGCTTGTGAATATATATGTAGTACGGGGGTATGTTTTACGAATGCTAGTTTCATGATTTTTATGAATTTCAGTATCATGATATTACGGATTTACGTACTATGATTATGTGAACTTCAGTACCATGATTTTACGGATTTTAGTACCATGATTATACGAATCTCAGTACCATGATTATACAAATTCCAGTATCACGAATATGCAATTCCATGTTATGATTATTCAGATTTCAGTACGTTATGCAGTATCATGGTTATTTCAATACTTCAGAATCATGGTAAATCAGTTAGACATATATATATAGAAATATATTATATGATATCAGACCCTATTGGACTTGCAGCTACAGAGCACGGTATCATTGCTACAGATACTATGTTACTTTACGAGTGCAACCACCTATTCAAATATACGTGATAAAGTCGACCACCTAGGCCTTTGAAGAGGTTAGGCTCCTTATCTAGATATGGGTTGAGGTGGGCAGGTCGACTGACGGAGTTCAGTGATTTATTTCTGGTTGACCAACCAGGATAAATCCAGCCTACGGGCTACACAACCTCGTCATGAGGGGCATGTCATGACACAGATAGCCACAGGGAATAGTTTAGTTTCTATTACATACGTATGGATTTACAGATTTGGGGACCCTATTTATGTACACTAGAAGTATTTTGAAATTATAACCTATAATACTGATATGTTAAGCAACAAAGAAAAAGGGGTGGTGTACTTATTTACTTGTATTGTACTCAGTTATCCATGTTTATATGAAACAGATTTCACGATGTATATAGTAGCTCATTTGCCACACACTAGTAATAGCATATTTGTTCTTACTGAGCGTTGGCTCATCCTAGTGTTGATATATTTTTCAGGTGATCCAGGTAGGCGAGCGGGCCAGGCTCGCAAATAGAAGGGCGTCAGTAGTGCTCTGACAGAGAGTGAGTATCATTTTTGGGAGCATTTTTGTATAGCCCTCACCTATTGAGGTTATTTTGGGAACAGTGATATATGTATATTTTGAGATTACATACTAGCACTCTAGTATTGCACATAAACGTATATGGATGTGTTTATTCAGTTCTGCTTCGTGCTGCTTAGGTTTATGGATGGGCTTATCTCAGTAGGGTATTAAAGCATGTAAATTATCATAGTTTATAAAAAAAAAATCAATTTATTCAGCAGGTCGTTACACCTTAACTGCATAATTACGCCACAACACCTTCACTAATGGTATTTCCTTAGTACGCAGTTCTTAATTTTTTGATCCATAATTTTAACTGGTACCACCTCGTATGCCAAAGCATCCTCAATCTCTAAAGGCTCATAACTTATCACTTGCAAATGATCTGGCATGTACTTTGTAACGCCCCGACCCTCTAGGTGGGCTCGGAGTGCCACTAAACATACATAACATGCAGATCTCTAATACCATACATATACCACCCGCCCAAATAAGTGAAAACGGGTGTTCCATACTGATCTGCATAATCATTCATAGCGGAAAACATAAACATAGATCTTCTAATAAAAATTTACCAGAGTTTCTAACTATTTCCTCACATACATCCATACATACTAAAAACATAACCTGCTATTACAAACCCCAAAAGATATCCTAGCCAAAGCCCAATACATATACAAGAACTTACATAAACTAACAAAAACTCTACGCCCCAGAGTCCCTCTAGAAGTCTAGGACCAGTTTCCTGTAGGACCTGATATAGGATTTGTATATTGGGGTGAGACACTTCTCAGTAAGGTACATCATATTACATTAGTTTGTGACAACATGAGTTTTTTCCAATAGAAACCAATTACACATTTAAATCATTCATTAACCTGTGATATAAAATATATATACAAAATTCTTGCATAAGATAATTCGGCTCATTACGAGCGAGAGTTCCCGAGGTTAGGGGTAGGGTACAGGCCCATACACTGTACGATCCCTCGGCTCGGTACTCAAATCTGTAACTTTATCCATTTTATTTTGAAATCATGTATATGCATAATGAACTCACCTTAACTTTGAAACATCATAACTACACCATTTACTTCCCCTATGGCATGGGTTGTGCGTTCATAATGCTCTGATCTAGACCTGGAGGCACCAGGCTAGTCACACTACTTTCTCCAGCCCGACTTGGCCCACACCACCCTAGTTCGTGATCAACCAGTGGCCTTCTTACCAAGCCGACTAGTATGATAACCACACTCAAGAATAATGTGTGGTTGCACTATACCTTTCATGCTCGCAACGGTACTATGCTTTCCTAGTAACAAGCTTTCTTAAGCGGTTCATATATTATATATACAATTTATAACGAAAGCACAACAACCTATTTTCATTCATAAAGTATTTAGGTAGTTCCAGTATTTTTCACATTTCATTCATTCATTCATTAGTATAAACCGGCACACACAGCTCTCGGTTTAACCCTGGTACATATATAGCTCGGTATTTAACCAGCATCTCTTTCTACATTTTTCTGATAAGCATTTTGGAACTCCAATTCCCGTATCTCATAATCATATTTCTTAGTTTAGTATATTTCCATTTAACATCTCATGCCACACTTATTTGGTTTAAAAAGCATCAGTATAGCATATGGTTCGTAAAATATAATTTAAATTGGAAACAAGGGTTTCAAGCATCTCTTACTTTAAGTTTAATACAAATAAAGGAATTTTAAGAATATTGGAGACCAAACCCCAAAACCTTAGTTTTACCAAAACCATAAAATCAAAAAACTGGCAATTCCACCTGGTGAAATTTTCAAAATAAGTAGTCATATTGTACATAATACCATAACCTACAATTCTAGTGGATTAGATTTCAAAATGACTGATGTAAACAAATCCCCTTACCTTTTTCCTGAAAAACAAGCTCGAACGGCTCGAAATGGCAAAATCCTAAAACTTCTAACCGGTGAAAACACGCGTACTTGCTCGACTAAGAGTGAGAGAGGCAACCAAGATGCAAAGAAGAGCTCGGAAAGGCTATTTGGTGAAAAAGTTTCAAAACCCTAGGAGAGAGAAGAGAGAGAATTGAGATTCTCTAAAAAATGAGCTCAAACCTATTTATAGGTTTGCAGATGCAGAGGAAAATTGGCGTCGTTTTTCCCTATATCCACAAAACCGTCGTCGGTTTGGGTCCCTACTTTCCAAATTCCTTCATTTTCTTTTGTTTTCCTTTATTTCTCTCTTTTATATTCATTTTCTTTTATTTTACGAGTTCAGGTTCCTACATACTTCCTCAGCACTGATACATGAAAAACGTCATGAACTCTAGACAATGCTGGGGGTAACGCCACTCGATAGGCAACTAGACCAATCCTTTACAAGATCTCATATTGCCCATGTACCTAGGACTTAATTTGTCTTTCTTTCCAAACCTCTTCACCCCTTTCATCAGAGCAATCCTCAAAAATATCATATCACCAATCTCAAACTCTAACTCCCATCGGCAAGTATCCGCGTAACTCTTCTACCAACTCTATGCTGTTTTAATCCTATCCCTGATAAGCTTGACTTTTGCAAAGGTCTACTGAACAAGTTTCGGCCCCAAAATTTGCCGCCCACCTACCTTATCCCAGTACAATAGAGATCGGCACCGACGACCATATAAAACCTTATATGGTGCCATCTCGATACTGGCCTGATAATTGTTATTATATGCAAACTCAAGGAGCAGTAGATAGCAAATCCAACTATCCACAAAATCTAACACACACGCCCACAGCATATCCTATAAAATCTAAATGGTCCTCTCGGACTGCCCATCCGTCTGTGGGTGAAACGCAGTACTGAAAATGAGTTGAGATCCCAAGGCGTCCTGCAAACTCTTCTAGAACCGAGAGGTGAACTGTGGATCTTGATCTAAAACAATCGAAGCTGGAACGCCATGAAGTCTTACAATCTCCTGCACATAAAGCTCTGTTAGCCTATTTATAGAATAACTGACTTTGATTGGAATGAAGTACGCAATCTTTGTCAGCCGATCCATTATTACCTAGATGACATTCTGTCTATGCACCGCTGAAGGAAACCCCGACACGAAGTCCATCGAGATATGCTTCCACTTCCACTTAAGGATATCAAGTGGTTGAAGTGGTCCTGCTGACCTCTGGTGCTATGCTTTTACCTACTGACATGTCAGACACTATTATACAAATATGGAAATCTCCCTCTTCATGTTACTCCACCAGAAGGATTCTCGCAGGTCTCTATACATCTTCGTGCTTCCCGGATGAACAGTATAGAGAGAGTGATGACCCTTCTCTAGAATCGTCTTTTTAATCTTCGCATCGTTAGGTACACACAACCTGGTGAGAACTCCATCCTTAGAAACATTGAAGTCTGGTTGTTGCTCACTCCGTACTTTCTCCATAATTTCCATTAACTCCACGTCTCTCATCTAAACGGCTTTAATTTTCTCTTGTAAGGTTGGTTGAATGATCAAACTGGCAATGAACGACTGGGAATTCCCTTCCACTAACTTTACACCCAACCTTTTTAGGTCCATCCTGATTTGATACTGTACAACAACCGTTGAAACTAACGCACCCACTGACTTTCGACTCAAAGCATCAGCTACCACATAGCCTTTCGTGGGTGGTAACTAATGATACGGTTGTAGTCTTTTATCAACTCAAACTATCTTCTCTATCTCATGTTCAATTCCTTTTAGGTGAAAAGTATTTAAGGCTTTTATGATCAGTAAAGATCTCACACTTTTCATAGTATAGGTAGTGCCTCCATATATTTAACACATAGACTATTGCTTCCAATTCCATGTCATGCGTCAGATAATTCTTCTCGTACTCCTTGAGTTGGTGGGTAGCGTACGCAATAACCTTTTCTTACTACATTAAGACACACCCAAGTCCTTTTTGAGATGCGTCACTGTAGATCACAAATCCCCCATCTTTTGATGGAATGGTCAGCACTGGGGCAGTGACTAGTCGTTGCTTCAATTCCTAAAAACTTTTCTTGCACTCACCAGTCCACTCAAACTTCCTATTCTTTCTCGTAAGCTGCGTTAGAGGACCTGATAGCCTTGAAAACCTCTCAACGAACCAACGATAGTATCCTACTAGACCCAAGAAACTTCTAACCTTGTGCACGTTCTTCAGTCTCACCTAATCAACTATTGCCTCTACTTTGCTCGAGTCCACTGAAATTCTCTTCCTATACACTTCATGTCCCAGAAATGCAACTTGTTCCGGCTAGAACTAGCATTTCTTAAATTTAGCAAATAATTTCTTTCTCCTAAGTACCTAAAGTATTAGTCTCAAATGAACTTCATGCTCTTCAAGGCTCCTCGAATAAACCAGGATGTCGTTAATGAACACCATCATGAACTGATCTAAGTACTCATGGAACACTCTATTCATCAAGTCCATGAATGTCGTAGGAGCATTGGTCAAACCGAACGGTATAACCAAAAACTCGTAATGGACATACCTGGTACGAAAAGTCGTCTTTGATACATCCTCTAATTTAACCTTCACCTAATGATACCCGAATCGCAGATCGATCTTAGAGAAAACCTATGTGCCCTTTAACTGCTCAAACAAATCATCGATACGGGGTAACATGTACTTGTTCTTCACTGTCATCTTATTAATTTCCCGGTAGTCGATGCACATCCTCATCGACCCATCCTTCTTTTTTACAAACGACATCGGTGTTCCCTATGGCGATACACTCGGTCAAATAAATGCCTTATTAAGTAGTTCCTACAACTGCTCCTTTAGCTCTTTTAATTCAGCAGGAGCCATTCTGTATGGAGCCTTAGAAATTGGTGTTGTCTTTGGATTTAATTCAATGGCAAACTTCACCTCGCGATCAGGAGGCAATCTCGGTAAGTCCTCAGGAAAAACATTCAAGAACTCCTTTATCACTGGGATATCCTCTAGCTTAAGTCCCTCATTCGGTGCTTCTTTTACAAATGCAAGGTACCCCTGGATACCCTCCAGAAGTAACCCCTTTGCCTGAATTTCTGAAAGGATCTGTGGTGTAGAGCGCACACACGACCTGAAAAATTTAAACTCCTACTCCCCTAGAGGTCTGAACACTACCTCCTTCCTGTGGCAATCGATACTCGCATAACTAGATGTTAGCTAGTCCATTGCTAAAATGATGTCGAACCTATGCATTTCAAAAACAATTAATCTAGCAGGCAACATTCTCCCTTGAATCTCCACTTGGTAGTCTCTGATCACCTTACTATGCACCGCAACTGACCCTGCTGGCGTGACCACACCTAACTCGGAATCTAACAACTGAGTCTCTACCCCACACAATTTAACCAATCTCTGAGATATGAAAGAGTGTGTCACACTTGAATCAAACAACACAACAACACTACTCAACAAAATGGAAATAGTACCTGTCACCACGTTGCCAGAGTTTTTTGCATCTCCTGGCGAAAGTGAGTACACCCCGCGCCTGGGCGGTGCCCCTCTGGTGACCAACTTAGGGTACTTGGTTACCTCCCCAATACTGATGCTGTGGAGGAGTGTGAGTCAACTTCGTGTGGCAGTCTCGCCATATGTCTTATCCCACCGCAACGGTAGCAGATATTTGATCCATACTTGCATTTGCCCAAATGCCTTTGATGGAATTTGGGACAGGTAGGACGCGGTGAATTTCCTTGATGGGCTTAATATCCCATCTCTTGCAGCTGGCCCATAAAATTACTAGGCCTCTTCCATGAACCTTAGCTGGTGTTAGTCTGAAATCCCTGTGGCAAGGGTCTCTTCTTCTGGTGTGCTAGTCTCTTACCCTATTGACTGTTGGCCTCAACTTCCATGGCCTTGTCCACCAACTCAGAAAAATTTTAAGCCATCAACGCCACCACCTATGTACGTATACCCTACCTCAAACCTTTCTCAAACCTTCGAGCCTTTTTTAGCTCGTCTTGGATCATGTATGGAGTGAAGCGGGATTGCTCCATAAATTTAGCCACGTACTGTTGTATGGTCAAGTGTTCCTAAGTCAGATTTAAGAATTCCTCCGCCTTAGCCTCACGGGTGGTAGTAGGGAAGTACTTGTCAAAGAAAACCACCCTAAAACAGCTCCGGGTTATAGCTGCAGGTCCTAGTCGCTGTTCCTCCACTAGCCTTGCCGATCTCCACCACCTTTTCGCTTCCCCCACTAGTTTAAAAGTGGCATACCGCACCTTCTGCTCCTCCGTGCACTCTAGAACACCCAATAGTTCCTCAATCTCATGAACCCAATATTCAGCTGTGATCGGGTTCGCTCCTCCTGTAAATGTCGACAGACTTGTCTGGGTAAACTGCTAAAAAGTGTAGCCCCACTCAACTAGTGGTTGATCTTGCTCTCGAGATTCCCTTCGGTTCTCCTTCCTAGCCTACCATGCTATACTTCGCAGCCCTACCGAGGCATTGACATCATCCTCACTGAAAGTATCCACGTGATTATCCCCTCCAGCTACGATGTCCTTTCCCCTTGAATCCACTCTGAAGATAGGATAGAAACCAACTTAGAAATTCCACATTTATCATGGTTCATGCAAGTATGGAATAAAGAAATAATATAACATATGAGTTCGTAGTTAAAAAGAATCATTTACATAATCCTGCCATAAAACCGTCGATGGTTTTTCTAGGGGTCCCAAAACCATCGACGGAAAACTTGAATTATAGAGAACTATTTTGAAGAAAATTGGCAACGATTTTATATTCCTCGAGGAAACCATCGACGGTTTGCCTCCTGCAAACCACACTACCCTTTGTTGCTCGTATAACTTAGTCATATTAAAGTATCGGCCCCTAATCAAAACTCCAGGACTAAACCCATACTCACTCGACCTAACATTCCTACTTAAGTTTCCAAGTTCCAGTCTCTCAACCTAGAAATAAAACCATCGATGGATTTACGGTGGTTTTCTTGAAATCGTCATTCTAGGAAACACACAGAAGACCGTCAAAAAATCTCCATCTCTAAGCTTCCACACCAAGACTTGCCTAATCTACCCACTCTTATCCTTAACTTATCTCAACCTATACTCTGGTTATTATTAACCATCGAAGTCTGCATAACCTAGCAAAACTAGGTTCTAATACCACCTGTAACACCCCGACCCGCCACGTGGGGCCTAGAGTGCTACATTAGTGGCATCTGTGTTCCTGATACCTTATACATTATATAAATGCAGCTAAAATAAATAATACATTCTCCAAAATATATTACCAGAGTTCTAAACTACCTTTATACACAAATGTAACGACCTTCTATTTAACTGGGGGGTTTTTTTATATATACTATAACATTTAAGATGCTCTAATACCATACTGGATTAAACTCAATCATCCACTTAAGCAGCGAGAAGCAGAAATCAAATAAACATATCCGTACTTAATTATATACAATACTAGAGTGCTAACAGGTTTCCCAAAATATACATATATGACTGTTCCCCAAATATCCTCAACTGGTGAGGACTATACAATAATACTCCCAAAAATATACTCACTCTCTACTGACACGACAGTACTGTGGCCCCTCTGTCTGCTCGCCTACCTGGATCACCTGAAAAATGTTAAAGGAATTGGGATAAGCCAACGCTTAGTAAGAAGAAATATGTTATTGTTAGTGTGTGGCAAATGAGTTACAATACTGTGAAAATCTATTATTATATAGTCATGTATCACTGAATCTGTAAAGTACAATACCAGTAATATAATCTTCATCTTTTACCTGTTGCTTAACATTTCTATACTTTAAGTTTCTACTCAAAATACTACTAATATATATATATATATATATATATATTTTCTGTTTCTGTAAACCTGTACAAACATAGTAATAACTGTAAACTTCCCTGTGGATAACTGTGTGTCATGATTTAACCCCTCATGATAGGGTTGTGCGGCCCGTAGGTGAGATTTACCCTGGCTGGCCAACTAGGAATAAATTACTATACTCCATAGTCTGATCGGCCCTCCTCAACCCATATCTGATGGGGAGTCTGTCCACTCGTGGGCTCTATGCGATCGACCTTTATACCACGTATTATCTGAATAGGTGGTAGCACTCTATAACTGTGTGTAGCTACAGTACCGTGCTCTGTAACTGTATGGTCATACTATATAATACATCTCTATATACAATTATCTGTTTTACCATGATTCTGTAACAACTGTATAAACCATGACACTGTAGAAAACTGTATCTATATCAACTGTGTTTCTGTAATTACCTGTAAATCTGTATGTCATGGTACTGTAAAACTGTATGATCATGGTATTTCTGTAATTGTTGTAAAATATATTTATTGTCTATATATTCTATAAAACACATATTTGAAAAATACTGTAAAGCATGTTTCTGTACTATATCTATATTCTCAAGTCACATAGTAATTTTAAAACATATTAATCTTATTTGATAAACTGTATAAAACTCTGCTGTGAACAATACTTTAGTGGAACATTTATAATTTTATACTGAAAATATATTCAAATAACCTAGCATAACATATTTCCCTTACTTGTTTCCTGCTAAAAACCCCTTACTATAACGGGTCCAACACCTGCAGGGTTCTCCACTCAACACCCTGAAAACCATAAATCCTAGAACACAACATTACTATTTCTACGTCTATTACATTTCTTACAACGGCTGGAAACTCAAATTCCGAATAAAAGACCTTACCCTGCATTTTGGATGAATTCCAACTTCGTTCCACCGACGATCCGCTCCGGTAAACTTGGAGAGAACTCCGCCAAGAACGTCGTGGTGGCCCTAGATCGTCAATCTGGTGACTGAAGGGGCCGAAATCGAAGAGAGAGGAGGGAGAGACCATAGGAGAGAGAGAGAGAGAGAGAGAGAGAAGAGAGCGGCGTTGAAAATTCTACGTAAAATGAGTTTAAGCACTATTTATACTTCGGGATTCATCGATGAGCCACGTCACCTCATCAATGAGTCCTTCAATAATTTGATCAACGAACTTCCTATTTCGTCGACGAATTTCAGTCTGTCCCAAAAACCCCTCTCAGTATCTTCTCGTCAATGAGGACCTAAAGAACCCTCGTCGACGAAACCCTTGTATTCGTCGACGAGGCTTGGGGAAATTTTTTGCAATTATCACCTCCAAAATGCAATGTCGTCAACGAACGCTTCTGCCTCCTTCTATTACTGATCTATTTCCCTCTCTCCTTATTATTTAAATACCATTATTTTTCAGGTTGTTACAACAAAAGTCTCCAAATATCCATATTACGGGCCATAATACAATACAAAAACCCACTTAGTCCATACAACCATAGTACACATCCAGGGACTTCAAACATAACTTAAATACATTAGAGTTCTTACAGACACTCACAAAAACTGAAACTAGCTATCACCCCGCCCCTGAGCTCACTAAGTTTAATCTCGAGATGGTTTTGAAATGATGAATTGTATATTGGGGTGAGACACTTTTCAGTAAGGAAGATTAAGTTAATATCAGTGTATGACCAACATGAGTTTTAGTGTATACAAAATATCATCAGTTGTTAATTAACCACAATTATAAAATCATTCTCAAACCATACTCACACACACACACACACACACACACACACACACACACACACACACACACACACACACAATTATTTATAAGCGAAAGTTCCCAGGGATAGGGGAGATTATACGCCCATACATGTAGCTCCTCTTTACTCTAATATGTTATGCAACCTGGTATGGTTACAACTGATACCTATCAGGGCACTTGACTTTCCCAGCAAACCCTTGGGTGGAGAGTTTATTTCGCCATAAACATTCATACATTTTAATTCACATACAAGTACTCACACCTTTATAGTTGAAAAATATACATTTGCTTCCTCAGTGTAAACCAGTTCAATAAAGAATAACACCATTTACATAAATCAATAGATATGTGTAAAAGACACTCCCTAGGACTAACAACATCTTTAACCCCCATGACTAGTTGTGCAGCCCAAAGGCTGGATTAAGCCCTGGGGGATCAACCCAGTCAAAGTCAAAGTAACCATCTACTACTACGTCTGCATACATCCACAACCCAGTTGTAGGTCTGATTGCCTTACCACTTCCTGGTTCGGACTCCAGGGAATGTATAACCTCTACGTAGGCCAATCGGATGAAACCACCCTACACCTCTCAGTACAGTGTGGGTGCACATGGCCAAATAGTAATTTCCCTAACAACGATACCGTGCTCACAATTCAACTGGTCCTTAGGGTTCTTAAACCATATCATGCAATTTCAGTAATAAAAATTGTAGTATAAATCTTATTTCATATAAAATGAACTTGCCATTTAATAAAACTCGGCCCCTGGCTATTAAATAAAAATCAGCTCATAGTCGTTAAATAAAACCCAACCCTCGGCCATTAAATAAAACCCGGCTCCCAATCATTATATCAAATCCCAGTATTTTGCAAGTATGTTTCACAAACAGTTCAGTATTTTCACAACCAAACCCAAATTCAGTTATACCATAACCCATACAGATTATTCACTTGCCACACGATTTTCAGTGTTTGACTATAATCCCATAAGCAACCAAGAAAATATAGTGTATTTAGTTCACAAGATAAACCAAGATTTCCACTGTTCATTTCATTCAAAATACCATATGATATACCATAGTTTATAAAACCTAAAACCCCACTTTGAACGGTTGGTTTTCGAAAGAACCTTTGAAATCATAAGTATACATATACATATATAATGCAGTTTAATCGGTTCAAATTTAATAAAAACCTGACTTAACTTAATGCGCTTACCTGTTTCTGAAAAGAAAAGAAAAAAATCTACTCCGTTCAAAAAACGGAAAACCCTAGCTTTTCGATCCTGCCGCCGAAAACCAACTGACAAGTCGAGAGAGAAGGGAGAAATGATCGAAGATTGAGCACGAGCTCTTGGTGAGCCTACGGGAGAGAGAGGGTCACGAGAGAGTGAGAGTAGAGAGAGAGAGAGAGAGAGAGAGAGAGAGAGAGAGAGAGAGAGAGAGAGAGGAAATTTTTTAGTTATAAAAAAATATGTGTTTCTTAGCCCATAAGTAAGCAAACTCGTAGGAAAATCGTCGATGGTTTTTCTGCCCTCACAAAATCATTGACGGTTTGGAAGTTGACCCCCCCTTTGTTGACTGAAACTAGCGACAGTTTTCCTAAGATCTATAAAACTGTCAACGATTTAGGTCCTGCCTGTGATACCTCGTAGAAGAAAGATTTAAAAAAGATTTGATGTTACTACCTATATCAATAAGGTGCACCTTTCTTTTCAAGAGCCTTCTCATAAGAACTCTACGGTTAAGCGTGTTTGGCTTGGAGTAATCTTGGGATGGGTGAACTTTTGATAAGTTTTCTTAGGAAGTGTGTGAGTGAGGACAAAACACACTGAAAATGTGAGGACAAAACACACTGAAAATGACACGTGTTGGTCTGTGGGGTCAGTCATTAGTCCGATAAGGCCCGCCCCCTATTGTCTGGTCCAGGTGGGAGAGGAGAGATGCAGTGCTCCCTCGTAGACTTAGGTTGAGGCGTTACACTGCCAAACCAATTTCCTTCTTTTTCCTTTCTTTTACTTTATTTATGTCTTCCTTATTTATTTTCTTTATTTTTCAGGTTCGAGTTTCTACAAAATGTGTAGTAAGATGATGAATTTTATTAAGAAGTGGTTAACTACAAACATGGGATCTACACTTTTCTTGGAACTCGAAAGGAATACACCCTATTCTCATCCTTATTTGGGTATTATTTTCAAATGTCAATAGCTAATTAGGTCAAATTAGTAATCTAAATTGCAGCACACCTATATAAAGAAGGTAACTCATGTGCAAACTAACACAAAGCCTAATCTATAATTTTGGGGGTATCAGTCTTATATTTACTCTCGAGGATTACTTAGATCTTACAACCCCCAAATTGGATATTGTCTTCCCTCAATTTGGCTTGCCCCACATTGTTTTTGGGTCTTTGACCCTCTTTTATGAGAAATAATACAGGAGACATGTCCATTCATACATTCATATGTCTATTTTTTGTATGTGAAACATATGACAATGATTACAACATTGCCAAGTGTTTCATATCTAAAAATTAGGCAGATGGACCTCATGAAGGAACATGTTCCTTGTATAATCTCCTTTTCTATAACTAAAAACATAAGATTCATAATCACACAATTAACAACTTCATGAGAGTTAGTGTTGCATGTGCTCATACCAAACACATTATTTCTATTCATTTTGCGAGCCCTGTACATTTGCAATACCACAACATACAAAAAAACTCAACTAATCAAGATATATTTGAAATGTATGTGGGTTGATACATGGAAGTGTCCTCAAGTATAAAGTCAGTTTTGAATAAGGAATAATATTGTAATTCACTTCTTTGAGGTCAAGCACAAACATACAATACTAGTAGTGTAGGGGGGGGGGGGGGGGGGGGAGGAGGAAAGTTAAATTAATTATTGAATTCTTCATTTGTACACTTAAAATATACACCTTCCTATAGTCAAGTCGAGGAGTCTTCAAGGTACAAACCTTTACGCAACTAAATGTCAAAAACAAAAAGAATAATAATAAAAAAAAAAGGTAAAATGCAAAACATCTTTGACCATATATAAAAACTTAAGGTGAAAGGTTAAGGGTGTGAGGTGGGGAAAGGGTAGGGAGGAATGATTTTGAGCGTGAAGGGGATGATGACATTTTCTGCTAAAGAAAAATGGAAAAGTGGAGAGCTGGCTGGCTGGCTGGCTGGCGTGCTTTATTAGGGAATGGAGTGGGGGTGGCAGTCCCCTCACCAAGCCTCAATTACTCTATTTGTGTTGATGGCATGTCCCCCACTCCCCCTACTTTACTGGGTCCCGCCTTAGCTAGCATGGCATTGGCATTGGCATTGGCATTGGCATTGGCATTAGGCATCCCCTGTTTTGCTTTTCCCCATTGACGGGCCTCTATCAAAGTGTTAATTCTCTTCTCAATTTGACTGAAATCCTCGTTGAATTGGACCATTCAGTTGATCAATTGAAGCCAAACTATTTGATTTTTCTTTTTGTAGAATTCCATTTCCTTGTTTGGCATGACAAGTTAATTTAGTTTTGATATTTTTTATGGAGGTGGGAATTGTGTTGTAGAAACTAGAAAGTATTATTTGTCGGGGAGTATGAGGGAAATGAAAATTATTGTCATTGTCGGGTCATTTCATTAAGAACGACGACAATGTTAATGATTCACATTGTTTAATAAAATATAATTAAAGGATGAAAAAAAAAAAAGAAAGGAAGAGAGAATGTGTCGGAGGAAGATATGATCGTTTTAAAAAATATTGTCAAGAAAAAGAAAACTCACGCTTAAAGAATAATAAGTGGGAAAGGGCATTTTGAGAAGCAAAAGAAGGATAAATCAATTCATTTCTTACAAAACTAACCCTACTCAAGTTTAACTTGTTTTTCAGAGCAATTAATAATCTCAACCAACTCCTTTGTTTTTCAATTTTTGCATCATTAAGGTAAAAAGAGTTCAAAATCAAAACAAATTCCCCTAATATATGAGTTTCAAAACAAAAGTCATTCATTAGACCTAAATTGGATAAGAAGAGTTCAACAAATGTGCCACAAAAGGACTTGAAAATTACCCAAATAAGGCAACGCCTAATTTTCAGCATATGTGTATTCCTCCTAGAAATTATGAACAGAGAATTTTTCCAAGGAAGAAAGAAAATAATAATAGTTAAAAAATGTTTCATTCAGTATCCTGAGACTTTTCCGGTTATACAGAGGAGGTCAACATTTCTTTTTTTATTTTTTAATAATCCGAGGATTCCAGCTACCATCGTGTCACTTTGGATACTATGATGCAGTACCAAACCCGAGAGGTGAAAGTCGTCCGCCCATTGACGCACTTTTGGTAATTTATCACCGTAATGCCTAAAGAAAAAAATCGAACTCGTGACATTGGGGTCACCAAAGTCACAAGTCGTTCTTACGACTTAAACTGGCCCGACTAGGCAGAGGAGGTCAACATTTTATACAAAGAGTTTCTCGACCACAAGCAAAAAGTTATAGAATTAGTTAATAAATTATTTTTCTTAGGAGCATAAATTTAAAGTGTTGAATTTGGATTGGTGAATTTGAAAGAAACTCAATTCAAATTTATATATATTCAAATTCAAGACTCAAAATACATGAGTCAGTAGAAATTGGCATGGGATTTGTAGGTGAGGCCGACGGTCCAGCTTGGTGGCGCGACGTTCCAGGCGACGATGGTCTGGCGGGAGGTGTAGGAAGTGAGGCGGAAGGAGAGAGACTGGCCAGCGAGGGTGGCGAAGGCCTGGTAGGAGGCGCCCCAGTTGTGGCTCATGCTGATCCAGTCGGTGCTGCTGCCCTTCACCCACATGCTGGCTATGTCCCCTCCCCCTCCCACGTTCATCACGTACACCAGCAGCCAGTACCCGTTTCCCTGGAAGCTGAACTGAAGCCCTCCACTCCTCATGCAGGGTACCCTGCCATCAATATAAATATAGTTACATACACACAACAATTAGTAGAGAGGATCAATGCTCAGTACCTACATATTTTATTCAAATTCTAAACTGAAAATTAATGTTCTCCAATGTTACCTTACTTTTGAAAACATAAATTTTATTTACATTACATTTTGTCGAAATTTGTTCGAGTCGAAATTCAGTATCAGAAACCTAAACTCTCAAATATAATATGATATAATATCTGTGTTGGGTTCATTTTAAGAGTTTTATGTTTAATTGCATAACATAATTTTATTTTTCATTTTTAGTTTTTCAAAGAAGCATAAAAAAGTTAGGTTAAACTTTTTTGTTATTTTTACAAAATTTGACAATAAAAAAATTTTGATTTCCATGTTAATTTTTTTAAATAGTTACAAAAATTTATTTCAATTTTCTAGTTAAGTGGTGTATACAAAAGTGGGAGAATATTGGTCTTTTAATTATTCTTTATATTTAATTGGGATTTTACAAAATTAAAAAAAATATATCTTTTCGGTATTTTGAAATCTATAAATAAATACGAAAATTAATTTCACAATTAAAAAAATCCTTTATTTTGTACCTTTCTAATATTAATAATAAAAAATTTAAAAATAAATTGATATTTTTTATTTCTTTAAAAAATAATAATAATAAAATATATTTCACAACAAACATTCCCCGTTTAAGGTAAGTTGATTTTCTATCATCTTCTGTTTTTACGTGCAATTCTCCCAAACAATGAATGTCTAGCTAAGAAATTAGGCAAATTGGTAGAACTTAGAAGTGTAAAAAACTTATTATGTAAAGAAGATGGGAATTGAAGACATGGGGTAGGTACCTGCGGTACATGACGGGGACAATGCCGGCCTTCCAGTCGGCGATTTTCATGAAAGCGGGCTTGGACATGTCGAAGTGGCTGCGGGGAGGGTTGCACCAGCCCCCGTCGTCGGAGTTCTGCGACCAGTTTGGGGGGCAGAGATTTGTCGCCGTCACGGTGGTAAAAGGGGAGCCTCGGTAGCACGCCGGGGACCCAACGCACCGTATCTGGTAGCATGTTCCGCACGAGTACCCATTGTTGAACAGCGTCGTGCTCAGAGCCGACGTGTCCGTCCCGTACCCGTTCGCAAACAAATTCCCATACCCACAAGCTCCTCCTGCAAATTAATTAATCTGAGTTGTTTATTGATCATACACTTACGATTATAAGCTGTTACATAAATTGGAGACTCAAACCCAATATCGATCGGGCTAATATCATGTAATGTGCATGTACGTACTGTGTATTCCTTTCTATTTGTGAATGAATTAGCTCAAACTTGTGAAATTAGTACGAGGTAGCTAATAAATTCAATATATTTCATGTTGTTCTTGCATTAGATTAGGTTAGGCAAGGAGTGTCCCAAGAGGACATTCATTAGAGATAAATTTTGAGAGGGGTGAGAATTTGAGGGTGTCCCTATATGAGATCGGATTAAGTCAAACGCTTTTTATAAGATAAATGTATAAGACCCGTGGATCAAAGCAGACAATATCGCATCGGAATTAAGACCATATGACATGAGAAATAAACTATTTTAATTGATATATATTTCAATTACATGATAGGACTTTATAAGATAAAATCATGAGGTCGGTTGAGTTAAAACTGGACATTACCTCACTAGAGTTGGACTAAAATATGAACCCTCTCGCTCAAGCCTAATTACGTCAATAAATTGAATTTCATACATTCCTATAACTTATGCCTACTAAAAATGTATTATGCATGTCATTCCTCATCCATATACGCTAAAAGTTAATTGACATGTGCTGTGTATGTGTGTGCGTACATATATATAGATGTTCGTACCCATGGTCTCCGAGGCACTCTCATCGCCATAAAAGGTAGCGTGGGCAAGGGCCCATGGGCTTGGCCGGAACACAGAGAGAGCCACGGAAACTGATGATTTGCCGACGATGATTGTCATCAGTGTCCAACCCAACAGAAAGAACCTCCTTGAAGCTGAATATTGGAATAGAGAAGCCATTCGAATGTCGATATTAATCACTAGTACTGCTAGCAGCTCCCAAGTCCCACCTCTCCCTAGCTAAGCTAGCTATTATTTTTGATTTCATATAATGTTCTTCTTTGCATCATATATATAATCTCCCAATACAGAACTTGCATGCTTTCTATTTCTATACTTGAACATCTGAACGTGAGTAGTGACCCCCACGAACATGGGCTCTGCCGTTCAACTCTATTTATTGTTTAAGAATCAACCATGTATTAATCTATGAAAGATTACCTCTACCGGAATATCCTGACCGTTGGATTTACAGAAACTGGTAACTATGACCATTCTGATGATCTAGCTATTCAGATTTTTCATTTGTCATATATCGGTTAAGAGGGTAGGCGGCAGTCTGATCGGCGGTAGGTGTGCATTGAGGCTAACGAGTATATTAATGAGTGGCTAACGACGTGACGGCAGGTTTTATACATTTTCTTCCGTTACCCGCTTGAGAGCATCTATTCTACTTGACTTGTACAGTAGTCCACCTAATGACAAGAATTGTTTTTAAAAGGTTTTTAATTCGATTAGTAGAAGAATTTTTGAAAATGATTTATATGTAGTTTCTTATATCCAAATTTTATGATTTTAATTACATCTGTAATCTATAAATATAAATGAAAATTGAGTTTAAATAGTTGTGTATAATTTTGCACCATGCAGATTGGTTATTGTAAGCTTGGGCAACCAAGAAATTTAAATACATAAATAATAGAATATAATATGTTTTGTATTTCTTTGGACAAGTAATTAAAACACACATATATTAAATGTAACACCAATAGAATTGTTTGAAATAACATTTATCTACTAATAAAAAGTCATAGTTTTTATGTTTGTTGCCTTTATAAGACATGGCAAATGAATATTGACATCCTCTTAATTTTTCAAGGCCCCCCCTCCCCTTTATTTTTAAATTTTCTACTGTGAGTTTGCATACAAGTATGAGGACATGCTTTATTGTGTCATTTCGTCTTCATTCGATGATTTGTGTGTGCCCAATTAATTGATTTTACTTTAAGTGTGTAGTTCGATGATGTGATTGTAGTCGCGTGTGTATGTCTATGTTTTTTTCCAGGCTCATCAAATACTCTCACTAGGCCTTGTCTACACAACAATCGATATCTCATCTCCCATCCTTTAACCTTTTCCCACCATAACTAGGTTTCAAATATGAGACTTTTAATATGAAAGTTTGACCTTAGTTTAAACCATTAGGATGTTCTTTGTGGAATGTTGCCTTTGTATTTGTTTGTGCAATATTAGTAGACTCTCTTGGAATATGGTTATAATTTCCTAACGAGACAGCCATACAGAGTATTAAAATAGAAGGTTGTCCAAGTAAGGCATAAGACATTTATATTGTTGAGTTGAGTCATTTATCCTCAACCATCCAAGGAATTACAAGAAAAGTCGACTAGCTGAAGCACATGATAAACATCGCCAAGGCACAAGGAAATCGCCTAGGTGAGGCGAACCACTTATGGCCTAGTCGTCTCTAATGATTAAATGTGACGTGAGAAGGTGTGGTCAGCTATGTGGCACTTAATTTGCAAAAGACTTGGTCATGCCATGAGTGAATGTGATTGCCTAAAGGAATTAAAATAGGAAATCACCATGCATGCTTAACAAGCTAGATTTCTCCTAGGACAAAAAGAATCGACGCCTAAGAGAAAAACTCCCACGACCTTAATTGATAAACCTAAACAAGTAACTTATTAATTCAAAACTTTTAGGACAAAAGAGTCATTGATGAAGAGTTGTGGATAGTTAACTACAATAAATACCAACATTTAAAAAGGTAAGGCTTTTGTTAATAAGGTGACTTTCAAGCATATGATTGTTCAGCTTAGTAAAGATTTTGGAGTAATTATAGGTTTTTTTTTTTGGTAATTCTTGGAGTTGACTCAGTGATGGGTATATATGTGTGTAATTCATCTTGTAAAAGATTTAGAAATCCAATTCACACATCAACACATTATAGTCTCGTGCCAATTGAGCAGGCCTTATACCTTTTATCTCTCTCTTCTTTCCTTTTTTATCTTCTTTCCCTCTTTTCTAATCTAAGTCTTTTCACATCCCCTTATTCTCCCTCCTTTGTAGAATTTTTTAATATTTCTATGATTTCTTTATCCCTACCTCCTTATTTCATTAGGGCATCCCTTCTAAAATAAGGTATCTATATGGCCAATACCTCTTATGGGGGCTAGTATAACATTCCCATTCATCCAAATCACACATCCGTGACACCAATCACCAATTATCGCATCATCAAAATGGTGCTTGCACACTTTTTAGTCAAACACTCTTTTTGGCATTCCCAATGGGACAAATTATGCCACAATTATTGAAGGCGTGGGATAAAGGACTGATGTCTCTAAAACTAATTAGACTCGTCAATACTAATTTGGCAACAAATTGTCAAAGAAAGTTTCTGTGTGATCTCTCACACCTCTCACGAGATAGTTATGACAATGAAGACAGTTGTTGGTAATGATAGGCTTTAGAATAAGTAGAAATAAAACAGAAAATATGAAATGTAATTTTAATAATGATAGGCGGAATATTGGAAACAAAGTTAAACTTGATGATGAAGAAATAAATAGTACTTGTAGATTTCAATACCTTGGATCTATTATGCAAGTTGAAAGAGAAATCAAAGATAATGTAGTGCATAGAGTTAAAGCAGGTTGGGTATAATGGAGAAGTGCTTCAAGTGTGTTATGTGATCGTAGAATACCCTTAAAATTGAAATGGAAGTTTTATAAGATGACTATAAAACCAGCTATGTCACACCCCAAACCCGACAATGGGACCCAAGGTGTGATGTATAGTAACCTAACCTGTCTTTGTATCATACAAAACACCAATGATACAACAATGAATGAGCCCTGTGGGGTTCTCGTACACCCTGTACACATTCACATACATAACATATATATACACAGCGGAAAGTTCGTTCTATACATACATAGTACCATACCAGTGTCTATACAAATAGAGTCTAAACTCCATAATACAAAACATAGCCCAAGGTGCCAGCAAATACCCAAAATGACAACCCTGTTACAGTCTAAAAACTTACACTAGTACCTTACGCATAACCTAGTATAGATTCACATTTATGTATAAATAATCATAACACTATAATACTCTGCTATACACATCCTCATGCTGACCTATATATAAGGAGGATAACCTCATGCTGGCCCGTATACAGGGAGGGACTCTACTATACTCATCCTTATGCTGACCCATATACGAAGAGGATAACCTCATGCTGGCCCGTATACGAGGAGAGACTCTACTATACTCATCCTCATGCTGACCCATATACGAGGAGGATAACCTCATGCTGGCCCATATATGAGGAGGGACTTTGTTATACTCATCCTTATGCAGACCCGTATACGAGGAGGATAACCTCATATTGGCCCGTATACAAGGAGGGACTCTACTATACTCATCATCATGTTGACCTGTATATGAGGAAGATAACCTCATGTTAGTCCGTATACGAGGAGGGACTCTACTCTATACACTTCTCATGCTGACTTGTATATGAGGAAGATAACCTCATGCTAGCCCATATACAGGGAGGGACTATGGTATACTTAACTACATAACTCTGCATACAATCGTCTTTCATACTTATCACGACATAAGGCTAACCATATCATAACTTACTGAACATAAAATTTTTGCTCTATAAACATAATATTTTTAAACCATAATTCCTGTACTGTTTTACAGTTTTCCTAAAAACTTAATATAACATACTTATTCTGGGAAATCGTAGTATTTCGATATAACATAATTTTCATAGAAAATCATACTCATGCTACATAAGTATAAGTAATATTCTAAACATAAAATCTGCCCTGATATCATATTCTCTAATATTACATATTAAATCTATTTTCCTATTCAACAACAGTATTCCCAAACATTGTATTATAACTTATGTAATTTCTGAAAATAAATGTCATATCATATTTATTTACTCATGCCACACAACTTGAGGGATAATTTAAGTATAATGATCTGCCTAGAATACCTATATACTTCTGCTGGAAATAATCCTATACTCAACTCTGGAATCTTACTTAAATTCAACAACTGATTTTTCCCATGACATACTTATAATAATTAATTCATACTTTCTATTACCTTAAGCTTGATAATTCAGCAAAATCATATTTAATATTTCCATAATCACATGCTCTATTTAAATCAATTAAACTTCTGAAAATACCTGACATAATTTATTCTCCTTACCTAACTGGTTGGGAGGCTTGCCTCCAACTCTATTCGCATGCCCCAACGTATTATCCTCAAAATCCTAGGCTCCTAGAAAGATACCCGATGGGGTCCTCAATCCATGCTTGCAGGGTCCCAAAAACACCCTAACCCTGAAAATATAATACCCTAATTTTACTTCACAAAATTCTAGTATATTCCCATACAACACATAATTTAAACTCAAATAAACTTGGTAATACTAAAAATACCCAATTAATCAACTTACCCTGATTTTGGGATGATATGTAAGTTGGCCTAACCAACAATCTACTCCAGCAGACTTGAAGAAAATCTTCATAGGAGTAGCATGGCGGCTTCCAATCGTTGAACCGGCAAAGAACAAAGCTGAAATCGTAGAGAGAAGGAGAGAGAGTTGTGTAGGAGAGAGTGAAAACTGAGAGAAAATGTTTTCTCCTGCTGAAATGTGATTTTCAGCTATTTATAGGCCTTTTGCCACGTAGCCTCATTGACGAGCCATGACACCTCATCGATGAGTCCAAGAAGATGGCTCATCGACGAATTTCAGGCTCTAAAATCAGCCCTCTTAGTAAGTTCTCGTCGACGAGGCATGTGTCCACATCGACGTGCCCAAGAAGACGGCTCGTCGACGAGCACTTTGCGCTTGTCGACAAGACCCAGCTGAGGCCCCTTTGAAACTCTTTTCCCTCTTCTTTCTTTATTATTTAATTTCTATAATTATCCGAGATACTACATTGTTTGTGTTAGTCGGCCAGACCTTTATAAAAATGCCCATTTGCATGCGCCAGTCGACTAGGCCTTTAAGGCTTTAAGAGATTGGTCGGCTGGGCCTTTGCAAGTCTGGCCATGTGCACACTCTGGTTGACTAGACCGGTGTTTAAAAATAAAGTTTTGCCTTCTTTTTAGTTCAAAACCCCTTCAAACATTTTTGTAAAATGTTTATCATTTTAAATTAAAAGGTTTTTATCAAACTTGGAGTCTTAAGGTCAATCTAAGGTCGTGTATAAGCATCAAATTAAACCATATAAGTATGTATGCACATTCAAACCTAATTACTATTACAACTGAAAAATAAATAAAGTCTTTAGTTTTTTGCTCCTTGAATTCCTATGGAATACGCCCAGTTGTGATCGTTTAAGTGCTTTTATGGCGTCCATATTGCATCTGTCACTTGTGCTTCCAGAAACATAAACTTGTTTACACTCAATGCACAAATGAGATGCTGTGGTTTGTCATACTTAAAACAGGGATTAGACTCAAAAAGTCAGCATATGACATCATATTTTATATTTTGGGTTGTGTATACAATAGTAGAACAATCTTCAACATGAACTAATTGGTTTATGGTTCTCGAGCCCCCATTACATATAACTACATAAAGCTCTAGCCATTCAAGGTCACCCCTAACCTTGACCCTGACCCAGAGTCAAGGATATGCCCCTTTAAGGTTCAGAGCAAAGGTGGGGAGAAGAGGTTCATGTTGTAGGAGATCTAGTAAGTGTTGTTGTGACACCCAATGAACAACACTGTATTCATATTGCCACCCTATTTCAATAATTCATTGCAAAAGGTGATAAGAAGGACATCTACTATGAAATTGATCTTGGTAGCTCATAGTGGCACTTCTAAGCACAATTTTTCATGACAATGATGATAATGATATTTGCTAGCGGTGTTTGAAATCTTGGTAGCTCAAAGAGAGAGAGAGAGTAGATGCATATCTAACCAAAACTATGAGATTAATTAATTAGATGTCTTCTCAAATATAATCGGATTGATTCACTTAATTCGACAAATTAGAGAGATATCTTATATTTAAAGACCACTAAATTTAGATGTCCTTCCAAACAATTTAAGTTGGACTAGTTCACCTAATTGAATAAAATTGAAAGTTATCTTTTATTGAAAAACAAACAAGTGCAAATAAAGTCATTAAAAAATAAAATTTAATATACAATGACACTCAAATAATCATTTATGTTGTTTTAGAAAGATATTTGGAATGACTTTGTAAAAAAGATTATATAATTTTGGACTCAAATAAATTATTTCATTTAAATTTTATATAAAAAATCAATTATTCATATCATGAATAATATATTATTTTTATGGATCACAAAAACATTATATATCTAAGAATATAAATTTTAAATTTTAAGATCAAAATTTTATTTCATTTAAATTAAAATAAATATGATATAAAATTATATTATATTTGATTTAAATTCACACAAATATAAATTTAGAGTACCGAATCTATATTTTCAAAACAAATTTTACAGTCACCCGGTATTTAGAGAGGGCTTAAATTTAAATAAAATATAATATAAAATTATATTAAAATTTGTTCCAATCTAAATTTAAGAGTGGTGGTAATTCTATTTTGGAAATGGGCTTACTTTTTTGGGCCGAGGCAAATGCAAACAAGGCTTGCCAGGCCTGCCGACCAAGCGCGCCCTCCTTTCAATCCAATTGGGAACGAGACTACGAGAGTATTGCTAGACGACTAGCGGAAGGAGGAGCAGAAAGGCCTCGGAGTTGGAAGCAAGCGAAATACGGTGAAGGGGCGCAAATGGTGATGGAGAAGAGAAGCAGGGATGAGAAGATGGTGGGTGTTGGCGGTGATGGCCATAACAGATCTTCCGGCAGACCTCTCCCTTCTTCCGCTCCCCAGACCAGGCCTCCTCCCCCCCCTCCTCGCCCCCGTTTCGAACCTGTTGATCGCGAAAAGGTCATCTCTCTCCCTTTTCTCTGTGTGTTTGCTTCTGTGTTTGTAGAGGTTAAATGTTTTAATTTTATTCTTATTTTAGTGGCAACTGGCACAGTGAGACCCTTCTATGTAATGACATTCTTTGGTTTGCGAATAGACTGATAGCCTTTGCTTAGTATTCTTTAATCTGTTTTGCGTTTTTTTTCAAAAGTGGAAGTTGCCTCTTTTGAGAAAGCGTATGACAGCGTGTGTTGGTTTCTTGAATAAGGTTGGAGAAGAAGGGTTTTGGATGTTTTGGAGGAAATGGGTTAAAAGTTATTTATTTTTTTCCCGCTTCCCTGTCTGTGTTTGTGAATGGGTATTGTAGGGATTGGTTTACAACCTTATCGGGGCTTTGACAAGGGAGCCCTTTTTCGCCATTCCTTTTAGGTGGAGGTAGATGTGCTCAGTACTTTGGTCTTACACGCTCAAGGATTAGGGCTTATTAAGGGCTTTAGCGTTGGCAGTGAGGGTGTGGAGGTTACCTATCTTCAGTTTGTAGAAGATACTATTTTCTTTTTGGAGCATGATATGGAATATTGGAAAGTCATTGCTTTTTTAAAGAATTTGGGGAGGACTTCAGGCTTCAAGATTATATTGTGAGAACCGAGTGGTTTGGATGTTATGGAATTTTGGTAAGTTGTTGCTTAGAGGATTTAGAGAAGACATCAGGCTTCATAATTAATACTGCAAGTGCTGGGTGGTTTGGTAGGGATTAATGCTGTGAGTGCCAAGTGGTTCAGTTTTGTTTTGGCCAACTTGGGTCTTCCTTTTGAGGTTAATCCTTTATTTACATATTTTTTGGATATTATCGTGGTGGTGTCTCAGTAAAATATTAGAGGGTTGAAGGAGGGATTTTATTGATTTTTTAAACATATAGTAAAATTTGAAAATTAGTCAACTTTTAAAACTATTTATGGAAGTAGGACTATCCACATATTCAAGATGTGGACAGTCTGCATGCCTCCACGAATCAAGGTTCAGGTTTTGATGATGAGTAAAAGTTTGCAGGCATGTGTGCCCTCATCCATTGCATCTAGGAGGGAAGAACACTCGTCTCTCATACTGATAGCTAGCCATCACCATGGTTCCATCATTGCTGCCGAACTTTAATTGCCGAAGAAGAAGAAGAAGAAGAAGAAGAAGAAGAGTGGATGGTCTTGCAGCGTCGCCGACCTCCACAACAACCAAATTACCACATGTTGCTGTAGCCGTGATGCCATTTCCATGGAGCTGCCCAAGCCTATACAGCTTCCACCATTTGTGGCAATAATATCTCTCCTTCTCTCTCTATGCATGTCAAATGGTGTAGAAAGAAACCCCTTTCCCAGGAGCTTGAGTTTGGGACGAGTGCTCCGATAGCGTCTCTTGTTGTGGTGGTGGTGGCAGGGTAGGGGTTTGAACATAACCGAGTTGAATGCTAGGAACCTCTTGGCATCTTGGGGATCAATGACAGGTTTTTTACATATAGTTATTTCAAAATACGAAAATAGTCAACTTTTAAAACTATTTGCGGAAGTAAATCTATCCACATCTTCCAGAAGCAGAGAACCCCAAGGCTTCAACCCTAAAATGCAGACAATCCCAAAGCTTTAGCTTGAAAATGTGGATGGCCTTCACGAATCAAGGTTTAGGTTCTAGCAAACACCTCAACTACAACCTGTGACACCTCACCTCCTTCTCCTTCCCCAGCACCAACAAACACTCAGAGGGAAGAATCTACTATCCATCTCCATCGAACGAAACCCACCGTATTTGGACATTCTTGCATTGTTATCAAACCATCACCATGGTTTCCAACATTAGGGAATGGTGGAAGCAATATGGGCTTGCGTAGTTGGTATTGGTGTTATGAATGGAGACAGCAGCGCGACAATGGTGTCATGGTTGCGGTAGTGGCGTGGTGATTGGGATGCTGGGGGTCATCGACGCTGCAGGGTCTTGTAGTCTTCCTCCTTTTCTTTGCTTGGCAATCAAAGATGTGAGGATGATGGTGGAAACCATAGTGGTGGCTCAATAATAGTGTGAGAATGTTCAAAGATGGTGGGTGTTCTTGTGTGGAGATTCTTAGAATTTTTTTACACAAATAGTTATTTTGAAAATTCAAAATACAAAAATAGTCAGCTTTTAAAACTATTTATGGAAGTAGGGTATTTGCATCTTCAAGATGCGGACAATTGCATGCTTCCATGAATCCCGTGCATGCTTTGGTGATGAATAAACAGATAAGTTCTTGTTTGCAAGCATTTGTGTACCTCCATTGCAGCACATAGCAATTCACCACTTCTCCTCCTCTCCTCCTCTAGCACCACTGTGAGGGACAAATCTACTTCACTTCTCCACCCAACAACACCCCCAATCTTTGAACACCCTTGCTCTATTACCAAGCCATCACCACAATTTCCACCACCATCGTGAGCCTTTATGTGCCAGAGAAGAAGAAGAAGAAGAAGAATAGGAAGAAGAGTGGAAGGCCCCATAGCATCATCGACCTCCTCAACATACCAACTACAAGTAACACCATTGCTTTGACACCACTGCCTACTGCTCGAGGCCATACAGCTTCAACCATTTCTGATAGTAGTCTCTATCTGTCCACGGGCTCATCAAAAGGATGTAGAAAGAAACCCCTCCATGGGGAGCTTGAGTTTGAGATGAGTGCTTGACTATTGTCCCTTGCCATGGTGGTGGCGAGGGTGCCACTCAATGGAACCAGGTCAAAGGCTTAGAACAATCAGCTTCTTGGGAATCAATGACACTTCTTGAAAGCCTCACTCGTCCAGTCATCTTGTCGATTATGGGTGCCATGTGCATGGATAAACAAGTGCTTAAATGCTGTTGGGAACTGTTGGGGAGCATTAATTACTTGGTCAAGAAAGGCAGGTTGTTCACATTTTTGGGCTGTAGGTTTGGGTTGGTCTGCAACTTGAAGATGCGAGCTGCTCTACCTTCTGTAAATAGTTTAAAAAGTTTCTCATTTATGTATTTCTGAAATTCCAAAAAATATCCATTTTTGTAAAAAAAAAAAAATTTCTCCTTTGATGGTCGTATTACACTTATTAGTGCTCATTTTTTGATTATTACTATTCATCTATTTGTTCATTTTGTCTCTATTTTAGAATTCCAATTGTTATTGCACAGAGAATTGGAGAGGGTCACAAGACTTTTCTTATGGTTCAATATATGTGAGTTTAAGATAGGTTATTTAGTTGGCTGAGAGGGGGTTGGTTTGAAGGCCTAAGCTAGGAGGTTTGGGTTGTTAGTTTGCCATCTAAAAAAATTTCTTCAGTGGGGTAATGGTTGCGGAGGTTTCTTTAAGAAACAGATTCCCTTTAGCACAAGCTTATTAGGAGTAAGCATGGTCTTTCCATTGGAATGTGGGATATTAAAGAGTGCATTTAGGCTACTCAATTACTCATATGAGTCCTTGAATCTATCTCTCAAATTTTTCATCTTCCTTTTCCTCTTATATGTTAGAGGGTTGGGAATGGTAATGCTATTCATTTCAGGGGATTATTAAGGGACTGATGCATCTTTATCGACTTCTTTTTCCCTCTGTTTTTTAGTCTTTCTCCAATGCATGATTCGGCCCTTTTGTCCCTTGACGATAAATTCTCATGGGATTCTGGTTCTTCCAAATCATTAATTAGATGAGAGAGAAGTGGATGATCTGGTCAATATGCTGCTGATGCCCGATTCTTGATTCTTTTTGGATAGCAAAAGAAATTCATTAGATAGAGAAAGAATGTGTTATAGGAGAAGAGACATCTCTTTAATGAAATCTAGGAACCCCCAGAGAGAGAGAGGAAAAAAAAAAGGAAAGCCAAAAAGTGTAAAGAGCAGCACAAGAAAATCAGCATGCCCTAATAAGAGAGTGCCAATCGTGCTTAATATCTGAAAAACACATCCCCTTGAAGTGTCCATCACCTGCACACCATAAAGAAGCCAGAAAATGAATCTTCTCCTACACCAACAAATTTGATAACTTCTTCCCTGAAAATAGTGGCAAGTTAAGTTCCTTCCACAAACCCCAAAAAGCTGCAAATAAAGCACAATTCCATAATGTGATTCCTGCCTTCTTCCTTCCAAACCCAAGAAAAGATATTGCCAAAAACTCATCTACTGTCCTTTGGCAAACCCAACTTTCTTCAAAATAATTGAATAGCTTGTTCCAAACCTTCCATGCAAAATCACAATGCAAGAAAAGATGCAGAGCAGATTCTGAGCAATTAAAACAAAGCACACATATATCTGGAGAGATAGCCTTTAATGACCTCCTAATCTGCAACAAGTCAATAGTATAATCTTATTAAGCACAACCAACCAAAATAATGCTTTGATTTTTGAGGGGATTTGGCCTTCCAAATAGTTTTGTTGAGTGGAAAGGAGAAATCAGTGCTAACCAGGAATTCCAATTAGATTTGCTGATTCTTGATTCTTTTTTGTTTCATCCTTGACGTTATACTCGTTCTAGACTTGTGGATAATTTGTTTCATTCAAAGTCCTTTCTGGATCATTTGATGAAATCCACAAATCCTCATCCTTTTTCTTCAGAGAGAGTTATTTGGAACGCTATGGTTCTCCCTTAAGATTTACTATAAAAAAATGGTCCTCTCTTTAAGATTAAGGCTTTCATTTGGACTTTGGTGCTTAAAAGAATCAAAACTAATGTCTTGTTGCAATTTGGGATGCTTAACAAAGCAATTAGTACAGAAATTTGTGTGGTGTTTAAATTCTAATGAAACAGGTGAGCATTTGTTTCTTCATTATCAGGTGGCCCAACAGCTTTGGTGTAATCTTTTTGCCCTTGCTGGTGAGTGTTGACATGTGGGTGTCTCCCTACATTTTTTAAAAAATTTGTGCATAGCAGTCGTTAGTGGCTCCAGAGACTTACAAACATGTGGAGCAATATCTCAGGGATCCTCCAATTAACATTTAGGCTGTTGGGGTCCGTTCCAATAGTGCTACAGAATGGCTGTTATGGTCCATAACAGCTATCACAGATCTTTACATTTATTATACTGGCTGTGAATGACAAATGTATGTTTTAGTCCTTTTTCTTGCCTTTGTTTTTTTCACTCTTCCTTTTATTGAAGCTTAGAAATTCGATTTTAAGGTGGTTTATTTTAGTGCGTAATTATTATTTCTTATAAAAATCATTTTGGGTTTATTTTCTGTGGCATTTAGTGTGCATTTTATTAATAACTAGCATTCAAATAAACCCAACTTTTTCTCTTATTAAAAATTCCTTATTTGCATATTGTAAGTTATTTGTCTTCTTTCAATTTTACTTTCTTGTGTTTTTCTTACATCTTATTTGGAGACAAAAATACATTCTATTGCTATGCATTTTTGTTCTTGTTTAATATGTGAACATATGAACATTTTATATTTTGTATTTCTTTATATTTATGTTTTATTTGTTTCTTTCTTTGAACTTCACTTATAATCAATAAAGTAGCAAATGCATGCTTCTCGCCAATAGCAGCTAAAGCAACCAAGATGGCATCCAATACTAGTAGTAAAAGCTATATTTATAATTGATTTAAATTTACTAAAATCATTTGAAGCATTATTATGTAGGATTCTGGATCAAAACATGTGAATCTAAATGTTTTTAGCAAGTTTTCTATTGCAAAATAATGAATTCATGACGCAGTGTCTGTTACTTGTTATGTAATGTATTCATGTCTGAGATGGTTGCAACTGTTTCATGCTATCACACAGACTGCCATTTTTAAACCATGCTCCTTGTAGAAGTATTCTTGATGATGAGGATTGGGGGCTTTGTTAAAAATAAAATGGTAAAGTGTTGTGCCAGTGTGTGTAGCCCACAATTTTTTTTGGGTTTTGTAAACAGAAAGAAGTGCTAGAATATTTAGTGATCAGGCTGTACCTTCTTGGCCTTTCTTTCTTCTCTTGGGGCTGGGGCTTCTGAGGTGTTCTGGGGTATTTCTTTAACGGATTTGCAAAGGGATTGGGTGCCATTTGCAATTATTCATTTTTAGTTGTTGGAGTACGTCTTGTTCTTTAGCATCTAATTTTTTTTTATTCCTTAATATATTTCTCTTCCTGCCAAAACAAAAAAAACAAAAAACTCACAAGGCAGCTGCACAGATGTTATCATTATAGGACAAGATATACCAATCCTCATGCTACAAAGAACTGTAATCATTATAGAATTGGACACTCAAACTTATTGAAAATTTTGAAATTCAGCTGTACTTTTGTTCCCACAGCTGTTCATATTCTGAATTGTTTTTTCCATGAATTGCAGACTTGTCCTTTGTTGCTTCGAGTTTTCACTAAGGTATGTGCATTTTTTTTTTTCCAATTCTTTTGAATATATCGAAATATATATTTCTATGTTCTCATTGCAGCATAGATAATGATTTGTCTCACATGCATGCTCATACTCATCCCTATTCCCTGCTAGATACAAATGAAAAGGCTTTTTAATTGTATTAAACTTGTTTTCTTGCTTTCATAAATATTTCTCCTGCTCAAAACCTCTCAATTTTCACTCGTCAGATGTGTGCTGAAGTGATCAGTCACTTTAAAAATGAGGGGTTTTTGTGTTGACTGACAGCTCTAAAGAGCATATTGAGCTGTTTTGTTACTTTTTTTCCCCCTGAAAAATGCCAAAATTGTGCTTTGGTCCTTTTGTTTTCTAATTTGATCATGGTATCTAGTCCTTGTAATATCAATGACAATAAGTGTAATAAATAATAAATAAATAAATAAATTCATAATAATGGCATCCTCTTTTACAAGAATTGGAGCATGTTTTGGTTGTTTTAAATTTTTTATTTATGAGAGGTGCTGAATAAAATAAGCCAATACACAAAGAAATGTGTACTACCCTATTCTGAGTGTATTGTTGTTTGAAGTTGTACACTCTCCACCTATGTTTGATAAACTTTTTGGAGCTGACATATGAGTGTGTGAGTCTGTGTGTGTGTGTGTGAGAGAGAGAGAGAGAGAGAGAGAGAGAGATCAGTTCCTTTAGAGGAAGGGTGGGGATCTTTTTATGTTGGATTTTTTGTTGACTGTTTCAAGGCTTGCTTATTTGAGCATGCCAAGCAATATGAAAATTCAAACTCGGGGCGTTGGAGTGACATTGGGAAGACAGCCTGCTGTGTGTTTTTATTTGCCTGGGATATTGAGTGATAGGGCATTTGCATTGATATATAGGTCAGCGTGTGATCATCTGGTGGCTAAGGAAAGTAAAAGAGGATGGCCTTTGGCCACTGGTAGTCTGGTAGATTATGTGTGGGATTGTCAAAGGATTTAAAATATAATGTCCATAGGCTAAAGATATTAGACATTGATGGCATCAAGCAGACTTAAAAATATGGCCTCTGCTCACCTGAAAGATTGTGGTTCAGCTCAATATTCCATGTTCCTTGTTGAGTATTCACAACTAGGATAGGTATGATCTAGTCAATTTTATCAATTAAAAAGGACATGGGGCTTCAATTGATGCACGGGGAAAGGAACCACTAAACCTATATGAACGTTTGCTGGTGAAAATCAGTCCATTTATAGGAAAAACTATGTGGTCAGTTTTCTTTATACTTTCTATTTTATCCAATTAGTGGCTTATGTTATTGGTAAAGTGGTGTTAGTATGCTGTGGACCTATAATTAAATTTTTGTCCTTTTGACTCCTTTCAGTGGCTTGTATTGCCTTCTTTATGAATCTAGTAATGAAGTCTAAAGAGGCTATAGAGTACAGGGTGTTATTTATGAATGTTAGATAATATTTAGGTTGACATTCTGCTAGCACTTTTGTTAGTTAATTTATTGTCTTTTAATTGTGATAAAGTCCATGATGTTTAACATTTTATGATTGACTAATGCCGCAGTTGTTAAAAGGTGCTGATACTAAGATGCAAGGAGTACTTGGGCCTTAGGCAGCAAGCACGTGCTTGAGGAAGATGAAGCTTATATGTTCTAAAAACTTTATAAAATTCTTATATGCTAAATTTGAATTTTGTGAACAAATTACTGCTAATTTTATACAAATGGTTCTGGTGAATCCTACTAAGGCTACTATTATAATGCTCCATTTGGATCCCTAATCCGATCCAGGCATTGCCATTCCTTTGGATTGCCATTGACTTTCAGCCTATCCCCACCCCAGTTTTCCAATATCTTATTTTAATATTGCTAATCTTGAAAGTTGTGCACTCCTCACAAATTTATTGTGAATTTCTTGCATTCTTACTGAATATTCTCATTTTTATGCCCCAATCCTATCCCTAAGGAATCATTTGTAAATCCTAAATATGGCATGAGCTCTAGCCAGCAGAGTCGATTAACTCAATGCATGACAATACTTAGTGCATTTATCTGAAATGAATTTCTTTGTTTAAACTTTAATTATAAGTTTCCTCATTTGAAACTAAAATTTTTGTTTGATTTGTCTTAATTTCATTGTTTTAAAGTACTTGGAAAAATTTTGGAATTCAAATCAGGTTTTGTTTTTTGTTTTTTTTTTTTCCGAGTTTCTTTCTTTTTTTCTAAAATGAGTCTGGTCAGTCTAAGGTTGTCCTGGGGGTTGCTGGTCAATTTACGGTCAGATCTCTCTGTTATTTGAAAAAACAATAATATGTGTTTGTCCTATCCAAGGATGTCTGAATTTAGGAACTTGTAATTTTGAACAACATCAATCTTTAACACGCTGTGTTTTTTGGGTATTATATATATATAAATATAAATATAAAACTTATAATCAATTTTAGGTGAAGCCCTGCTTTGTTGGGAATTCCTGAAAACTTGAAATTGGGAGAGTAAAGTGTCAAATTATCCTCTGAAATTTTCTATTTATGTTCTAGAAGCTGAATGGCTTAAACTTTAGGTTTGTTTTTTTGTTTTTTCGTTGTTGAGGGGTAGCCCCCTATCAGGGTGGGGAGGGGCTATTTCCAAAATTTACATGTGAAGAAACTAAGTGATTAGGAAGGAAAGAATAGAATGACATTTATTTGAAAGGGTGCACGTTTTGGCACCAAACACAGCCTGGCAGTTGGGTGAAAGGCTCACAGTTTGGTTCTTCTTGCAGCTTGGGCACAAGCTACGCATTTAGGCGAGCTTTTAACCAGCATGATTAAGCATGTCTTGCTTCTCTTTAGAAACTTCAATTAATCGAGCATGTTTGCTCTTCCATATATGCAGATTGGAGGTCATCATGGCATGGAAGACTTTGCAGTGAGAGGGAAGGAACCCAAAGATGAAGTTCAAATTTATACATGGAAGGATGCTACTCTTCGTGAATTAACTGATCTTGTAAGTTGACTTGCCTCTCTTCCCTTTGTTCTCTATGGTAGGTTTTTTCCTTCTTTTGTCCTGTAGTTATAGTTTTCTTTTTTTCAGGTTAAAGAGGTCGCCCCAGCGGCAAGGAGAAGAGATGCGAAACTTTCATTTGCATTTGTGTATCCTGATAAACGTGGTCGTTTTGTGGTGAAAGAGGTAGATTCATTTTTTTCACTTTTGGAGAGATCATTAACACATCAATGCTGCATATTGGATTAATGCTTCAGTTAGATTCACATTAATACAAAGTGTGGGGACTGATACTGTTGGCAATTATCAATGAACAAAGTGGGCTTCTACAACTCTTGTGATCAGGGATCCCATCTGTTCTTTCCAGCATGACCGATGCTGTATTTGAATTTTCTTCAAATCCTGTAAAATATTTGGTTATTGTTGAGAGTTATCCAATGGCATCAGCCATGCAATTGAACTTTTTTACACAACCATTCACATGAACACATGCAAACACCATTTCGGCAGATATTTTAATGTTACTTATGGATTTCCTGGTTCTTGTGAAGGTGGGGAAGACATACTCTTATGGAAATGGAAGACGACTTGATGACAACAAGGCATTGGCTGAACTTAGCTTCCAGGTAAAAAAAAAAAAAAAACACTTTCTCTTGGGGAATGAGAACTTGTAGCCATTTTGGATGCTTCCCCTTTGTAACGGAACATTCTAATTTTAATTTTTGTAGATTGGAGATTACTTGGACGTGGCAATCATGTAGAGGGTCAGAAAATGTGGGGATGCTGTTTCTAATATAGGTGGGTGTGGGTTTGCTATGGTGAATTGAGCTGGGAAGGACCTGTAATGTAGCAGTCAGCTTTCCATTTGGATTTTAGGTCAGTTGCATGCATCTTCGTTGTGTGCATTTCATGTGCAGGTGCAAAGTGGGGCTGTTAAAATGTATGATGTAAGGATGTACGATGACTTGAAATCGTTTTCATTATGTTTCAGCTTTCTTTAATAAACTTCATTGTTAGTGAGGCAATCCAACTCTCTACTACATATGCTCCTTTACCCTTCTTTCCTTATCTCCCATGCTTAATAATAATAATAATTACAAAAACAAGAACAACCTTAATTGGACAATTGGTATGTAAGAATGGAATCAGGTTAGAGGGAATGAAATTGAAATTATCCCTTTAATTTTTTTATTTAAATTTTTATTTCATTAATATCTTATTTCATTCTATTCTACAAATTAAATATAGTGTAAATCCTTACTATTTCTTTTTCTTGGGAGGTGGGTTTTGGTAAGCTTGGCAAATCAATGGAATTTAATCGAGAATTGAGTCACCGAGGGAGTGGAATGTGTAATTTTAAAGTGTGGATTTTAAATTGAAATGGATTGTCTTCCATTCAGTTGTTTTGTAATAAAAGTAGCGAAATAGAATTATTTTTATAGCAAATTAGAATGATGTATTTACATGTAAAATATTTAATGAAACTCATTAATTTCAAACCCAACTATTTAAATGCTCAGTTACACTGATAAAATTTATACTCATCTTTAACCTTGATGTGTAAAACAATAATAACAAATTAAGCCTTGAGTTCCATTAGGTTGAATTGATTACATGAATCATTTTTCATCAATTTATACAATTTGGATAATTTTTTTCGATAAATTCAGGACTATTAAATTCTTACTATGTCATTCCAAATTATCTTGTCTATTCCTACCCATTCTATAATTCCTCACAATAACTAATTCACTCTTCTTTACATATGCATGTCCAAACAATTTAAATCACCTCTTATCTTTTTATCTATAGGAGTTATGTGGTAACTCACTATGAATATGTTTATTTCTTAATGTATCTTTTAATGTATACTACTCATCCATCTTACTATTCTCATCTTGGCTACTTTTATTTTTTGGATATAATGTTTTTTAGTCACTCAACATTCTGTTCTATATAGCATAATTGGACTTACAGTAGTCCTATAGAACTTCCTTTATAATTTTAAAAATATTTTATGATCACAAAAAACATTTGAAACACTTCTCCATTTTACCCAACCTGCTTTAACTCTAAACATTATATCTTCTTTAATTTCTTCTTTAACTTGCAGAATAGATTCAATGTGTCAACTATTAGTGTAACTGATTTTTTCATCGTCAAGTTTAACTTTTTCTCTAATAATTCTCTTACTATGACTGAAGTTATATTTATATATTTTGTTTATTTTCACTTATCATAAAACCTCTAAATTCTAAAACTTCTTTTCATAATTCTAATTTAGATTTTACACCACCCTAGTTTCATCAATTAAGACAATATCGTCTTCAAACAACATTCACTATGGAAACTCATTTTGAATACTCCTGGACAGTTTATCCATTACTAAAGCAAAAAACTATGGGCTCAAAGTAGATCTTAGACGTATACTTAGATTAGAAATTCTCTAGCCTCTCCATTTATAGTTCTAACACTAGTCATTGCTGCATCATACGTATCCTTAATAACATCAATTTACTTACTACATACATTTTTGTTTTTTTAAAACCCACCATAGAACTTTCCTACACACCCTATTATACACCTCTAAGTCAATAAATATCATATGCAAGTTCCTCTTCGTTTTCCTACACTTTTTCATTAATCTTCTTAAAAGATGTATAATTTCTTTTGTAGATCTCCCAATTAACACAAAACCAAATTGATTTTCTAAGACCTTCAATTATAGCCTTAATCTTTGTTTAGCTACACTTTATTCCCATAGTCTCATTGTATGACTCATAAGTTTAATTTCATGATAATTATTACAATTTTGAATATTTTCTTTATTTCACAGATAGGTATTAAAGTATTTTCCTCAATTCATTGAGCATTTTCTTAGTTTTAATAATTCTGTTATATAAATTAATTCACAATATAATTCCATTATCATCTAGGCATTTCCAAACTTCAATTGGGATGTTATCCGATCCTACAACTTTTCCATTTCTCATCTTTTTTAGTGCAAATTTGATTTCGTTAACTCTAATTTTACAATAGATCTCATATTTTTAGCCTTTTCTCATATGTCAATTTTAAGTTTAAACCTTCTACTTGATCTTCATTAAATGACTTACTTTCATATTTCTTTTATGTCTTCTCCCTTAAAAAAGACAATATCATTCTCAGTTTTTATACACTTTAAATTACCTAAATCTTTACTCTTTTCAACTCTACCAAATTTATACATGTCTCTTTCCCCTTCTTTTATCTAATCTAGCATACCTATAGGAACCCGAACCAAAAAAAAGAAAATAAAATAAATAAAAGAGAAGGAAAAGTAAGGAAAGAATGAAGATGATTTGGTTCAACACCAAACCGTCGACGGTATGTTTGAGTTCCCGCGAGCCAGCTTGCCTATAAATAGAACTTAGGTCATTTTTCATAATTTGTTCTTCTTCTCTGGTCTCCCTCATCTCCCTCGGAAGCCTCTCCTCTGAAAGAAACTGAGAAGGCGAGGGAGAGGGGAGATTAACGGGTATCCGGATTGGAGTAGAAGGAAAAGAGGTCAGACGTGAGAAGGCATAGTAGACCGAAAAAGAGATCATTTCCAAATGCATCTGTCCATGGAGCTGCTCTCACTGAACGATTGCGTTCGAAACAATGAGCCCCGTATCTCAGACAGCTCCTAATCGTCTCCTCTGTCAAAAGATTCAATAACGGGCTCTCCAGTCTCGCCCAATCTCTCCGCCCCTTCTGGCCAGGCGGGGGCAGTTAATAACTCTACAAATCTCTCCTATTCTCCTCTCCCTCCAAGTCTGCAAAGCACACCCCAATCTCTCTAGATCGAGACATCCATCTCATACTCTCTCCTAGTCAGATATCAACACTATCTCTTCCTCTCTCTCGTGCTCCACTCTCAAGTCCTTCTCGTCTCTCAACTGGCCTCAATGAGGCTTGGAAGGAAAGAGCCCTGTGGCGACGTCTCTGGACTCCCCTCTCCTCTCTCTCTCTCTCTCTCTCTCTCTCTCTCTCTCTCTCTCTCTCTCTCTGTGTGTGCTAGGGTTTCCGTTCCCTCTCTCTGCCGCGCATCTCTCTTGCTCCTAAAGTCTCTCGAGGCTCCGACTAGCTCTCCAATCATCTCTCTTGTCTTTCTCGGCTTGCCGGCGGTTTTCTCCTCGCCGTATTCAGGAACCGGGGAATTGTTCTAGGGAGTGGGATAAACAGTTTTTTAGGAACAAGTAAGGGGAATAAATTATGTCAACTTTTTCTTAAATTTGAACCAATTAAACTCAAGTATATGAACTCGTGTATGTTATATATGATTTTCTAAATGATTCATGCATATGAAACTGATAGTTTTACTTATTATACGTATTTGGGGAAAAATCAAAGTGAGTAGGGTTGATCATTTTCCTTTTCCTTATTAAACGAGTATTTTGATTTGAGTAAAAATTATGAAGATGATCAGACCTAATTTTCAGCAAAAATATATATTTTCTTGAACAGTTTCGTATCTCATGATTTATCAATTAAATGTTGTGTGGCATGATAATTATTTATATGTTAATGCACAACTGAATATGAGTTTTTACGGTATTATACGATGGAAATGTGATTTATACTGATTGATGGAAATACTGAGAATGTGGTGAAAATGGTGAAAATTTGAAATGACGGCTGAATGCCGAGATTGATATGACTTCTGCATGTTGGAGTTTTGATATGACAGCTGCATGTCGGGGTTTTGATATGACGATTGTATGTCGGGTTAAATATGACAGCTGTATGCTGGGTTTTGATGTGATGGCTATATGCTGGATTTTGATACGTCATGTTTTATACTAAATTACAAAATGAGTTATATAATAGTTTTTTATTACTTAAATTGCATTATATGGTTTAAGAACCCCAAGGACCAGATGTGATGAAAGCATGGTACTGTAGCTAGTATGTGAGATAGTGCAACCACATTGTTCTGGATAGAAGTGTTGGTAATGAAAAGTCGATTTGGCCACGGAAGGATTGGGTACCCTCCTGGAGTCTAGACTAGTCTGGGTAGGCAAATCGAACTTGCAAACATAAGGTTTGACCTAGCCTGGTGGTAGGCCAGCCAAGGCCTAGTCTTTGGATCGCACAATCCGATCATGGAGGTTTATACATGATGATGTTATATGTCCAAAAGGGGGTTTCTTCTACGCATATATGTGAATTTATGTAAATGTAATTAGTTATCAAGTTGTTTTGTATTATGAAAGAAATGTGTATTTTCAACTGTATAGGTGTGAGTTATATTGTACAAATGTCTTATCTGTCAATAAAGTAAATTAAAGAATGTGTTAAAGTTCACTAAAACTCATGCTAGCCACACACTGATACTAATCTATTCCGTCTTACTGAAAAGTGTCTCACCCCAATAAATATATAAATTTTTCAGGACCTGCAAGAAACCGAGTTTAGGAGCTTTGGGGCGGGACCTAGACAATCTAGCCAAGAGTGGGCTTTGTAAGATACCATTTTGTTATGTTTAGTTGTTTTTGAACATTCTGGGTTGTATAATGTTTTGAGAAAAATTTTAGTAAAGACTGATTGAGAGTAGTACTCTGGTATGTATAGTTGTATAAGTATATTTTGTTTCTGTTGGCTGTATGTTCATATTAATTATGGATGTTGATATTGTAGTATCAGAGTTTTATAGGGATATTTATGGAATATTGGCACTCCGAGCCCCACTGGGTTCGAGATGCTACAATACCAATTATTAAATGATCTCTGTTTAGTTTTACTAATAACCTTTTTTGCATCTTTTCTCGTCTCTTTATATTTTTAAATTTTTTTTTTATGTTTACACAATTTTGCCATGTTTTATACAAAATTTTTCTTTTCTTTACAACTTTTTGGATATCTTGATCCCACCATTAACTTTCTTTGCTATTTGAGAATCTTCCCCTTGATTCCCCTAAAATTATTTTTGCTATATTTTTAATAGAGCTAGTTATCCTACTCGAAATAGTGTTTGTCTCTACACCATTCTTTATAGTCTAATTGCCATTTTTGATAATTTTATCTTTAAATTTTATTATATTTTGTCACTTTAAGTTCCACCGCCTAGTTCTCTTGCACCAATTTATTTTATCATTTCTTTGCATTTTCTAATACATATATATCTAACACTAAAACTTTATATTGTGTGGTTAGACTTTTACCTAGGATAATTTTGCAATCCTTATATGACAAACGATATACTCTCCTAGTTAAGAAAAACTCTATTTGACTTTCATTTTGTTTACTTTTGAAGGTTATTAAGTGTAACACTTCTATCTTCTTGCAACAAGTATTCATTGTAATAAAATCATGTGACATGGCAAAAGTCTAAAATATCTCCCTAGGCTCATTTTTGTCTTCATAGCTTTATCCTCCATGTATCCTCTCACAACCTTTATTTTCTCGTCTAACGTGTCCATTCAGATCTATTACAATGAATATTTTCTCAATCCCTGATATCTTTTGTATAATACTGTTCACATTTTCCCAAAATTGTCTCTTAAAGTTTTCTACTAAGCCTACTTAAGGAGCATAAGTACTAATGACATTTATTATTACTTAACCTAGACCATCTTGATTTTTATAATTCTATTCTCTACTGTTTTAACATCTACAATGCTATATTTTGAGTTTTTGTCTACAGTAATTCATACCCCATTCTTATGTTTTTCTTTTTTAGTGTACCAAAGTTTAAATCCTAAATTTTCAATTCCTCTAACTTTCTCCTCTACTCGCTTAGTTTCTTGAAGGTAGATTAGATTAATTTTTCTTCTAATCATTGTTTGAAAATTTTTAATTAACTTCATCTTTTGAAGCATAGAGTACCTTAGATTTGCATTTGCATGGATTTAGATAAAATATATAAAATTATATTAAGCTTCAATCCAAATTTAAACCTCGAAATTCATGCTTTAAAACACTACTTATTTTTTTTTCTACTACAATAACAATAACACTTGTTGATGAAAACTATAGTGGTAAGTGCAAATGTAATAGTAGCTAGAGATTGCAACTTTTATGTTGAACAACCTAGTGTTTTAGACAAGTTTCATGATTCTGTTGGATGTCAAGAGGATGGTGGTTATGAATTTGGGAGGGGGGGGGGGGAGGATTTTGACCTTGTAAACATATGCTAGGAATGAACATATTCGCAGTAAGTTAGGTGTAACTCTTATAGAAGATAAGATAAATGAGAGACAATTCAAATGGTTTGGGCACTTGTAACGTTGGCCACATAGTGCGCTAGTAAGTAAGAGTGAGTTAGTTATTGTATAGGATAGTAAAACGGGTAGGGGTAGACCTAAAATAACTTGAAATGAAATAATGAGTAAGAATTTAATAACCATGAATTTGTCAAAAGAAATGGTCTATGATTGCATAAATTGACGGAAAATGATTTATATTAGGCCTGGCAAAACGGGCGGGTGGGCCGAGTTTAGGCGGGTCACTAACGGACCGGGTCATAAACGGGTCGATGTTAAACAGATCACACACATGCCAACCCTAACCCGCCCGTTTAATAAACGGACGGGTAATGGGTCACCCATTTAAAAATATATAAATTTTTTATTCTAAAATTTTTTAAAATTTCATATAAAATGACTTTTTAAAAAAAAAAAAAAAAACTGCATTTTATTTATTAATTTCTAAATAAAAAGAACATAAAAGGTAAAAAACAATACATCCCTTTAATGAATAATTTTTTTAAAAAATGTAAAATTAAAAAAAAAAACACACACACCTCTAAAAATATTAAATATGCATAATACATGCATAAAATATTTATATATAAATCTAAATTTAAATGAGTCCTCTGCGGAGTTGGGGGGGGGGGGGGGGAGATCGACGCGTGTGGAGAAGTGGTCTGTGGAATTGGGGGGGAGATGGATGCTTGTGGCAGTGGTCCGTGGCGCCTGGAGGAGACCACGACTCGATCTGCTCAAGGTGTGGAGTGGTCCAAGTGGATCGTTCACTGGAGATGACGACTGACAGGTCTGGCACGGCAGCACGTAGCATCGCACCAGTCACCAAAGGAGAGGAAAGATTGTCGGAACTAAAGAGGAGAGCTGGAGAGGATTGACTGAGAATCTAAGAGATAGAGAGAGTGAGAGCTGAGAGCTGAGAGCTGAGAGCCGAGAGGTCAGAGACGACCCACACGGCCAGATGAGGAGACTAGAGACTGGAGTGGAGAGGCGCGGCGCGGGTTAGGGAGTCGGGAAGGGGAACTTTACTTAGCCTTAGGATTTTTTTTTTTTAAAGTGTATGTGATTGTGAAGTGTGAACCGCGAGGCCGTGAGGGTGAGGTGTGTGACTCTGAGAAGAAGTAGTGAACTGAAATTAACGGGTCACCCGCTGAGCGACCCGTCCAAATCCACTTAACCCGTTTATAAACGGGTTGACCCGTGACCCACCCAATTATTAAATGGGTGAACTTTCTTAAACCCGGACCCGTTTTAAACAGACGGGTCCAAGTGACACGACGGGTAATGACTCGTTTTGCTAGGCCTAATTTATATAATTAACCCCACATAGTGGGGCTTAAGGGTTTGATTTTTATTGTTGTTGTTGTTATTGTAAACATATGCTAGATCTTAATCCTATGAAGAATGTTGGAGGGTAAAATTGTCTTGCTCATTCACTAAGGTGGACAATAGCTCATATTTGTTGAATCCATTATATTGAGTATCAATTAGAGGCATCAATATGGAATTACAATAAACAATCAGATTAGAATAACCCATTAGATATCTACTCTATTTATAATTGGCATGTTTCTCATAAAATATTTTAAGACTATTTATTAAATAGGTTGGTTCGAGCTGTCCTAATGATTTTGAAACCGTTTAGATTTTGAGTCAATGAATATTTTGGAACTATCTTTTAACATAATCATTAATAGATATACCCTTGTATAGAAATATTAGGAACAATAATATTACGATCCCAATTATAAGCAATATATCCCATTATTTATAGCTAACATATTGGAGCAAATCTAATAACTTATAAATTAGATTTTTCCAATGTCCTATATATCAATTAATATCATAATGCCTTAATTTGAAGTTTATAGAGTTTATTGTAAAACCTTTGAGGAAGTGAAAACTTTATAATATGATTTTGGGTTTAATGTTTGGAACCACTTAGGATTGGTTCTAGTTTGTCTTATTTGAGGAGTGGAGTTGTTAGATAACGAAGAACTAGAAGCGTATCAATTGACACCCCTATTGCCAATGCATATTGGAGAAAGATATAAACCCCTACAATAAGGTGTTAGGAATATAGTACAAAAATAACAAAAAAACTTAAATACAAGTCAAATACAAACATGATTCACAATTGGGTTGAGGCATGGGCATCTCTCTCTCTTTAAGGAGATTAAGCCCTATGCAGTTTTTTTTGGCTTAGCTCACGAGTCGGTGCAATAGGATTTCACTTTGATAACATAATATTAAAATAAACTAACAATTCTCCCCTTTTATTATCATATTATATATTTAGCATTTATGTAGAGAGTTTAATAACTAAAGAGGGATTACTAAGCATAATGAAGGTGTGCTCTACATTGAACCTTCTCTTAGTCAATAATAATTTTTACTCCAAAATCAGTAATTATCTTTGAATTGAACTATGACTGTTTAAGGAAAATAAAGTATTACTACTCACACACAATAATCCAAATGTTGACATGAACTTTAACAGCTAGCACGTTTCGACCTTATGCTAATCCCAATTTCATGAGCATATTTGAGAATAAACCCAATTCGTATAGAAAGCAGACCCACTCTCATATTCATATAGGTGAAATATGTCAAGGGTGCTCCGGTAACTCTAACACCCCACTCATTGGAGATATAAATTATCATTTAAGAGTCTTAAAAACCCAACCTCCCCTATTATAGGATAAATTCACTTACACCATAGGGATGCGTTCAAGATAATAGTGCATTTCTTACCACCATATGACTAATTCTTCCCTTTGAACCCAATTACAGGATCTCTAGTCCTTGGGTTGGGTATCCTCATACGTGGTTCATGATTTTATGGCCTTCAACCCCATTCCCCTTGATGTATTCTAGACCATTTCTCTTGCTAAGGCTTTAATTAAAGGATCTGCAAGATTCTTAATAGATCTTATATAATTTACATCAATAATGTCATTACTTAAATATGATCTCATAGTATTGTGTTTCCTTCTTATGTGTAGATTTACCGTTATAGTAATAGTTATTCACTTCACCAATTGCAGTAGTGCTATCATAATTAATTAGGATAGATGGTATTGGCCTTTCCTAAAATGAAATTTCACATAACATATCTCTCAACCAACTTGATTTCTCACTAGCTAATGTTAAAGCAATTAGCTCAACTTCCATAATTGAGTTAACAATTATCGTTTGTTTTTTAGATTTCCAACAAACAACATCACCACCTAAAGTAAAAATATAGCCAGTGGTAGAGAGAGAATCACCTGACAAAATATTCCAATCGGTATCACAAAAACCTTCAAGTACTACAGAATAATTAGTTAAAACAAGCCATAACATTTGGTACTAGCTAAATACTTCATTATATGCTCAAGAGCATTCCAATGTTCTTTGCTCAACTTACTAGAAAATCTACTAAGTACTCCTACAACATACACAATGTCGGGTCTAGTTAAATCAGTTGCATATCTTATGCTACCAATAATGCAATTATATCCTTTTGATTAATCAATTCATTTTTACTCTCAATTGGAAATAAGTGATTACTTGAATCAAAAGGAGTAGAGACCTGCTTACATTCATTGTAGTCATACTTATTCAAAACTTTCTTAATGTAATGTGATTGATCAAGAATATACCATCACATGGTCTTGTAATTTTCATGGCTAAAATAACATTAGCCTCATCTAAATCTTTCATTTCAAAATTCTTTTTTAAGTATATATTTTTTTGTTTTATTTATGACATGAACATTTGAACAAAAAAGTAGAGCAAGTCATCCATATAGAGGCTAATGATAACATGTGAGTCTTCCTAAGATTTATAATAGATGCACTTGCAGACTCATTTGTTTTATATCCATTCTCAATCATACATGAATAAAACTTTTGCATGCCACTATTTTGGAGCTAGTTTTAATCAACAACGACTTTTTTAACTTACACACTTTATTTTCTTATCCAAGCTTTATAAAAATACAAAAGAAAAAGAACCAATGACAGGACTTATCTTTGAAGTCTTTTATCCGAGCTTGGATTTAAAGGAAGAGAGCCCAAAGCTCTCTAATCATGCTTCCTTTTTTATCTAGACCTACAAAATGAAGAAGAAAAAGGGTGAGATCTGAGAGGAAAAGAAAGAGGCAACAAAATAGAGAGAGAGAGAGAGAGAGAGAGAGAGAGAGAGAGAGAGAGAGAGAGAGAGAGAGAGAGAGAGAGAGAGAGGTCGTGCAAAGAGAAGAAAGAAAGAAAGAGAAGAGAGAAAGTAGAGATGCAGAGAGAGTTCATGCAAGAGAAATAGAGAGAGAGGGAGAGAAGAGAGAAAGAGAGAGTAAGAACAGAAGTAGGGAAAAAGAAGGAAAGAAAAAAAAGAGAGAGAAAAATTAAAATTATATATATACAAGAGAGACACGTGTCACCGTACGGATGGTGACACGTGGCATGCTTAGGATTGCGCTTTTGGAGAGCGACATGGCATCATCCTAGCCGTCCGCTTTGTGTTTTCTCTGGACGGTCAAATCCTGCCATGTGAACGATTTGTGTCAAATTTCTTGAATGATCTATGTTCTGCCACGTGGTGGGTGATGTCATGCTGACATCATTATAAGCTACCTAGCTCTTTGCTTACCTCTCCAAACTTAGATGTGCACCTACCTCTTTTCTCTCCTTTCCTTGCTCAGATATGCTCCTAGCTCCTTGCCCCCCCTTTCCTTGCTCAAGTATGCTCCTAACTCCTTGCTCACCTCTCCAGACTCATATATTCTCCTAGCTCCTTACTTACTTCTCCGAGTTCTTCGGGTTCAAATATGCTCTTAACTCCTTGATCACCTCTCCAAGCTCAAATATCCTTCTAGCTCCTTACTTACCTCTTTGGGTTCAAATATACTCTTAGCTTCTCGCTCCTTGCTCCCCTCTTAAGGTTCAACTTTTCTCCTAGGCTGTCGAGCTCTGCATGCACCTCTCCATCCTTAAATTTGTGGACTACCACAAGCACTATGCACCATCTTGCGCCAGTACTTTGTAAGTGCCCTATCCTAGTCGTTTTCAACACTTTGTTCCAACCTCAAATTGGTTTTTCTACCTCCGTGAGTTTTAGGGGAGGTGTTAATTGATACATGTGTTTACATACCATCTATTCTTTAACCATGTGTACATACTATGTATGAATTAGCCCATGTGACGTGTAAAAAATCTACTTGTACATAATTAGCCCATGTAATCCAAATGTGATCCAACTTGCATAAATATAAACTTTTTGAGGCCAAGAGGAGATATAATAACCATTCATTCTTTCTAGACTATGTTAATCTAACTCCGTGTATTATGCACAACCACCTATTTGATAAAAAATCAAGCACCTTTTGAAGTGATGATGTGATTAAGATGGGGAGATGATGGATTAGTTGTGAATGGAGTCATTATATTAGCTCCCCCTCAATGGTGTAAGGATAAGGATAATTCGAGAATCATAGAAGTCATAGAAATTGTAGAAAGGCGAAATAAAATGAGGGAGGTACTAGATTAAAAGCCTTAAGGAGAGGGAGAAAGAAAGAGATAGAGATAGGGAAGTAGAGGCAAGATAAGATAGAAATAAAGGGATAAAGGGATAGAAGCCAAAGTGACAATTATTTCTTAAATTGCTTGAATTGAGTTGAATATATTGAAGGTCCATTTTAATAGAAACCAATCAAATATCTGTACTTTCCCCAAGTTAAACTCGTAGTTATAGTTTAACCCAAATTGTATTCAAAACATAGCTATGGTTAGAAGTCATAAATTCAAAGTATGCCTAGTCATAAATTGGGAATGTTTCTAAGTATCAACGGTCCAATTATTTTATAATTGATTCTAATGTCCAATGATTGTCTGTCTTGTCACTTGATAACTGGATGATGACTAAACCTTTGATGCTTGGGTTGACTATTAATTCATCTTTCCTAGTGAGTGGACGACCTTTAGAAGAATGGACGATGATTTAGTGAGATATTCCTCGCATGAGTGACTACCATATGTCCAATTGACACATGTTATATGTGTTACCTAGATGACCAATTATTATAATTCTTATGGGGACATCAAGGTAAGCAATTTGCCTTATTTGCCACATTTTAAGTAATTGTCATAGGCAAACAACCATTACCAAATCTCAAGAGGTGCATAAAGATGACACAAATACCACCAAACCAAAACCTTTACTCGCTTCCTCTTCCTCCTAATTCTTCTTGCCATTTCATCTATTTCAGACATATTCCTTAAACATTCTGATCTGCATAGCCAAGTGTACTAGCAGAATTAAAGCTTGGAATTATGGGTACGCTTGAACGAGGCAAAACAGGACCATTCACGAACCAAATATAATGAATCTTTTTTAATCTTATGTTTGAGAGTTTGAAATCCAAACTTAAATTTAAATTCTGCAAATTTAAATAAAGTCAATACAAAATTAAACTGATTTTTAATCTAAATTCAAATACAAATATTCAAATTTATACTTTCAAATATAATTTTATATTGTGATCATTGTAATCCTAAAAATAGATATTCCATCCATCAAACATAATTAAATGTTTGGAAAGGTTAGTGTAGCTTTCATGTTGAGTGAGCCTACATCTCTTTGGCAAAATTCAAGAGAAGTTGTCTTGTTCAAAACTGAATAAATAAACAAATAAATTAAAGAAACTAAATCAATTAAATAAACATGATTTTATTAACTAGGATGCTTTCTTAACAACTGCACATAGCACCCTCTCTCTCTGTATAGCTGTCTCATCTCACATCTAAGGCAAGCCTGTATATGTTATCATATGAACATAACAGAGAACTACATATTAACATGCAATTACAATCAGGTACAGGTTCAAAAAACGTCTTTCGATCCACTTCCAAAAATCTTATGCCATCAGACATATTTATGACCCCAGATTTGCAGTGTGCGATGCCCCTCCCTACAACTTCATAAGTTAGCACAAGTCGTGAGAGTCGTGCATTCAATCCTGCATTCGAAAACCTCAGTATTGTTATTGATCCAAACAAGTGACTGGCTAAATGCCAGCAACTATTGATGCATGAGGAACTTTCTGAAGCAACAACTGGCTGGGGCAGTGACTCAGGGGATGGGAAAAAGATACTCAGTCCCAGCCCAGTGGAGAGGAGACTGGACCTGTTTTTCAGGGATTTGGGTTGGGACCAGACCTAGACTTCAATAGGCTTTGCTTGGTCATTACATTGCCTTCCAGATATGCATGGCTAAGTGGAATGATAAAAGGACAAGAGTAGGGTAACGAGAAGGATACAATGGCTGATGACTCCCCAAAGATTTGAACTTAAAGAGAGAATTGACAAAAACAAGATAAAACTTTTCCATGTTGTTGAGAAACCAGTGTAATAAGTTGGTAGATCTTTTCTCTTATTCAAATTCTACTTAAACAATCACTGACACAGAAAAAAAAAATGAGATAATTATGTGTGCAAAGTTTTGTGCCTAAAAAGATAATGAACAAGAAACATATGGTTCTCCATGAATAGAAGATCTTGTGATCTTTTATTCACACTGCACTAGGGATCATCAGCACAGCAGTCCAGCCTGGCTAACTATAGAACACATGCCTATGGACAATCTATAAATCCAATGCCGGGATGGATCTTGATCTGGTCAACAATAACTAGATTCTGATATTGGGATAGCCCATCATGGGCAAGCTGCAAGCAACGCCAACCATGTCCAACATGCAGACAGAAATGAAAACTTCTATTGCTTTAACCGGAGTTAAAAACTCATTCAAGTGCTTGGAGAGTTCTGGATTTGACAGCTGCATACCTCCGTTCAAGCTTTGCTTCCTTCTGGCAATGTAATCAAGCGGGTCTTTGAATCATACACCAATTCGGTTCCACAACTGGGAGAAAACATCATAGCTAAGAATTAAAAATATGGGAAGAAAGCAGCCTCTTTTCAGCTGACGCCTAGAGAATGTCCTTCAAGATTTTGGTCGATAAGCAATGTTGAACTTACTTTGAACATTTAACTGTGTTAGTGGAACCGCCACTGGAGACTGATAGTATAGTCCCAAAAAAGGAAACATTCTCTGTGCCACAGTTTGGACAGGCGCCCTGAAGAATAACGCTTTTAAGTAAAATGTATAAACATAATATGCATTAGAACTAACAATGCTAAGCTAATTTGGATTTACCTTCAAGATCTTAAAATCCTTCAATATAACATTCGTGATTGATAGAGCCAGCCAAACTAGGAGTGGCAAAGCAGCAAACCATGTGAAAATAAAACTGAATGGCTCTGGAAGCTGCAACTCATCATTTAAAAAATAAACTAAGTTATAAATAAACAAATAAAGCAGAAGATAATTTGTCTTTGATTCAAAGAATTAATTTATTATCTATTATAGAAATTAAATTTATTTATTTTTCCTTGGTGCATTATATACCTTCCTTGTGGCATCTGTATCAGAGTAAAAAGAAGTCATTATCTAGTATTGATATACCATCTCAGCATTCCATGTGTTTCCTGGTTTCAAACCTTGAAACAATTTAACTATTCTAGCTTTTTCACCTTAACTATTTTTTAGTTTCATCTGTTAAAGGTATGCATTTTAGGAATGACAAACAAGGAATCCAATTTTAATATGAACAAGCAATTCCTCATAACTAAGGTGGAAATACTACTTACTTGAACCTGAAGCTAAATGCAAAACTAATGCAAATTGTTGTCTCACTAGCAATAATCTTCACACTCGTTAAAAAATGTTTCTGTATTTTAAGATGTCAATCTATCTATTTGGAACACGTTTGTTTTCCAGAAATTGTGAATTCACTGGGAAAATCTGTTGTGCTTTCTCTTTGAGGTTGACAAATCAAGGGTATCACTATCACAGAACTAAAAAGATAGCCTCCTTTAGAAACCTCCCTTATGTGAAGCTGAAGTATCAACCAAATAAGATGGAGCATTAGCATGTCTCATAAATTAGAGAAATGCTAAGAGCAGTTTCTCCATGCACTCTTCTCATACACTCTCCTTGTGACTAGGCCACTTGGCAATTTCTTGAAACAAAATATGAGGTAACTACTTCAAACAGTTTAGAATTCTCAATGCTACCATTAATTTTTTTATTTTTATTTTTATTTTTATTTTTTTCATATAGTATGATTAAGGGTTAAACAGGTAGTCCATTTTCGTTTTTGACAATAATGCCCACTGCCCAATTATTAAGTGTGTGTGAGGAGTGCATATAGCAATTGCTCCTAGCATTCCTCAATAAATTATAGTACTATACATCCAAGAGAAGATAATGCTTCTAACTTATAAAGACATTGATAGAGGTTAATGCATCGTGGAAGTGAATCTGTTTGACCAATTTGATTGAAAAATAAAAATGCTATGCCAGTACAAAGCCATGAGAAACATTTTCCTCCCACACCTTCCTCCCCTCCCCATCTTCTTTTTAAGCAGGCAGGGATAGCATTCTGCCAAAATAGCCTTATTCAGACGATATCTCAAATTGTAATATACGGGAGATCAATGAACAATGAGAAACTATTTGCTGAGTTTAATGTCATAACAATCATCCCACCACCAGCCCATACATGGTCAGAAGCAGAACGAGAAAAAAAACTAATAAAATTGTTTACCTCCAGAGCATATGTGATTTCAAATCCAGTCAAATCATCCAGGAAGAAAAACCTGTTAGAACAAAAGAAATGAGAAGACACATGACCCAATAGTACTGTAAGCGAAGTTGGAATTCAGCCCACAAAATATAGAATTCTTGACATAAATGTGATCATTAACCATTTGAAGGGACTATTGCCCAAAAATAAACATGTTTTAAGCAGTGAAAAATAGGAATTATTGCTAGAGAGAATCTCCAGTTCCCCATAATCAAGGGCCAAAATTGTATAGTTAATCTGACTTCTGCACACTAGTCTGCTAAGTACAATCCAATGATTGTCATTCCAAAATACAAAATAACAGTCACTATTATCAATGAGAATGAGTTACCAGAAAACCAACAGTCCTGGGAGTTTCAAACATTTGTCTCAAAATGTATCCCCCCTTCCAATGAACTCTGTAATCAGATCAGAGTGTCAACAAAATTGAACTGTGTTTATGTTCTTAACCAAATCATCCGCACTAACAATCCATCCTTCTCAAAAGGGAGAGCTCAGTAAATAGCTAAATATAACACTTGGGCCAAGGGTCAGGTTCGAAAATTTTCTTACATCTACCCCCTCGAGGAGCCCAATATTATATACATCCCCAAAATAAAGGGCTCTGAATTTTAGAAGAAAGGCACCTATACCTAACAATATTAAGTGAATGCCCAAAATTGTGGTCATTTTAGTTCTATCTTTCACACATAACTGAAGAATGGAAAAGATTCTTCAACAGTCTTAGGGCCTGTTGAACTTCCGCATGCCCATTAACATAATTAGTAGTTGGCATGCAAAAGAGGATATAGAACACCAGTGAAATTGAATTATTTTACACCGCCGACCAGAAAAATCTTTAAAACAAGAAGCACTTTCTCAGTATTCCTTTCTGATTTACTTTAATAATCATCAAATTCCTGCCAGCAAGTGCTACTATTGTGCCTATGAAGGAAGATAAAGCAAAAGAATTTAACACTTGAACTGCATAAATGAACAATTTCTGTAGCAAACTAGAGACAATAATTCTATTCTTGTTTCAAATTTAAAACTTCCTCCAAATAGAAAGTCCTAAAGAAATGGTTAGTAACAACAACTACTGAATCAAGTTCTCAAACAAATGGTATCACATTCAAAATTAATAACCCACAAAAGCAGTGATATGAATTTTACTCACAATGCAACTGCAACAACAGCAGCTGGGACATTCAAGAGGAACATCTTGAAATAGTCAACGGACAGATCGCTGTATACCTACAGGATGAAAGCTAATCAGCTTTCACAGTCCTAACAAAAAATGGGTCAGACATCCACATGCAGATAGCAGTTCCTTAAAAATCACATGGCATTGAGAATTGAGACTTCTCTCAGGGGCTCAAGATATTGATCAATGTTGTTCAGAGGATCAAGATACTAATTCACAGGTCAAATTTCAGTCACATGATGTAGATATTAAAAGGGTTCGTAGATAGATCATGAAATTAGTATTGTACTCACTAAGATGCTTTTGATCTATATCATACCTGCTGTGTCATAACATTTAGACAGTATCTCTGCATTTCTAATGACTTTTTAGTATGCTAAACAACAATCAAATGAACTCCATTCATGACATACACAGTGCACTTAGTAACCTTCCTACAATTAACATACCATGATGAAACAACATGAGCATCCATTAGGGATGAAGCTGCATGGATGCCTGTGGTGGCCATCGACCCCCCCTCCCTCTTTAGCTTCCACCTTTTCATTTAACTTTTAAATCCTTACACAAAATGCTGATACTTTGTAAAATAATATACGCAAGACATTACATATGTTTGACAGTGTAGACATTAATTTAATATTCTATACTTAATCAGGTTGGTGAAAAATAATTACTTAAAATAATTTATAAAAATATTTTGACTTAATTTATAAACTCACACAACTATTTTTGGTACTTATTATTTTTAGGAATCAAATTTAATATTTTTTTCTCATATTTCCTTTCTTGGTATCTGTTTCTTGGTTCCCCCTTGACATTGAATGTATAAAAAAGCATTTGTTGCCCATACAAACACCAACTTAAAGTGCATCAATCCCTCCGCAGACATAAAGCTCAAATAAAAAATTTTGTGTTAATGACCACACACCTTTTTGCTACGAAGACTACATCTTGGACCCTCAATTACAATTCCACTTCCTTCTTCCTGGGAAAATATTATGGTAAAAAATAAGCATTAGACACAAGATTGATGCCACAAAACAAATGACATTCACAATGGAAGCTTAATAAAGATTATTGACCTTTGATGCTTAGAGACCAAGCATCAATAAAATCCAATGTGAGCAAAGACTATATAATACATCAGACCACATAACAATATACAAGCACACTATATTTGTCAATGAAGAAATAAAAAACAACAGAAGCAGCCACTCAAGCTTTTGATTACAATGGAAGTGTTGCAATAAAAAGTCAATAGAATAAGGTAGGAGTATAGGACCCAGAATGCTGCATCTTTTTTCATGCATATCATGGTCATACATGCAGGATCCTTGGGGGTAAATATGAACAGAGTCTTAAATTTTCTCAAAATTACTAACTAACTAATACATTACAAGGAAAGTACTTACGCACCCAACATTACAACTAAAACAAATATTTACACAATAAACCCAAATAATACAAATAATTAAAAAATAATCCCAAATTACTTAAAATACATGAAATAGGTCCAGACTAACTAAAGTTCTACACTATATAGATCTACTAATTTAAAACAAAATACTTAATTCTAAATCTTCAAATGAAATATAATTGAATAGAATTATTTGCAAATGATCATCCTTCACACTTATTTACCGACCCCACCCCCTCCCCCATATTTTTAAAGTCTGGTTTTGGGATAAACTAGATAGGAGGCTTGTTAAGCACCTGGTTTTGCTGAGCTAACGGAAAATAAGCATTGGACGCACAAAATTACATGTACAATGGACAATTTGAGGTTTTAGCAGTTCAGAGGGAGAAAACATGGCCTGCACTCTAATTGGGGTGGCTATTTGGACTTCAATAGCTGAGAAGGATGTATTCTTCTAATAAATAATTCTATCTTATTACAACATATGGAATCTTCCAATTCAATCCCAAATCTAGTTCCACAGGAAAATCCAGAAAAATACAGTGCTGCCAACTAAAAACTAATTCTGATTAGGAAGACTTTTAAAAAGTCCATTTATGTGCAGGTATACAACTTGAATTAACCTCATCATTTGTTTATGAAGATGAGGAAACAAAAAGGATATTTTTAGACATATTGTCGTGAACTTGATGAGTATATTTGGGACAAGATAGAAGGGAATGGGTTGCAACGCTCTCAGGTCCTGTCAGAGAACAATTCAAATATATAAATTCAGCCACTTGAATCCTATCTATGGAATTTAAATCCATTGACTAATGCACTTCATTTATTCAGTGTTTATACACTACCTCAAACTGCAAATTTTATGGCCTTGCACTTGTTTGTCGAGAGCCTTCAACTTCAACCATGTCATGCCTTCTTGCAGACATCAATCCTCCTTGAATGTGAATGTGGCATCTTAGTTGAAAATGTTCTATCCTGTCTCCTGAAGCCACTACCCTGGGCTCCAATGAATGAATCTTTCTGAAAACATTCTCTTTGTCTCCAATGTTTTGTCCAATCATCTACCACAATCCTTGTCTCAGTTTGTATCATTCAATGGTCATATCTTGTTTTGACTGCCTATTCTTCCCTTGAATGTGAATGTGGCATCTTAGTTGAAAATTTTCTATCTTGGCTCCTGAAGCCACTACCCTGGGCTCCAATGAATGAATCTTTCTGAAAACATTCTCTATGTCTCCAATGTTTTGTCCAATCATCTACCACAATCCTTGTCTCAGTTTGTATCATTCAATGGTCATATCTTGTTTTGACTGCCTATTATATAAGACTTATGTTCAAACTAGTTGGTAGTTTTCTGTAATTATGCTAGATCACAAAAATTTTCAGAGATTTCTCTCACTATCCACACTTCTCTCTTATTGTTGGAAAAGGTCCAATCACTCTCTCTCTCTCTCTCTCTCTCTCTCTCTCTCTCTCTCTCTCTCTATCCACAAGTTAGTTCAAAATGGTCAATCCTAGTACTTGTTTTGGCAAGAAAATGGAACTTTACATTGCCACCTTGATAATATCTTTAATGTCTGTCACCTAGTTGAAAACTTGGAATTTGGAATCAAGTATAAACATCTACAGAAGAATAAAGGGTATGCAAGTGTTAGTGGGATTAGATATGAATTTGGAACGAAGTATCAACATCTACAGAAGAATATAGGGTATGCAAGTGTTAGTGGGATTAGATACTTTTACAAACTTTCTGCATTGCTTCCACCATATTCATAACTAATGTGTGGTTTCTTCCTTTAGTATGAGATTCTAGGATAAATTTTAGATAATTCCAAGGGTAAGCATTTTCATTTCAGTGCATGTAACCGGATATGGAAAAAAAAAGGGGGGGGGGGGGGGGGACGAACCTTTAGGCTCTATTTAGAACTTGGAAAAAATTAGGGAAAGGAAAAAAAAAATTGAAGGATTCCATTTTTTCATGTTTGGTTATCAAGGAAAGAGAATAAGAAAATAAATATACAGCAAATCAATAAACAGAATTTTGATTTTGCACAATACTAATATTTGATCTTTTTTTTAAAAAAAATAATTATATTCAAACAAATTTTCATTTTTAGTAGTATTCAGTATAATGGAAAATGGATTTCCTTCTCATTTCCTTTCCTCTATCTCAAATTACCACTTTACCTATAAGCCTAAGCCGTTAGATTATGGGCCGTTAGATTATGGGCCAACAATGTATATAAAAAATTTAACACTCCCCCCCACACATACAGCCCAATTGCACTTTGGTGGATAAGCAAAAGATAAATAGCATCCATTACAGAGAACAAGATAATTTTTTAACCACCAAACAATAAACAGAGGCAACAAGACTAGAACCCACCTCTTGGCAACCATAGCTTTGATACCATGTTAGATAACCACTTTGCCTAAAAGTTTAAGCGGTTAGGTTGTGGCCAATAATGTGTATCAAACTTTAACACTTTCCTTTCCTCAAAAAAGATCCTTAATCCAAACAGACCCTTGGTTATATCTTCAATTTTCAAAATTTTCATCACTGTTCTTGATTTCTCAATAGCATAAATCCCAGGAGAAGTTGTTTTAATTTAGGTTAACAAGAGGGAACAAACCTTTAGTCTCAACTTCAATTGGTCAAACTCTTCATCATTTAGTATTGGTTTCCCAGCAACATAAGCCATTGAGGCCTCCAGAAACTTCTGCTCGTCAGAACCTGCATAATAGCAAAAACTTAAAAAAATTATAAATGATTGCTGATGGAAGAAGAAATTTAAAAAGTAACAGAGCAAAGACTAAGAAATGATGTTAAGGTTACTGTGAATATATATAAGTTAATGTAAACTTCTGGAGGATAAAAGGAAAAGTAAGCAAGTCTGTACTCAGCATAACAACACTGCTTCCTTCCCACATAAGTTCTTCTTTGAGATTATCAAACTCCTCATTCGACATAATAGCCTTTCCCTCATAATAGAATGCCTACAGCAGACAATGGAAAAGCTGCTAGTTTATGAAGAGAATAGCAGAACCACATTTACATAGAATGAGGAAAATTATAACAAAAGCAAACCAAATAACATTGTGCATCTGTACTAAAGCAAGACTAAGCAGAAAGTAGGCAAGGAGGATAAATAGATCTGCTCTAGTTCAAACAGAAAATTTTTAACTGATTGTAATTTTTATCCGCCATTTTCTCTCACCCAAACATGGGAGCTTGGAGTTCGGATATTGGATTTGAATTTGTGTGAATTTATATAAAACTTGACACAAATTCTACACATCCCATCCAAACCTTACAAATCCATATCCAAGGCATAAATTCCATGATCCCAAAGGCAGTTCATGCATCAAATAACATACCATCTTCTTTTTAAGTAAAGATGAAAATAAAAAGATGTACGTCCAGGTACCTGTAATGCTTGAAGAAATTCCTGCTCAAGCTCCCCCACTGACTTTTTCTCTTTCTTGTCTAGACTGCAGTATTGCAGGATTTTACCGTCAATAACCTCATCTTCTTGGGCCTGGTCTGTAAAGAAAGGATGAAACTGCATATGAAATGAACACATCGAAGATGCCAAATAAAGATAGAGACACTTTTTTTTTTACTTTTCCCAAGACTTCTAGTAACACCACAAAAAAGTGGATGTCAAGGACACATGGATTGCTTATTCTCAATGAACATTGGCTACATGATCAAAGACCAGATGTATTGGTATCAACAAACAAATCAAAATTTATCCTACGCGACGAGTAATGGGCAGTTCACTTTACTTCCTGTGTTAGATAATATATATATATAAGTGGGGGCACTTTAGTTTTTGTATCATTATTAGGGTCAAGGTTTATTTAATTAAGTCTAATTGTATTCAATGTTGTAATGAGGCTTGCCCCTTGTGTGCAGCATTTTTGAATCTCTTCGATTGTATCTCTTCTGTTCTCCCTCTTTTTGTATTTGGATCTTGAATGTTTTCATGATATCAGAGCATAAATGATCCTAATTCCTTCCCCCTCACTGTCCGCAGCGGTTCCCACGTCGTGGAACCCTAGTCCCTTGCAGCAACCTCATCCCAGAGCCGCCGCACTCCAGCACGCGGTGCAGTTGGGCTCGGGGCGCACGAACAGTGGCGTCTCTGGCAACAGTGGCATCTCTGGAAACAGTGGCGTCTCCGGCTTGCTCCGTCTCTCACCTCCCTCATCCCTGACGACTGTCCATCTGTCGTCTCTGCCATCGTCACCGTCATTCTCCTTCGTCGCTCTGTCATCTGGCTACAGGCTCTTTCAGGTACAGCCTTAAGTCCTTTTCGCTTGCTTAATTTGTTCAGAACAGTTGAGCTGCAAATTGGGGCCATTCAGTTCTATTTTGCTGTCAGTCTTGGAAATTGGGGCTCATCTTCTTCAATGCAGTAGTAGTAATACTAGTGCAGATATTGTTGGAATATTGCCTCTAATTGGAACTGAAATCCAAGGCTACACAAGTTAAATTAGAAGAAGAGAAGATTAGTTAGTTAGTTTCTTTGTTCTTGATTCTTGTATTATATAAATACAGTCATATACTCTGTATTTGAAGATATAGAAAATAATTTTTCAGCCCATGCAAAACTTCACATGGTATCAGAACAATACTTCCCTCCTGCATTTTTTTTTTAGTTTCAAGAAACCATGGGAGCTCTGTTTGCATATCTTTTGCATTAGCCATACCTGCGACTCCAAATTCTGAGCAGTACGAATATTCACAAAAGTCTGAAGCTGAACAGAGAAGCTGATGGTTTAGCATTCTTTTTCTCTGCAAAATGAAAGACACCTCTCAGCATTATTCTGGGATTGAATTGCAAAGCCCCTAGTGAATATTGAATTGGCATTGTCTCTGGTCTTTACAAGGAAAGATTCTTTGTTCTGCAAATTTTTACATTTCTTGGAGAAATTCCAGAAATGACTTCTGCTGAAAATTCTACCAGCTCTCATACTTCTCATTGCTGATCAACCCTTCAAATGATTCATCCAGTGCATATTACTTACATCCAAGTGATAATCCTGGTGCATTACTCGTTTCTGAGATTTTTAATGGTGATAATTACATCGCATGGAGTCGATCAATCATCATTGCTCTAACAGTCAAAAATAAGGCAGCATTCATTGATGGTTCGATTCTTGCTCCTCCTATAAATCAGTGTTCTCTCCATACTGCATGGCTGTGTGCAAATAATCTAGTTCTTTCATGGTTAATGAATTCCATTTCCAAGGAAATAAGAAATAGTCTTCTCTATGTTACATCTGCTGTTGATCTTTGGAACGAGCCGAAAACAAGATACTTACGAAGCGATGGTCCGAGAGTTTTCTATCTTGAAAAAACTCTTAGTTCCATTACTCAGGGCTCTTTATCAATTACTGAGTATTTTAATTCCTTCAAATCATTATGGGACGAGTATGTTAACTACTGACCATTCCCTACATGTAGCTGTGGAAAAATGGCAACTTGTACCTGCAACCTGTTTGATTTTTTGCTAGTTAGACAGCAATCTGATTATGTGTTCAAGTTCTTGATTGGCCTGAATGATTCCTATGCTCCAATTCGAAGCCAATTGCTTATGGTTTCACCATTACCAAGTATGGCCAAAGTATTTTCTTTGCTACTTCAAGAGGAAAGTCAGAGACAACTAAATAATGTTGTCAGCAGTGAAACTCATGCTTTGATTGCCAAACAAAACATTCAACCATCTGGCCTTTCGAAATTTTCAAAAGATAAACAGAAGAGATTTTCTCTATACTGTACACACTGTGGATACAATGGACATACGATAGAAAAATGTTTTCATCTTGATGGTTATCCTCCTGGCTGGACTGGACCAAAAGGAAAAAGAAAACCACCTACTGCACATGCTGCCATGACAACTTCCGAGCTCTCTATTCAACAGAGTAATGAGGATCAAAAGTTTTCTTTTACTTCTGAGGAATTCAATAAATTGCTAGCACTTGCAAACTCTACTTCATCTCCAATATCTAACCAAACATCTTCTCCAGCTGTTAACATTGTTACTTCTCAATTTTCTGGTAACCCTTTGAATCTTTGCTAATCTGTTTCTTCATCCCTACAGAATGTATACTCATGGATTCTAGATACAGGTGCAACAGATCACATGATATGTTCACCATTATTATATTCTTGTTCACCTACACCAATCAACACTTCCATAAATTTGCCAAATGGAAACTCTGTTCCAGCTTCACACATTGGCAGTATTTGTATTTCAAACATACTATCTTTACATAATGTGTTATGTGTTCCCAGTTTTTCATTCAATCTGTTATTTGTTTCTAAATTGACAAAAAAATCTAACATCTTTGTTTCTTTCTTTAACTCATACTGCCTTCTACAGGACCAATTAACAAAGAAGATGATTGGGATTGCATTTGAGAAACATGGACTGTACCACTTATCTCAAGTTCCTTCAAAGGCTGCTACTCACAATCAAGCCAAGTTTCATTCTTCATCTTTGGCTTCAGCCATTACGCAAAATCAATTAGATACCTAGCATTACAAACCTGGTCATGTTTCTAACTCAAGGTTACCTTATTTTAAACAGCTGGAGTCATCCATATCTTTTAATACCACACATGTTTGTGATGTATGTCATTTAGCAAAACAAAGAAAACTCTCATTTCCTGTATCCTAGTCCAGTTCAAATAACAAGTTTGATTTGACCCATTGTGATATATGGGGACCATTCAATGTTGTTCCCTATTCTGGTTTCAAGTATTTTCTTACTATAGTTGCTGATTATACACATTGTACTTGGGTATACATGCTCAAGTCTCAAGATGAAATCTGAAGTTCCTTCTATCCTTAAAAATTTTTGCACAATGGTAGTAACTCAGTTCAGTGCTCTCCTGTTAAAATAGTGAGATCAGATAATGGTCTTGAATTTCTTTTGACTCAATTCTATAATGACCATGGCATTATACATCAAAGAAGTTGTGTGGAAACTCCACAAACAAAATGGAGTTGTGGAAAGAAAACACCAACATTTATTAAACACTGCCAGAGCCTTACTGTTTCAACCAAATATGCCTTTAACTTTCTGGAGTGACTGTGTATTAATTGCAGCTCACATCATAAACAGAATTGCAACTCCTCTTCTTAACAACAAAACACCATTCAAAATTCTTTTTGATAAACCTCTAAATCTTTCTCACCTCAAAGTATTTGGTTGTCTTTGTTTTGCATCAACACCACAACCCATAGACATAAATTTGATCCAAGATCTACCAAATGTTTATTCTTGGATTATCCTTCTGACATAAAAGGTTACAAATTAATGGACCCTAATACCAATAAGGTTTTCATCTCGAGAAATGTAGTTTTTTCTGAAAATATTTTGCCTTTCAAGGCTTTTCCATCTAATCCTGAATCACATACCTTCTTATTCCCTCCATCAGCTTCTACATCAGATTTCTATTTTTATTCTTCTGATAATTCTTCTAATCAAACTTCTCCATCATCTCCGCATTCAACCATCAATCATCAAACATCTTTAAACAATGATCCCATCCCAAATATTGTTTCACCACAACTCAGAAAATCTTCAAGAATTACACGAAAGCCAAGCTACTTGCAGGATTTTTATTGTGGTACTGCTTCCCAGGATCCACTTGCAACCCCTTCATCAGATATTGCTGATTGTTTTTCTAATGAAGGTATTCTATATCCCATATCTGATTATCTTTCTAAAAAGCAATTGTCTCCTTCTCATAAAGCTTTTCTAGTCTACAATTCAGCCTCTAAAGAACCCAAAACTTACAAATTGGCTGCTCAAATACCTAAATGGCAAGCTGCAATAAAAAATGAATTAAATGCCTTGGAATTAAATAAAACTCAGGAACTTGTTACTCTTCCTCAAAATAAACAGACCATTGGTTGTAAGTGGGTATTTCGAATTAAGTATAAGGCAGATGGAACTATTGAGAGGTACAAAGCTAGATTAGTAGCTAAAGGCTACACTCAATAAGATGGGTTAGATTTCTTTGACACTTTTTCTCCTGTAGCAAAAATAACTTCTATTCGGTTATTACTTGCTATAGCTGCTATTAAAAATTGGCATCTTCACCAATTGGATATTAACAATGCATTCTTACATGGTGACTTGAATGAAGAAGTTTATATGGACTTGCCTCCTGGTTTGGTTGTCAAAGGAGAAAATAAAGTTTGTAAACTTTTAAAGAGTTTATATGGTTTGGAGCAAGCATCTAGGCAGTGGTTTGCTAAATTGTCCACAGCATTGATTGCTTATGGCTTTACTCAAGGTACTTCTGATTGTTCTTTGTTTATCAAGAAGTCTAAATCATCTTTCATAGCTTTATTAGTCTATGTAGATGATATTCTTTTGGCCAGTGACAATTTAAATGAAATACAGTTGCTTAAATCTTTTCTCCATGACAAGTTTAAAATTAAAGACTTGGGGGAACTCATATACTTTCTCAGTTTGGAGATAGCCAGAACTAGAACTGGTATATCTGTTTGTCAAAGGAAATTTATTCTAGACATACTTGAACAAGCAGGAGTTCTTGGTGCCAAACCAGTAGCTTTTCCCTTGGATTCAAATTTAAAACTCACCGCTTCAGATGCTGATTCCTATAAGGATCCTTCAGCCTATAGAAGATTAATTGGGGAGCTGCTATATTTAACCTCAACTCGACCTAATCTTGCATTTTCAGTTCAGGTTCTCAGTCAGTTTTTAGCTAAACCAGCAGTTAGTCATTTCAAAGCCGCCATTCGAGTTCTCAAGTATTTAAAGGCAACTCCCGGTCAAGGGTTATTCTTCCCAGCTTCTTCAAAACTGCAGCTAAAAGCTTTCTCTGACAGTGATTGGGCAGGATGTATTGACACTCGAAGGAGTGTCATTGGTTTTGCTGTTTTCTTGGGTGATTCCCTAATTTCTTGGAAGAGTAAAAAGCAGGCTACTATCAGCAGGTCCTCAGCTGAAGTAGAATACATGGCTCTTGCTTCAACAGCTTGTGAACTTCAATGGATTTTGTATGCACTACATGATTTACATATTATTCATCAGCAGCCAGCTTTGGTTTATACTGATAGTAAATTAGCCTTGTCCATTGCTACTAATCCTGTCCAACATGAGAGAACCAAACATATAGAGATCGACTGCCATCTCATTTGAGAAAAACTCCAACAAAATATCATAAAGTTGTTCCATGTTCCTTCACAATTGCAGCTAGCAGATATTTTTACAAAACCCCTCAGCTCACTTCCTTTTCATCATAATCTTCGCAAGATGAACATTCACAATATACATGCTCATCTTGAGGGGGGGTGTTGGAATATTGCCTCAAGGATTGAACAATTGGAACTGAAATCCAAGGCTACACAAGTTAAATTAGAAGAAGAGAAGATTAGTTAGTTAGCTTGTTAGTTTCTTTGTTCTTGATTCTTGTATTATATAAATACAGTCATATACTCTGTATTTGAAGAAATAGAAAATTATTTTTCAGCCCATGCAAAACTTCACAGATATATCCTAGAAATATGTGGATCTATGATGTTGCACGCGGATTTGCGTTTTCTTCTCGGGTGATTTCATTGTGAGAGTGCTGCATTGATGTTGGGTTGTTTAGATTGAGGTTGCTTTTGATGCGTAATTTATAATTCTAGGAATCTGCCATTGGGTTGCGAGATTGAGGTTGTTGTTTATTGATTTGGGGCTGCGTATTTCTTCGTTTGAAATGAAATTGAGCTTGCTAGGTTTATTAAGTTGAGGTTTTGTTATAATTTTGACATGAATGGAAATTAACGTATGCAATTGCTTGTGGCTTTGGGGATTTGGCGAAGGATTGCAATCATTTTAAGCTACTCGTACTCTTGACTATTTTTCATTGTGAAATTAATTTGAAGAGTGTGAAGAAATAACCAGAGAGAAATTCTAAATTCTCATTCATAATAAGTCACTACATCAGTAGATAATTATAGCTGAAACTAATTACACGAGAACAAGCAAAAACAAAATATATAACAGAATTACAAACTGAAAATTACTTAAGTAATAACAATATTCTTCCTAACTAATTAACTCTCCAATTATTAACTAACTATATAACTAGTTTAACACTCCCCCTCAAGATGGATGTGATTGAGTATGAACATCAATTACACCCATCTTGGGAAGCAATGAAGTAAAAGAAGAATATCCAAGGGGTTTTGTGAAGATGTCTGCCAACTGATTTAGCGATGTGACTTGCAGTGTCTTGATAATTCCAGCTTGAAATTTCTCCCGAACTATGTGGCAATCTATCTCAATATGCTTTGTTCTCTCATAAAATACCGGATTAGCAGCTATATGTAGTGCTGCTTGATTGTCATAAAAAATCAAAAATGGCCTTGTATGCTCAATCTTTAAATCTTTAAGTAGTGAAAGTAGCCAAGTTACTTCACACACAGTAGTAACCATGGATCTATATTCTGATTTTGCAGATGATCAAGAAACTGTCTTCTGTTTCTTGGATTTCCATGAGATTAAAGAGTTTCTTAGAAAAATACAGTAGCCTATGACTGATTTCCAAGTCTCTATGCAACCTGCCCAATCTGAATCACAAAAAGCCTTCAAATGTATGTCTGATGAAGCTGAAAAGAACAATCCTTGACCAGGTGTTGCTTTGATGTATTTTAGCACTCAATATGCTGCAGTCAAGTGTGGTGCCCTTGGCTTATCCATGAACTGACTTAAAACCTGAACTGCATAGGATATGTCAGGCCTTGTAATAGTTAAATACAACATTCTCCCTATTAACCTTCTATAGGTAGTGGGATCTTCAAGTAAATCCCCTTCTTCTGTAGTTAATTTCATGTTTTGCTCCATAGGAAATTTGAATGCCTTAGAGCCTATATAACCTGAGTCTTTGAGAATATCCAATGCATATTTTCGTTGACAGATGGAAATACCTTGTTTAGACCTTGCTACCTCTATCCCCAAGAAGTACTTCAATTCTCCTAGATCTTTAATTTTAAACTTCTCATGTAGAAAATGTGTCAGACTCTTAAATTCCTGTAAATCATTCCTTGCAAGAATAACATTATCTACATATACTAGGAGAGTAGTATATGATTCACCAATATCCTTAGTGAAGAGTGAATAATCTGCAAGTGACTGTTTGTAACCAAATTCTGTCAAAGAAGTAGATAATTTTGAGTACCATTGTCGTGATGCTTGCTTAAGCCCATAAAGTGACTTGTTGAGCTTGCATACAATGTTCTCCCCCTTGCTAGCAAATCCAGGAGGCACACGCATTTAGACTTCCTCATCAAGATCTCCATGAAGGAAGGCATTATTGACATCTAACTGATGAAGGTGCCAACCTTTGATAGCAGCAATGGATAAAATGCATCTAACACTGACCAGTTTAGCAACAGGGCTGAAAGTCTCTGTGTAATCCAAGCCTACTTGTTGTGTAAAACCTTTGGCCACAAGTCGTGCTTTGGCCCTTTCAACAGTACCATCAGATTTGAACTTAATCTTGTAAACCCATTTATTATCAATGACAACTTTCCCAGGAGGTAATTCAGTCAAGATCTAGGTATGATTGTCTTCTAAAGCCTTGATCTCAACAGCCATAGCTTTTCTCCATTCAGGATGTAAAAATGCCTCCTTATAAGATTTTGGTTCAACAAGGTTGGTGACTGAAGACACAGAAGCTTAATGAGCAAGGGAAAGATTGGAAATGGATGTGTAAGGAGAAATGTCACGAGGACAGCCTAGACCTGCAACAGTGGCTGAACTGGACTGAGTTGTCAAAGAAGGCATAGAGCATTGATAATTCTGGAGGTAAGGAGGAGGACGAATCTGTCTTGAAGTCCTTCTCAAAGGAACATAAGGAATGGAGGTATAAGAAACATTCGGGGAATCAATAGAAACATTAATCGTGTCTGTTGTGATATTTGGACTATGGGAAGGTAATTCAGAAGTGAATGGTTCTGAAGTGATAATATCAGAAGAATTTTCCCAGTTTGGAAAAATTGGATGAGGAATATCAGAAGAATGATTTTTTGAAAATTTCTGAAAAGGAAAAACATGTTCATGAAACACAACATCACGGGATATGAATTTTTTTTTGAGTGTGTGGATCATATAGTTTATAACCTTTTTGCAGAATGAGGATAGCCTACAAATATGCAAGACTTTGCTCCAGGATCAAATTTGGTTCGACCATGTGAAATTGTAGAGGCAAAACAAAGACAACCAAAAACTCTAAGATGAAAATAGCTAGGAAGTTTATGAAACAACATTTCAAAAGGAGATTTACCATTGAGAATTGGAGTGGGCAACCTGTTAATGAGATAAACTGTAGTTAGAACACACTCGCCCCAGAAATGAAGAGGTAAGTTGGAATGAAATCTAAGAGATCTAGCCACAACAAGAATATGCTGATGCTTTCGTTCAACAACACCATTTTGCTGTGGTGTAGAAACACATGACTTTTTGTGGATAATGCCTTTGGAAATAAAAAAATCAGGCATGTGAAATTCTACACCATTATCAATATAAATGGTTTGTATAGTAATATGAAACTGAGTTTCAACAAAAGAAACAAAAGATTGCACATAATATCTCGCTTGTGCCTTAGATTGCATTAGGTATAGCCAAGTGCATCGGGTATGATCATCTACAATGGTCAGAAAATACTTTGCACCATCAATTGATTTAATAGAAAAAGGACCCCAAATATCACAATGTACAAGTTGAAAAGCTTTTGAAGATTTATTATTGCTGTTTGGGAAAGGCAACCTCTGCTGTTTAGTAAGAGGACATATATTACAATGACTAGAATGGGATTCTTTTATTTCAGGAACAAATTTATGCAACAGATCTAGTCTAGATTTGGAGGGAAGTCCTAATCTATAATGCCAAACATCAAAATCAGAATTATTGACAGACAATGAAACAGGTACAGGCATTAGGCCACGCTTATTGGAAATTGTATTAGAGACTGACATAGTTGAATGCTTATTGAGGAGATGATATAAACCTGCCCTCTCTTCACCCAATCCAATCATCCTCCATGTCTACAGGTCCTGTATAAAGCAAAATTTTCCATGAAAAATAAGGCAACAGGAAAATGATTTTAGAAGTTTGCTGGCTGAAATTAAGTTGTAGGCAAAAGAAGGAACAACAAGAACATCAGTGAGCAGCAAGGTAGGTGTTATATGAATTGTTCCAATGTGTGTGACTGGAACAAGAGCACTGGTAGGTAATTTCATAGATGTATTAATGGAAATTGTTATGGTAGTGAGAGAGTTGACCGAATTTACTATATGATCAGTGGCCCAGTGTCAATGATCCAAGTGAGACCATTTTGTGTTTGGCCTCAAGTACAAACAACAGATGAGCAAGAACAAATACCTATCATTGTGGAGAAAAGATGATCTGTAGAGAAAGGATTTGTACTTTGAATAAAAGGTCCACTCACTAGAGCAACCAAAGGTTGTGGCTGCATTTCAGGTAAGAGATGCATGATTGCCATGATCTGTTTGAGTTGTTCCTGAGTAAATGGAAGTTGCTGCACTTCACCAGATTGCTCAGTATTGGTTACCAAGTTTACCTAATTTGCTGAAGAAACATTGTGCTTGGATCTTGACTTGTACCCTAGAGGATATCCACGTAGCTTGTAACATTTTGCAGCTGTGTGTCCTAGAAGTCCACAATGAGAACACAAAGGTCTCTCTTTCTTTTCCTATAGCTTTTCCCAGCAAAGTTGTTGGTTCAGTAATTATCACTGAACTAATCTCCCTTTGCCTCTCTTCTTGCACAAGCAATGCAAATACCTTGTTTATGGGAGGTAAGGGATTGCTAAGAAGGATTTGGCTTTTAATGTGACTATATGACTCATTCAAACCCATTAAAAACTTCATTACATAATCTTGATTCTAATAATTAGCCAAGACCTTCAAAGAAGCAGGGGATGTTTCAGGAATAGGCCTATAGCTCATCAGTTCATCCCATAAAGACTTCAATTGTGTGAAATAATCAACAATATTCATTTGACCTTGTGCTAGATTAGAAATAGATTGTTGTAACTGAAAAACCCTAGGTCCATTGGTCAAAGAGAATCGATCTTCAAGTTCAGTCCATATATCCCTTGGTGATTGATGAACATCACACTGGAATAAACATCATCAGACAATGAATTGAGGATCCATGACTTCACAGTGTCATTGCCTCGTTTCCAGGTGGCATAATTCGTATCAGTAGGTAAAGGAGCTACCAGAGTTCCATCAGTAAACCCTAGCTTATTCTTGGCACTTAGTGCCATCATAACACATATGCTCCATGTCTGATAGTTGTCCCGAGTAAGAACCTTATTAACAAGATGCAAATTTGGACCATCGCTGCCCTGGAAGTAATAAGGATTTGAGCTCAGATCAACAGCAAAATTGACGAGAACAAGAAGTGTCTGTAGAGGTTGCAGACGAAGCCAAAAGAGGAGAATTTCTCTAATCTTGCTCTGATAGCATGTGAAGAAATAACCAGAGAGAAATTCTAAATTCTCATTCATAATAATTAATTACATCAGTAGATATTTATAGCTGAAACTAATTACACAAGAACAAGCAAAAACAAAATATATAACAGAATTACAAACTGAAAATTAGTTAAGTAATAACAATATTCTTCCTAACTAATTAACTCTCCAACTATTAACTAACTATATAACTAGCTTAACAAGAGGAATTGAATCTGCCCACATAGAACTGAGTTTTGGCCATAAAAGTCTTTGAACTTTCTGAGTTTGATTTGTGAGAGTCAAATCATCCAGCAAAATATAAAGTGTTTGCAGTGTTGTTTTGTCTCTGAATTTACTGATTGTTCTATTCTTTGGAAAATTGAAATATAAAGTGTTTGTAGTGTTGTTTTTTTTTTTTTTGAAGTCACTATGGAAAATTGAGCAATTGAGAGTTCTTTGCATTTGAAGATGGTTGTTAATTCAGTTGTTAGTAAACTAATGGCAGAGGAAGTGCATCCCAAGTCACATGTGTGTAAAGATTTTCTCCCAGTTTCTACTCAGACTATTTTGGCTATCTTATCTAAGCAATCTTCCAATGGTCAAAATCGATGTCAGAAAGTCGACATTGATGAGTGTAGTTATTATAAGGAGAAGGGTCATTGGGAAGCTTGATGTCCATAATTATTAAGCAAGGGACAACAATAGAGTTCGAAACCTAGGCATTAACACACCACTGCCAATACATCATCAGAAAGGGTTTACTCAAAAAAATGGCTTTAATTATAAGGAGACATTTGCACTAGTTGCTAAGATAACATTTGTACGTACTTTGATTGTAGTTGTCTCCATTAACAAGTGAAACCTCTCACAGTTAGATGTAAAGAATGCCTTCCTAAACGGGCATCTCAAAGAGGAAGTTTATGTCTTCACCCCCGTCAGCCGTAGTATTATAAAGTTCTTGATGCAAAAGTGGGTAATTTTCTCGAGCTAACTTTCTCAAGCTAGTTTTCTAATCACCCAGGCTTTCTCAGGCTGCCAATTAATGTTCAGGATCTAACATTATCGAAAACCCACTCATAGTTTCTGCAATTCATGCACAGTTTCCTAAAGTTTGTGCAATTCATATTATATGCATCGACGAATTTTATCGAATATTATATAGCAAACCATGCCCATCACTCAAAAAGAGAAGTAGCAAACAATGCCTGAGATATACGATCCATTTTTACTCATTGAAATTCAACTATGAGAACTAAACCCATAAATATTTCTACGTCGATCAATAATAACATGAACCCATATTACAATCCAAAGATACGGAAAGAAAGAAACCCAAACCTTGCTTGTCAGCGGTGGCCTTAGGGGGAAGTAAGAACAGCGGGCGGGGAAGCGACAACTGGCGCCCCGCGACTTGAACCCTTGAAGAAAATGGGGATGGGATCGAAGAAGAGACAGAAACAAAGGGCATTCGAAATGGGGCGGTGAACAGGCGAGATGATGTGAGGGTGAAGCTCAGCTTGGTAGCCATTACAGCTAACACGGAAATGGTAATAACGAAGCAAAGCCAGTTGAATGGTGGCGGCGGCGAAGCGGGGAAGAAGAAGAAGAAGATGCAGCCAAGGTGCTTGTGATTTGGGCATAGTGAATTTGTGTGTGCGATTTGGGCTTGATGAGTTTGGGGTGGGGAAGTGGGAGGAGGGAGGAAGATAAGGCGAATTAGGAATGTGTGGAGGGAAACGCAACCGCCGTGTCCCTCTTCAAATAACGATAGAAAGCGTCTGACACTTGGTCCTACTGTGTCTTGCCAGGTCATTGCTTAGGTGGTCCAACCACTCCGACGCTCATCAAAAAAATCTGTTAACACCCTAAGGTGTGGTTCAGGTGGTAGTGCGGATTATGGGAGTGCCTTTCACGAGATCAGGTGTTCAAATCCTTCCGGGTTCGTTTTCGCCATTGGATTCCTGAATTTACCCTCCCTTTTAAGTTATTGGGTCAACTTCAAGGGGCGCAGGATTAGTCACATGGACTGTAAAACGGACACGTGGATACCCGGTGCGTAATCCAAAAAAAAAAAAAAATTTGTTTACTGTTGATTTCTTGATGCGTGGATGGCCTTGCTCAGCCTCGTGCACGCCCATGTCTAGATCACTTTCGTCAGGTGGATGTGTGGTCGGAGTTGTGAAGTGAGACAAAAATTTGGACAGGATGTTAGAAGCATTTTTATTTTCTAAATTTCTGACACAAAGGAATGATAGTAGGGGTGAGAGAATCAATGATTCGGCCAAATTTAATTAATTAATTAAAGTAATCGAAATTTTCAGTTAATGAATGCTATTAACTGATTCCATCGAACAGCTGAGCTCACCGAATCAAATTCGACCGAATTACCTTTTCGGGTAATTCGATTAATCAAATTTAATCGCATTAATTAATTAATTGGAGTTTGGAATAGAAAATAAGTTATATTTTGTCATGTAATTGGAGCTTAATTACTGTATTTTAGAAGTAAGGATAAGATTTAATAATAAATAAATATCATAGGGAAGGGAATAGTTAATTGGGAAGCGGGGGGAAGAGGGGACAATAAACTTTTTAAAAAAAAAAAGTTATCATTGTTTTACCAGAAGATATTTTTACAAGATTTTAAGATGGCTTCACTAAAATTTTTATTCATATCTTATGTATGTTTTACATTAGAATTGGAACCCCGCAAGTGTCCAGTCCACTCCAGCTTGCACTGCTCCGTCTCTCTGCAGTGTTCACTTCCAGTTTTGAATATCAATCCGATCCTCTCATGGTCACCCATATCCCTTACTCTTCGTTACCCAGTTCCAAGTGTGTTTCTCTGTGGCACTTCACCAGCAAGCACAGATCCAAGGAGCTCCCGCCTTTAACAAATTAAAATATACTAATTTATATTTAAAATTTAATTAATTATTAAATCGGTTAATTGAATTAACATTTCCTACTCACCGAACTGAAACGCAATTCACCGAACTTTAATGAAGCATAACTGAATCGACCGAACCAGTTTTTTAGTTGAACCAAACCGAACCGACCAATTTCAGTCGGTTAATTCAGGTTTCCCTGAATTATGCTCACTCTTAATTGATAGTCATTAATTCATTAGTGTCTTTATTTATTGCCACCTAAAATCTTGACACTAAAAATGAGTTATAAATTAAGATTCTAAAAAATGTGGTTATATATATTAGCAATAGAAAATAATAATAAAATATTTTTTAATTTTAAATGTAGAACAATTGAATTGTAAATTACTTTTCGATCTTGAGTGTAGCTCCTTCTCCATTTCTCTCCCAAACATTGCACAATTCCTTTGCTTAAGAAATGTGCTGCAAATGCAGTAATCGTTTTTATTTAGAGAAAATTTACAACTAGTTATACTTTTTTTTTTTTTTTTCAATTTAACATCTAGTTCTGGTCAAGAGCGATAGATAAATTAAAGTCACTTATTTATGATTTTTTTTTAGGTTAGAGATTTTTTTTTCTCTATAAAAAAAAAAAAAAAAAAAGTCAATTTTGAAACTTCTAACATAATAATTTTAAACTTTTAAGTATTGGGGTGTCTACTAAGAGAGAGTTTTGAGGCTAGAGCCGAGGATTTAATTGAATGATATGGAAGAGGAGGCAATTCCATTAATCGAAGGATATATTCTTAATATCTAATCTTGTGCTAAAAATTAAATAAATAGTGATGTTGTATCATGAAAAGACTTAGTGACTTACAATTAGTAAATTAAGCTTAAATAGATTGATTCATTTTGTTCAAATGCATTATCATGGTGAGATATTGAAGCTTAAGAGAAAAAGGAAAATTGAATTGTGGAGTGGAAAAAGATGGGTAAAACAAGTAATGGATGACTCAATTAAGAGATGGAAGTAAACTAGCACTAACCTATAGTGAACTCGCTAATTAAACAAGTCAAAATGGGTTGATTCAATAATGGATTATGCCGTGGAAGTGCTACCTAGAACGAGATCAAAAGGGACAAAAATAATAAGTAAAGTTCTATATTTTTTTATGGCCAGAAAAAGAAAAATAAAGAATTTTAAAAAAATAAAAGGGAAAAAAAAAACTAAAAAGGTGATTGCGGTGCTCAACATCCTTTCTTAAGGTTTGTTAATCTTCTAAATATATTACTTAATCATCAAAATCTATACTACTTTAAGAGATACTTACAAATCACATACCTAAATTTGCACAATAAAAAATTAAAAATTTGCAAAATCATTTATGTACGTACCAGAAATGTAAAAGAACCTTGATGAGAGCAAGGAGATTAATAATTTTGCAATTAATATAAAATTCCCCTAAAACAAACGCTCAAAGAATGAAAAGGCTCTCTTGGCTCAATAATATAGAGAGATGCTCATATGGTAAAGTACAAGCTTTACTTCGTGAAGAGACTCATTCAACAAGTACAAACTTAAGAGTTCGATGGGGGGACAATTAAAGGGACATCGAGGGAGTTTTGTTATGCATCAAAGAGGGAAATTTGCAGAGGTTAAAATGTTTTTAGTGTTTGTAGGGAATAAATTCTAAATTATGGAAAACTCTAATACACCAATTATTATCTTTAGTAACAAAGTGATTCGCTATGCAAATATACTAATGACAAAACAACATTGTCACTAAAGCTTCATCCTTTTTTTGAGACTTTACCTACATGGTTGATTTACTAAGAGAAACAAAAGAATCCCTACAAAAATGTGTTTTGTTGCAACGACTTTTAATTTATCACAAAAACATCCATACTAAATAGTGTAATGAAGAAACTAATAAATCATGAATTTCTTGTTTATAGTCTCATACATGAATTGTTGAAAGAGTAAAAAGAGCGATGGCCATGCATGATGAGCTTCTAAAAGATATGGTAACATCTTAGAGACAAAAGATATTATTACTTGAAACTCACAAACTATTTTTTCACATTGAAAGTAAGATTTGGGAAGAAGTGTGTGATGAATTTTCTTTTAAATAATCTTTAACTATTACTTACCTCCATTTCTGATTTCGAAAATTTTTAACTTTTGTCTGCTTCATATCGGGATGAATTTTGCTATTGCTGGTCTTAAAAACATTCTTAGTGACCGTGACTTTATATCATTATACTCTATATAATAGTTAGTATATCTTGTTGTAACGTTAGAGTTATTTTATCAAGAAGTTCGCACAATCTAAATCAAAAATAGGAATACTAAATTGATGTTATATAGTTTATTTGAGTAATTTTTAAAATTACAATAAAATTTGGTATTAATTTTAAAGAATATTCGTGTAAAACCAAAATCCTAAGAAATTTAATATTACTGTGAGTAAATTAATTGCACATGGAGAGTAGCGATAGGGTCAAATGCGCATACGGCTGAGTACTGTACCGAATGAATTGGGAATGAGAAGGACACGGAAACAAGGGGTCTTGCCCATTGATATGCCCTACCTTAGTCCTTCCCACTGCCTGCCACTCAACTAATCAAAATGTGAGATGTGAGGTATGGTGCAGCTAGTGTCGAACAGTTTGCTTGAGGTTGACATCCGCAACCTTCGTACATTCTTGCAGGCCTGAAGGGCATCTGCCCTAAGAAATAAGGATACAATAAGATAATAGCTAAATCAAACTAGTAAAATGAATGTATAAAATTATTAATTTTAAAATTAATTTTATATTTATGGAAAGATTTTCTTGGAATAAATTACTTAACATGATTCAGATTTGTATGTGCTCATAAATTCAAAAATTGCAGAAGTTGCCAAGTTACTTAATGGCTTGTTATTACCCATTGAATCTAATTCATGGGTTCATCACATAAGTTGGGTTGACATCACTAGTAGTTTATTTTAAGGACTTAAGGCGTATCGACATTGGATTCTGGTCCCAAGGCATTGATAAATGAAGAGTTGCATGACAATTTCCCCAAACATGAAAGTTAAAAGGATAGATAAAAGACTCTAAGAAGATACAAAAGATTGAAAAAGTAGAGGCACTAGCGCCGTTATTATTTTTTAAGGAAAAACAAAAGAAAAAATCTTAAGAAGTCTATGGCATAGAGAACAATGATCAGAGTATATTTGTGTCTAGAGAATGTAATTGACCAACTATTTTAAGGGAGATTAGTCAACTAGAACCCCTGAGAAAGAGAAGGAAGAAAAATTCCCTTTTTGATCATCTAGTGAAACGACACGATCCAAGATCACAAACAGGAAGGTTGAAAACCCTCATATGCCTTTATTTTGAAAAAGGGTTGGCCTTAGGTAACTCTATATTTTTGAAAATTGGAAGAAAAAAATAGAAAAAGATGAAAAGTTATCTTGGTTGCAATAAATAAATTTAAAGATGATTTTGAAAACCAATAATTTTTGACAAGAAATTCTAAAATAGCCTCGAAAAGGTATGTTCCATCTCGAACAAGACCTTAATGGTGCTATTCAAGATCCCCTATGCTCTCAAGGTGCTATTGAACACAAAATAAGATAATTAAACAAAAGGGTCCCAACAAAATAAAGTAAAAAAGCCTAGTCAAAATGGTCATCCATGAGACCTATTTAGCATAAAAAATTCTATGTCAGATATCCAACTAGCATAAAAAAAAATACTTTTACAGCTGTAATTGTTAAAAAATCACTCCTTAAGGTTATATATATATATATATATATATATATATATATGTGCACACACATAGCAAATATTAAAAATAAATAAAGTCAAAAGAGAGTAGAAGAACCACAAATTTAAATAATTTGACAATGTGCCTATGTCCGTGAAACTCCTGTGTAATTTCCATTGCCATCAAAGAAAAACTACCTTAAGATTCCAATTTTTGACTATAATATGTATATATAGTCCTAACGAAAAATCTTAAAATACCCTCATATGATAATACAATTACATTGTGCTTCAACTAAAACATATTATATCGTACTGTGGAAGGACTTTTTTGTAATAGATTTCAAGTGGATAACCCCTCTGAATATGAGTCATAAGTCAACAGTAGGGTATCCATAATAAAATAATCCACAATTTAGAGTGCTCTTAAGATATTTTAACACTTTTTTTAGAGTTGTCCAACAATCAAGTCCTAGATTATGATTATATTTTCTTAGTTTACGTACAATATATGCAATATCTAGGTTTGTATAATTCATTAAATGTATTAAAAAAAAAACCAACCATTTTGACATACTCAACCTCATTTACTTTTATTTTTATTAATTGTAAACTAGTATCGTAAAGGGTTTTTGCAATAATCCGAAAAAATATTAATTAATTAAATAATTTATTAATTAAATAATAAAATTTAATAAATAAAGAAATAATATTATAATATATATATAATATAATATAATATAATATATATATATATATATATATATATATATATATATATATATATATATAGATTGATATGTCTAAAATACATTTCCCCAACTCCCAATAAATAGGATGAGTTCCTATATTTATATAAGGAATTTCAAAGAGGAAGCAAATGAAAAAGTGGGAAAAAGATTTAGTGATTGACAGAAAATTTTTATAAACTCATTTTAGGAATTCATCTTTAACCACGTTAGAGGAATAAATTAGTGTAAGTGAGTCTGATTATGTCAGATTTTTATAAAATATATACCCGAATTTATTTGTAAGTGAGCTTGACTATGTCAAATTTTTATAAAATATATACTCGAGTTTATTTGTAAGTGGGTTGATTATGTCAATCTTTTATTTAAATATATGTGATTTAAATTAAAACAAGATGATTGGATTATATTGATTTAAATTAAAGTGCGGAGATTGGATTATATCCGTTTTTATTTAAAAATACTTGATTTAAATTAAAGTATGAGGATTAGATTATATATATTTTTATTAAATATACCTGATCTAAATTAAAAGTAGGACTCTCTGCTGGGGGGCTTGTTGAGTAGGCCTGTAGAGACTCGGAATAATAATAATAATAATAATAATAATAATAATAATAATAATAATAATAATAATAATAATATTTGTTTTGATGCAGACCAAACAGTCGACGGTTTGGTGGAACTCAAGAAAACCGTCAACGATTTTGAATTACCGAGGGCCGATAAAGGTAAAACGGTTTGGTTAAAGATCATACTGTCGACGGTTTTGTCCGAGGGCAGCATCCTATAAAAGGGACTTAAGCTCATTTTGTTTAAAAAATCTCTCTCTCTCTCTCTCTCTCTCTCTCTCTCTCTCTCTCTCTCTCTCTCTCTCTAAGGCTGTGAAATCTATTTCTCTCTTTATTCAAATTCTCTCTAAATCTCAGCCAAATTGAAGGATAAACTCCATTTCAGGATCCTAGGTTCGATCCAAACCAGTTTAACCGGGGTGGATTCATCGTTTTGGAGTGCATTATAACTGATAAAATCCCTGATAATCCATAATCAACATATACGCAGCGGAAAACATAACATAATCTCCATATAACATAATATCATAGTTTACTAGTTCTAACTACCAACCATAATAAATTAATCATCCACCTGTATTCAAATATATACATGTCTCCAAAACATTATCCACAAATACCAGTATGTTTCACAACCATCCATATCTTATAAAACTTAAAACATAAATCATAAAACATAAAATATACATATCATAATTAACATAAAAATATACAATTTTCTCTATCTATTTACCAAAAATGCTATAAAATCTCGAGCTCTCTAAGTTCGATCTCGATGAAATCCTGAAAAAGATAATTTCATATTCGGGTGAGACATATCTCAGTAAGGGAAGAAACAATATATTAAAACAGTGTGTGGCCAACATAAGTTTATATAATAACATATTATTTAACATTTGAAAATCATTAATATAATTTCTGAAATCATTCTCTGATCCTAACCAAACACATGCAAAAGATTTAACCCACGAGATTTCCTGAGAATAGGGGTGATTACCCGCCCATACAAGTAGCATCCCTCTGTTCTGATATATTTAGCAACCCGAAGGTCACAATTTAAGCATACTAGGGTACTCACCTTACTCAGTAAGTCTTCAAGTGTTAAATTGATCTCGTACTCATGCATTCAATAATAGTTTACAGGCAAAGGCCCTAAGGATACCCTACCATACAAGTAGGTTCCCTCTGCCTTAGTGCATTATGCAACTACTACCGCATTTGAAACTACTAGTACACTCGCCTTACTTAGCAAGCCCTTAGGCAAAGAGTATGTCTCGCCCAATCGTAACATGTTTTACATATATAGATACTTCTAATATCATAAAACATCATTATTTCCATCGTTATTCAATCATTCACATTCTTTCATGTTCATAACTTAACATTTCCTTGCGTTTCACTTTAAGTGATTCTTTCCCATTTGTATCATTCACATTTCACATTTCATTTCATTACATTATCATTCTTTGTCATTTCATTGCATAACATTTTCATTTCATTCCTTTGTACTATAGCCGTTTTTTAGCCATCATCAGTTAGTCCACATAGAAATGCGTTAGAATTTGCTACAGTTAGTCCACATAGAAATGCGCTAGAATTTGCTAACCCGGCTTTCAGCTGTCGTACCTTTACATGGTTGCATTTAACATACACAGACAACATTGTCCATATCATATTTTATTCTCATTGCTTTACTTACTTAGCCTGCATCTCATACATTTAACATATAATTTGCACAGATTCTCATGCCACACAATTTAGTAGTAAAATTCATACATATTTCTTATAAAATAAGCCAACCCACATTTAATATTTATATGCTCAAAATACATTTCATTTCTTATTTAATTCATCAGAAAATTCTTTTCACTTTCATTCGTTCACTTTCACATATACATAACTATATCGACAATCTTAAGCTCAGAAAACATAAATTTCATGGCTGAGATTTTAAATTCACATAAAAATATATATACATAAATAACACATAGTTATTTTTAATTCATGAAAAACCTGATTTAATATATAAATTTCCCCCTTACCTGATTTCTTGAACTACGCCAACAGGGATCCCGAAAAATACCTGCGGCGCTCACCTGGAGCCTGAATCAAAAATCCTAATTCCATTAAATTAACTCTAAATAAAATATTATTTTAATATTTCCTAGGGTCATAATTTCTAAATAAATAAATATACCCTTAAATTTAGCCAAATTACTAAATTTCCCAAATCTCACTCTCGCTTTGGAGTGACACTTAGAAAACCCCAATTAGAAATTTACTCATGTCAGAATGACGACGATCACGACTTGGACCCCATGATGGTGCTTGATCGTCGATTCAATCGCAAATTTAACAAGAAATTGAGAAATTAGGAGAAATTTAACTTACCCCACGAATGGTGTCTACGCCACTCCCACGACAAATCCGCTCTAGCAGAAATGTTGGTGGCGGAGTTATGAATCCAACGACACCTTCTGTTTCTCAATCGGTGCTCGTTAGGTTGACGAAACTAAAGAGAGAGAGGAAGGTGGAGGCAGAGACGGAGATGAGACTGTGAGAATTACAGAGAAGGTGGAGGCGGAGACGGAGATGAGACTGTGAGAATTACAGAGAAGGTGGAGGCGTTGTTGTTTCAGGAAGGCTTCCTGAAGATGCTTTCACCTTCTTTTTTGTTTTTTCCTTTTTACTTACTTTATCATATAATAAGTAGAATAATATTTTTTATATATATATACACACACACATATATATTTTAACCATCATATATTTATATATATATCATATTATTTATTTAATTCATCATATTTAATAATATTTAATTAATTAATTAATTTATGATAAATAATTTTAATTTAATTTAATTTTTTTATTCATTTTTATTTGTTTATTTAATTAATTGATTTAATAATGTTTAATTAATTAACCAATCAATAATTACTCTTAATTTTAATTTTTTAATTAATTAGTTAATTAATTAATTTTTTTTTTTTTGGGTTATTACGTAAGTAAACCTGAACTTACTAACATTACATTCATCATATCTTGCAATGTTTTTTTTTTTAAAGCTATACCGTTCTCTTAAGGTGTATAAAGAAATGTTACTTCAAGTATTATCCCATTTTATTCACAAAATTCACTTAAAAAACTTGAATTTTTTTCTCCTCCTCAATAAGTTCTTACTTGATTTACCTATTTTTTTGTTTTATACTTAGTAAAAACATACTTAGCTTCATCTTTTGATTTTAATAAATAAATTACTACATATCTTGAGAAATCACCGACAAATGTTATGTAATATTTCTTACCACCTCTACTCATCTGACTTTTAAAATCTCAATCACTATAGATGAATTCTAATAATTGTGTATTTTTTAGTTGCCATAAAAGCTTACTATTAGACCTAGATTCCTCATTCTTTCAACAAAAGCAACCAATATACGTCCTAATCTATCATACCAAAGAGCTAAAAAATCAACTAAATAAGCAGAAGAACTAATATTTTTATTCACGCCATTAATAACAAACAACACAAATAGTTTGTCAGTACAAATGTTGCTGAGAGAGGCATACTGAGTTGGGCTTTGAACCAACTAACCGAAGGCAATTAATTTGTAAATGGATCTCAATAATTACAAGAAATTAATTAATGCCGAGGCGAAGGCCAAGACTACTTTGGATACAATCAGGTGTAGGAGTTGTGGGGTCAATTTCAAGGGGCGCAAGATTAGTCACGTGGACCGTAAAATGGACGCATGGATACCAGTGCGTATATTTCAAAAGAAAAAAAAAGGTGTAGGAGAATGAAACCATTCGTAAGGCCAAGGTTGATTAAAATCTACGCAATGAGGAATGCATGGAAGGGTGTACATATTTAATTAATATTTATTAATTATACTCAAACCTTATTAAAATAAAGAGGTGGAATGGTCGTGGCGCCGTGCGGTGCGGAGCGGAGTGTTTTTGTTAGGTGGTGGGAGATGGACTGCAGCCTCTGGTTTTGTGGATCGCCCATTGGAACTCGGAATTAGGGCGCAAGGCTATTATTGAAGGCGTGGATGGCTGGCATGGGTTAGCTGAAGCGTGCGTGCACGACGACTGGTAGTTGGAAATGCTCGATCCATAAACGAAGGAACAACCCTGCCTTAATTTCAAATCTCATTCACTCTTGCAAGCTAGTGATAATTTCCAGCAATTAATTCAATCAAACACAATAAAATTTTAGATTGAGATTGACCTATAGTGAGCTTGGACTCGGTGTACCGACAGCTCCATTCTTCCTGTTCTTTTTCTAATGAACAAAAAAATTTGTTTCATTTTCTAATGAATGAAATTTCATTGAAAAGTGGTGAGGAGTTATGTTGTATTCATGCCTCTACAAAATGTGAATCATAGTATTCATTCCTATTCCTATGGGGAATGGGAATGAAAAATAAGAGATATTTTTTTCTCAAAAAATTTAATTGATTTTATTTAATCCTTAATATAATGAGAATGTACTTAAACTTGTGTACAAATTATAAAAATCTGAAAAAAAAAAAAAAAAAAAACACACACACACACACACACCATACACAATAATGCAAAAGATTATGTTGTTCTATTAGGCATGGAATAAGAAAATAATAGATTTTCTCATATAGAAACTTACTATAAAAATGTTTGGAAGCATGGATTTTAGGACCAAGATTTGGACTTGTATGAATTTAATAAAAGGTCAACATAATTTTGTGTTATATTTTATTCAAATCAATATGTACAAATCAAAATCTAAGGTTTGAATTCCATACTTGCAAACCCAGGGATTATAATTTTCCTTATATATATTCCTTGTCATGGATTCGTAAATTGTTTTGCATTATTATTCGGTTTGTAATAAGCGTTTTTTTTTTTTGGTTAATTATCAAATTCATATTAACCTATGTTTACTTTTAATTCAAAGAATGTCTGATTTTGATAATAGAAAAGAATGAGGTGAGAATGATATAGAAACTATTAGGAAATATTGCATACAATAAAGACACTAATTAATTGTTATTCCATCCAACATGAAATATAATGTAAATATGTTTTAATTTGTTCTTACGTTTAAATTTGTGAATAGTTATTTATAAAACACATGTTGTGGATTAATAAATAATATAGCATTATCTTTTGTTTCATAATGAAAAACATATTTTCCTTTGCTATAAGGTATCCTAATATTGTATTATAAATGTATTATAAGCATTATATTTTTAAGAATAAGAACAGACATTTGTTAATCAAATGTATCCTTTTTATATGAGATGAGATATGATGTAAAACAACAAATGAATCAACATGTACTAACAAAAAAACATAAAAATAAAGCAAATGAATACTCACACACATTCACTGTATATATAGCGAGATAGAGAGTTAAATGTGTCTTAATTTATCAGGGCTCACAAGTTAGAACAAATAGAGACTTATTGATAAAAAGAAATACATAAAAGAAAGAAATGACCTCACAACCTTATATCTACGCTAAAGATTCTACATCAGAGTGTGATATGGAGATATTAGTGTTATAAAAATTATTTGAACTTTAACAATGTAAAACATTTTTACATAATAAAAATACATAAGATTTGTAAATTAAAGAAAGAGAACACTACTTTATCTAAAGGCACTATTTCACTCACAAAAACAAACATCATCCATCATATCATATATAAAGTTATAAAGCAACCATTCATAAGGTATGTATATGATTAATATTTCTTTTCATCAACTTTAAGATATGACCCTTGTGGTAGATTAGTGATCTATTATTCGAATCGACCTAGATTGCCAAAATTGTTTTGTCAAGCCAAATACTAATTAGTTTGTCAGTGTAGCTTAAAGACAAAATTTTTGTATAACCAAGGCCATGATTGAACTTTACACTCCTCTTTATACCTTTCAATGTTTTTTTTTTTTTTTTGAAAGATAATAATATGAACTTTCATTAAATAGTGAAACCTCAAGCTAGCGTCTTGAGAAAACGACTATAATAACAACAAGACATAAAAACATATCCGCTGAAGACAAGAGACAAAAATATCATCTTCAGACATGAGAAAAAGCCCCAGGATATCGTAATAGCTAGAAATTCATTGGGGGGGGGGGGACAAGCTTAGTCTTCAAAAGACCTGAAAAGTGAGCGTAAAATTGAGGGGATCAAGGCTAGACAATTGCCAAAGACTTTTTTTTTTTTGGTAAAAGAGGGCGGTACCTCCATTTATTTATTAATAAACCATTACTTTTGGCGAAGGAATACCGTGGTTACAAGTTAACACCAATCAACCAAACTAGGACAAACAAAATTAAACATAACTAACAAAGGAGAAAAAAACATAAAAACAACCAAAAAAACAAAACAAAATACACCAAACGAAACTCTAGAGATGAACTAACGATGAACGGAAACAAGACCCCACCTATCCATCCGAAGGATTCTTTTCAGATAACGTGGTAGAAGGTGTTGTTCTTCGTAGATTACATTGTTTCCCCTTTCTCCTTCTTTAGCAAGAAAATCAGCAGCATTGTTGCCTTCCCTATATTGATGCATCACCATGACATTCACTTCTTCTAACTCTGCCACGAGCTCCTCCCAAAATTCTCAAAGATACCACAAAGTACATCTACCTTTCCGAAGCCAATCCACTACAATTCGCGAGTCACTTTCAATAATCACATTAACATAATGCAAACATTTACACAAACGAATTCATTCCCTGATTGCTTTTAATTTCGCACTATTATTCGTACCATTACCAAAATAACTTGAAAAAGCCGCTTTTATCTTGTCATGACAATCCCGAATAATTCCTCCACCTCCTGAAGTACCCGGATTGCCCCTACAACTCCTATCACAATTAAGTTTTATCCACCCTATTGGAGCTTTAACCCATGAAATAATTTTTCCAGGCTTCTTGCAAACTCCCTGATGCTTAATTTGAAATTCATTCAAAATCTTAATGTCCGACTTCTTCAATTTTTGAAAAGAAATGGTGCTCTCAGTAATAAAACTAACCCAGAATCGAACACTTCTCCACATTTGATCTGCACTTTGATAAACTCCTTTTATTCTCGTTTTACATCTTCGATTCTAGAGGCACCACGTAATCAAACATGGAATCAGCCCGATTAAAATACCTTTAATAGATGATTTTTTTTGCATAGTAGAACCAATTTGCCATTTTATTTTTCCAAGGAAGAGATCGTTGGAAAGGAATCCCCAAAGCCACACTAGCCCGACGCCAAACCTCTGAAGCCACCTCTCCTAAAGAAAGAATATGATCAATGTTTTCCTAGCTTCTCTGAACGCAGCAATCACAAGCCGAAGCCATCGATATTCCTTTGGTCTGAATTTTATCATCTACAGTCAAGCATCTAAACCAGGCTCTCCATAAACACATTGAGATTCTTCTGGGCAATAAAGAATGCCAACACCAGTCATTCCACAAAAGATTATCACTTCTGCTCCTCACTACCTCCCAAGGCGTTTTCATAGAAAAATTACCGTCCAGGGCAGGCTTCTAGACAAAAATATCTTGCCCACTTTTACCCGCCGGCACCTGATGCAAAATTTCCCTTGTTTTATTAGCACCAACCAATTCTCGTACTAAATCAGAGTTCTAATTATTATTTAGCCAGCAATCTTTAATACACAATTTCTTGTTCAAAATATTCTCAGTGCTTACAAATTACGAGCCTGATGACAACCACCTGTCGAACCAAAAAGAAGAGTTCCCACCTCTAACTAAAATTTTAACATTATCCATAACTTCTCGAATGGTGGCCATAATTGATTTCCAAAACCAAGAGCCATTTGGTCTCCCCTTCCTTATTTAGAGATGATCATTTCTGCAATATTTAGCTTTGAAAAAATCTGCCCACAAATTGTTAGAAGTGAGCAATCTGAAGGCAAATTTCATGAGAAGAGATTTCTGAACTTCCTTAAGATCTCTCAGGCCCAGACCCCCTTCCGAGGTAGGTTTACAAATTTTCCCCCAAGAGCGCCAATGTATCTTCCTTTTATCTTTCACCTCTCCCTATAAAAAATTTCAAAGAAGAGAGTTAATGCGAGAATATGTGACCTGCGAAATCTTAATAACAGACATAAAATGAATAGGCATGTTAGACAACACATGTCTTAATAAAATCAATCTTCCACCTTGTAAGAGCAACTTAGATTTCCACCCTACAATTTTCTTTCTAATCTTCTCCACAAGAGGCTCCAATGTCCTAGAAGACAATTTTCCAGACACCAAAGGCGCACCCAAATATGAAACAGGGAATTTACCTTCCATGAAACCCGTGATTCTCAATAAACCACGCTTCCTAGCAGGAGTGATGTATTTTGAAAGGAATAACGCTGACTTAATCTTACTGATTTTTTGACCCAACAGCTTCTCATACCTTTCTAGAGCGTAAACTAAATTTCTCATAGACCTCTTCACACCATTTGCAAAAATAAGAATATCATCCGCATATAAAAAATGCGAAACCAATGGGGTCCCAATCAGATGACTAAATTTACCAATCCGACCAGTCTCATAGTTTTTCCTAAGCAACCTTGTCAAAACCTCCTCCATTATGATGAATAAATAAGGAGATAGTGGATCCCCTTGCCGCACGCCTCTCGTAGATTGAAAAAACCCCTTAAAGGTTCCATTCATCAAAACAGAAAACCATGGAGACTCCACACAATTTTTATGAGCTTGCAAAAACCTCTCAGAGAAGCCAAAAGCCTTAAGTACCTCCAGAAGAAAATTCCAATTCACTCTATCATAAGCCTTAGCCATATCTAGTTTTATCATCACATTGCCGCCAGCTATTTTTTTGTGCAAAGACTGAACCTTTTCTTGAGCTAGCGTAATATTTTTAAAAATACTTCGCCCAGGAATAAAAGCGCCTTGTTCATGCGAGACCAACTTATCAACATCCTCGGTTAGTCTAAAAACAAGAATCTTGGAAAAAAATTTATAAGCCACAGAGCATAAACTAATAGGCTGGAATTTATCAAAGCTAGAAGGATTATCCACCTTCGGAATTAAAACAATAAATGAAAATGAAAAAAACTTGAAAAAGTAGTGCCTTGAAAAAAATCCATTGCTGCATCCAAGAGATCTTTTTTTACAATATCCCAACAAGATTTATAAAATTCATATCTAAATCCATCTAGTCCCGGACTGCTTTCTTTGGGAATAGAGAATACCGCTTTTTAACTTCTTCTTCTGTTGGATCAGCGCAGAGTAAATTATTATCAACATCTGAAAATTGCCTTTGAATTAACTCGGAGAGATCGCATGGTTCAACCGCTGAAGACTCTGAAAGAAAATTCTGAAAAAAAACAGTTGCCTCATTATGAATTACTTCTGCACCCTCCAATATCCTTCCATTGTTCAGAACCATATGGTCTATACGACTCTTATTCCGCTTTTGATTGATAATTAAATGAAAGAATTTAGAATTTTGATCCCCATCAATCAACCCTTTTTTTTTTTCGCCATTTGTCCTAAGTGAGATGCTTCCCTCTTCTCCCACACTTGATACTCCACCTTAGTAGTCAAGTAATCAGCTTCGACGTCCTCAGAAAAACCTGATTGTAGTATTTTTTCTAGATATTTCATCCTTTCCTCAAAAGCTTTTAAATTTTATTCCACTCTCCCAAAGACACTTTTATTCCATGCACGTAAAGCAACTTTAGTTCTCTTAAGGCGAATAGCTAGTTTCAGAAGACTCGAGGATGAGTCATTCCTGATCCAGACATCTTTAACGTACGACAAAAACATTTCATGCAAGCTCCACATATTTAAGAACCGAAATAGGGTAGGGCCATACTGGGAGAAAGACGTATTTGTATACACCACCATAGGGCTATGATCTGATGATGTACGACTCAGATATTTGAATTGAGCCGAACCATATATGTTGGAAAAACCATTATTAATAAGAACACAATCAAGCTTAGTCCAACTACGAGCCACCCCTTCATGGCCATTGCACCATGACATTCGTGAGCCTGTGTTTGATAAATCAAAGAGACCACAATGATGTAAGCAATCATTAAACTCCATCATAGGTAACAGTGGTCTTGGATTTCCACCAATTCTTTCAGTGTCCGTTCGAATCACATTAAAATCACCCATGACCAACCAAGGAAAATCTGATTGGCACTCCTCCAGTTGCCGCCATAAGTCTCTTCTTTCAACATAAGAACATTTGGCATAGACAAAACTCACCAAAATTCTTTGTCCATCCTTAAAAAACCACCCAGAAATCTTCTGAGTCGTGATTGAGATCATCTCAAAGGCATTTATATCCTTCCAAAATAGCCACAATTTACTGCCCTGATTTTCATTAGATATAAATTGATGGTAATTCAAAAATTACCCAGCATTACCATCTGCTCCTCAGCCGCGAACGATTCTAAAATAGAAACAACCCAACATTAAACTTTTTAATTAGCATCTTTAACCTGCCTCTAGACGTGCCCAATCCCCTAATATTCCAAAAAAGAATTGTATTCGTCATAAATTTAATTTATGCTGTCCGATGAGAACCCTTTGAGATTTTCTCACTGAATTTTTTACAGAAATCCATCCCTGTCATGTATCAGACTCATACATTTTTTCTTTGCCCTTTAAAACTGATATTTCGCCTTCCTTCCTCTCAGACGAATAACCCCGAGCCAAATCCTCCTGTTGCAAAATTTGGTCCCGACCTTCAGTTAGTTTAGAACTATCCACGTGATCCACTTCCTCTTAAGATAGAGGTTCATCATTTGAAACTTGAGGATCATCATCACATCTGACTTCTTTACACTCCCCTTCATTCCTCTCTATTGAATTTTCATTCCCATTATTTTCTAATGTTTTCTGCTGTATATTAGAGTTTTGCCTTGCATGATCCCCATTTTCTTGAACTACAGGAGTTTGCGCTATTTCAGGGCCCCTATCATTAATCTGCTTTGTCATATGCACATTACTGGGTCCTGCTTCTTGCACCGTCTTCTTTGCTCCTTTATTCACGTCGAAATTGGTTTCTATTACACCATCATTAGTATTTGGTTTCCATATCTTTTTTTCTTTATATTTTTCCTCCTCCCTTCGCTTCTCTCTCACCCTGCAAACAATCGAGGTATGTCCTTGCCGGCAACATTTAGAACAGAAAAAACCCATCTTTTCATATTTGGCCTCTTGCCAAATACATTGTTTTGAAGATAAGACAAGAGGAAATCCCTTTACCGGCTCCATTGTTAGGTCAACTTCCATGCAAATACGTGCCCCCGATGCTCTCGTACAATTAATTGTTGCATTATCAGTTCCAAGATAACAACCAAAACGAGTCGCTATAATTTGAAGAAAATCTGTTCAATAAAGATGCATTGGTAACCCCGGTAAGAAAATTCATTAAGGAGCCAATGGTGATTCTTTTTTAGAATCAAAATCCTTCGTCCACTTGAACATTCGAAAATAATTGCCTTCCATATTTCTACCTTCCCTTGCCCAACCATACAGAAAGTCACGTTCGTTTTTCATGTGAATTAACACGTGATAATCATCCATAACATTGATTGTTGGAATTTCTGTCAAACCCCACGTTTTCACAATCAAAAGCCGAATTTTATCAATAGATGGCCGATTCCTAAAAAATTTCATTACTAATGCAAAACGAAATTCTTCCTCAGCCTTAATCATCTTTACTTCTGAGAAAATAAATCCTATTTCCCCATTGATATTAACAGGCAATCTCATGGGAATTTTGAACGTAGGCATCTCCACTTTTTAACTCACAATTTGCACATATGACTGCACTCTGGGATTAGCTTGGACGGCATTCCCCGCTGACAGTACGGCCATCAAAGGGGGACGACACTGCATTGCAATATATTGAGATTAAAAACCAAACTTTTCTAAATAGAAAATAGACTGACCTGCATTGTTTGGCGACTCCTTGAGCAGCAATGGCTTGTAAATTCCGTGATCTGTCCTCGACGGCTCGCAGTTTTTGGCATAAATTGTTGTTCTGTGTTACCCCTCATGTGTCTCCTAAAAAAAAAACAAACCTTGAGTCTTGGCGTTCGCTTCTTAGGGAAAAGCGGTGACGGCGACGGGAGAAACGCAGTGATGGCGCTGGGAAGCGGCTAGCCAGCTAGAGAGCGAAGGTCGTCAAAGGTGTGTGTAGGGTGCCGGCGAAATAGTCTCCACCGGCGGATGATCCTTCTTCGAGTGCCTCCTCCTCCAACCCAAATGATGCTTTAATGGATTTCGACGAACTGCTAGAAAACCCCAAGTTACTTAATGGAGTAAAGATGAAGCGAATATGGAGTGGAGCACTTGCTGTGGAGCCGACGACGAAAGTTTGAGAAGCAGAGGCTTCAGGTAGACTCCGCGACGCAAAATAAAGAAGCTTCTGTGCAGACCAGAGAAAGATAGGGTCTACGACGACGGCGACTGGAGGAGATGAGGAAAAGAATTTGCGACGGCCGGAGAAGAGGAACCGAGCGAAATGCTCCTCCTTTTTAATGGAGGCTACTGACTAGAGCTTTCAAATGAAGGGGTATTGTAGGGCGACGAATCTGACGCATGCAGCCGGAGAAGACAACTCTCTCGTCGTTCACAACGGTGGCTAGACTCGCGAATCGTCCTCTTCCTCGTCTCTAACCTCTCCAACTCCATCATTGTTTGCGGAGGCGGGAACTCGCGGCAACAGTGACGCTGGAGAAGGAACAGCGCTCTAGGCTGTTGTCACGGAACAGCGCTCCAGGCCGTCATCGTCTTCCTTCGAGACGGCGGCTAGGGTTTTAATTGTCAAAGACTTGATGAAGCAATCTCCCACTGCCAAGCAACCTGAGCAGCAAAAAAGAATGACAACCCTCGTATAACAACACTCCCTTCTACAGCCATCAGCAAACCCTTCTACAGCAGATACGAATGAAACTGAAACATAAGCAAAAAAGAAAACCTTGATATGTTATATTAGATAAATATACACTTTCCATTTAAAGAAAAATATACTTTCCATTCTTTCAATTCTCTCATGTATATATATATATATATGCCCTTATAATCCTTGTAATATATGTGAATCAATAGAACAAAAAATTATCTTTTCTCCAAATTTAACATGGTATCAGAGCTTGAGATCAAAACCTAATTTTTTTTTTCTCTTTTCTTTTCCTTAACCTTCCTTTCTTGCCACTGCCCATTGTTTCTAAACCCACGCAACAGCCTCCTACTCGGCCTTTCTTCGGCAGCTCTCCATCCGGCACTCTCTCGTTCCTCTAGAGGTGTTCATCTTTCGCTCCGCCGCTCATCTCTCTCAGTTCTCGGCTCGTTGTCTCAACAGTCTCTCCTTTTCTCTAGCAGTCTTGCCATCTCCCTCATAATTTTGTTTTTGTTATCTCTTAGGTCGCCTCTCTCTCAGCTATTCTTCTCCAATGGTTCATTCAGTGCTCTGGCGGAGTCCCAGCTCTCAATAGCACCCCTCAGTTCGTCCAGCATCTTCTCTAATGATTCTCGGTTCGTGTCTTAGTCCTCCGATAGTTTCTTTGGGAGAGGCGAGCAGCAGTATTCTCCGCCATATCTCTAAGTCTCAATCGTCAGCGCTCATTGTATTTCTCCAGTGTGTGCTTGGTGTTCTCTCAGTTTCTCAACGGTCATCATCTTCACCGCCGGCCAAAGCAGCAGTGGCTCTCCAATTTCTTGTCTTCAACGCTTGCTGGTTCATTCCATTCTGGCGTCGCTCCCTTCTCTCTTTGCTCTCTGTCGTGCTCCGTGTTTGTAGCATATTTCGGCCAATACATCTACAGTTGGTTCTTTGGCAGCCTTCTTGATTTACTGGCAGTAGTTGTCTCAGCCTCTTCATTTTTTTTGGTTCCTCGCATGCAAGCACATACGTAGCAGATTTGACGTTTTTTTTTGTTCATCTGAACTATGTCCGACAACACATTAGCGAAGGCCTCCTCTACCAAAGCAACATCCTCATCAATTCTGGATGTGTCTTCTCCATATTTTCTCCATTTTGCTGATCCCCTAGGTGCCATCCTTGTGTCCGCTCTTCTCAATGGTGACAATTATCCTACCTGGAAGAGGGCTATGAATATGGCCTTGAATGCCAAAAATAAATTTGGTTTTGTTAATGGTACCCTTCCCAAACCAACATCCTCCGTAGCAGAAACTCAATTGTGGGAATGTTGCAATGATATGGTCTTATCATGGATCTTCAACTCCATTGATCCATCAATTGTTCACAGTCTGATCTATCATGAATGTCCATATTATGTATGGCTAGATCTTAAAAATCGTTTCTCTCAAAGCAACAATCCATATTTTCAAGTTGAAGCGCAACATTAGTAATCTTACCCAAGGTTCTATGATCATCTCTGTGTATTTTACAACACTTAAAAAGATTATTGGGATGAACTCGCCATGCTTGCCTCCACACCATAATGCACTTGTGGTGTCTTAACCGAATTAATCCGAATGCAAGACAATAAGCAAGTTTTTCAGTTTTTGATGGGGCTATATGACTCATATGCATCCATCCATAGCCAAATTTTGGCCATGGATCCTTTACCTTCCGTCACTAAAGTCTATTCAATTTTTCATCAAGAAGAGAAACAGTGCCTTCTTCATATCTCTAGTGTTCCAACAGAATATGTTACCATGGTGGTTCCTCGTACTTTTTCTCATTCTTCTGATAGTAAGGGGCAAGGGCGTGGTCATCCAAAATGTGACCACTGTTGTCGTGATGGTCATTGTAAAGCATAATGTTATAAGCTGCACAATTTTCCCAACAAAAAGTCTCAGTCTCGTGGAACACCTGACAAAAAAACTGTTTCTCCAATGGCTACAAATAATGTCACAAGTGCTTCAACTTCTTCAGAGATTGTTGTCCCTGGTCTTACCAGTGAACAATACTGTCAATTCTTGGATCTCGTATCACCCTCGAATACCAACTCTGCGAACTTTGCTAGTAACCTTGCATCTTGTTATTCTACTTCTTCTTTTTTTTTTAATAGTGAATGGATTGTTGATTCTAGTATCTCAGATCATATGACTTCCAATTTGTCTTCTTTTGACAATATTCAACTCCTTAATCAACCATGCCCCATTAAGCTTCCTAATGGTGATATTGTTCCTATAACTCATACCAACACTACGTGTTTTTCTCCTAATCTCTCTCTTTCTAATGTTCTTTATGTACCTTATTTTAAATTTAATTTATTGTCCATCCGCAAACTCACCACTGATATCAATTGTGTTGCTATCTTCTTCCCTACGTTTTGTATTTTTAAGGACCTATCAATGAGGAGGCTGATTGGAACGGGTAAAATATGGGATGAACTTTATCACTACAAACCTCTCTACGCCTCTGTTTTCCACTCTCAGCGTGTTTTTAACACTACTCTTTGGCATCAACGGCTTGGTCACCTTATATTTCATGTATTCCGAAAACTTTAAATATTTCTTCTTCTCATTGTCTTGTGATGTTTGTGCTAGAGCAAAGCACACTCGCTTACCTTTTTCTTTGAATTCACCTAAGAGCACATTTTGTTTTAATCAGATTTATTGTGATATATGGGGTGGTTATCCTACAACTTCACTTTATGGTGCACATTATATTTTAACAATCGTGGATGAGTACTCACATGCTACATGTGTCTATCTTATGCGCATGAAATCTGATACTTTCACTTACCTTAAGAATTTTTGCGCCATGGTTAAAAATCAATTCAATTGCACTGTTAAGCACGTGCGCACTGATAATGGTAGAGAATTTCTATTTACTCCACTTCAAACCTTTTTTCATGATCACGACATTTTTCATGAGTGCACATGTGTAGATACACCTCAACAAAATGGTGTTGCTGAGCGTAAACATCGTCATCTTCTTAATGTGGCTCAGTGTTTATGTTTTCAAGTTAATCTTCCCATCTCTTTTTGGGGTGAATGCATCCTCACCGCCACTTATTTAATTAACCGCACTCCTTCACTCAGCCTCAATAATAAGTCCCCTAATGAACTTCTTTTTTAGAAACCACCATCATATACACACTTGCGAATGTTTAGGTGCTTGTGCTATGCCCAAACCGCTCGCCAACATTGCGATAAATTCTCTCCCCATGCTCTTCAATGTGTTTTCTTGGGTTATTCGGCTCATCATAAGGCTTATCGTGTATATGATCTTGAAAACAAAAAAAAGTTCATCTCCTATAATGTCACTTTTGAAGAAAATGTTTTTCTTTATCATCTCATATCTCCAACCCCTCCACCTTCTATAGTCCTTCCTCTTCCCATTGCTGATATACACTCTTCCTACTCTTTACCTACTCAACCAAACACACCTAATCCTAGCCCTTCATCTCTCCCTCCTTCTCCCTTGGTCTCCTCACCGACATCCTCACCCTCACCCTCACCCCCACCCCCTTCCCCACCTCCCCCTCCACCCATCTCTTCACGGCCCAAACGAGCTGTCACACATCACTCTTACTTGGATGATTATATCTGCCCTATTTTACCAAAGTCCTCCACGACTTCACAAGTTTCAAGATCTTCCTCAGGTATGGTTCATTGTCTCTCCTCTTTTTTATCTTATCATCCTTTTTCTCATCAACATTTGGTTTTTCTTTCTGTTATGTCCCAATATCACGAACCCACCTCATATTCTTAGGCTGTGCTACACCCACATTGGCGTGATGCCATAGCTTTTGAAATCCAAGCTTTAGAAACCAATCATACATGGGTTCTTCAACAACTTCCACCTAGAAAGAAACCAATTGGCTATAAATGGGTGTTCAAAACAAAATTCGGGCTGATGGATCCATAGAGCGACATAAAGCTCGCTTGGTGGCCAAGGGCTACACTCAGGTAGAAGGTTTGGATTATCATGACACTTTTGCTCCTGTTGCTAAACTCGTTACTGTTAGGTTTGTTTTTGCAGTGGCTATAGCTTGGAATTGGCATCTCCTTCAATTGGATGTCAATAATGCTTTTCTTCATGAGGAGGTTTATACGACCCCTCCACTGGATTATTACAAACAGGTGGAGACTCATGTTTGTCGTCTTCAGAAATCACTTTATGGCCTTAAGCAAGCCTCTCATAATTGGTTCTCTAAATTATCTTCTATTTTACTTGCTGAGGGTTTCACCTAATCTCAGGCTAATCACTCTCTCTTCACGTGCTCTCAGGGTCTGTCTTTTACTCTTATACTTGTTTATGTTGATGACATTCCTATGGTAGGCAATGATATCTCCGACATTGGCACTTTCAAGGTCATGCTACCCAAGGATCTTGGCAAACTAAAATATTTCCCTGGCCTCGAAGTTACTCGTTCTTCCACTAGCATATTTCTTAATCAACGAAAGTATGCTCTTAACATCCTTACTGATAGCGGTCATCTTAGAGTTCATCCTGCACATTTTCCCATGGAACAAAATCTCAAGCTCAATAATACTGATGGTGAACTTCTCTCTGATCCAAGCTCGTTTCGGTGACTCATTGGATGTTTGATGTATCTCACCATCACTCATCCCAACATTGTATTTCCAGTCAACATTCTTAGTCAATTTATGCACCATCCCAGACAACCACATTATGATGCTGCTATACGTGTTCTTCGATACACTATGGCATCTCCAGGCTAAGACTTATTTTTTCCTATTGCCAATACTCTTCAAGTCTTAGCCTATTCTAATTTAGATTGGGCTAGTTGTCCCATCACTCGCTGCTCCACCACTGGTTTTTTCATTCAGTTGGGCACTAGTCCAATTTCTTTGCGCACTAAGAAACAAACTACAGTCCCTCGCTCTTCCACTGAAGCTGAGTACCGGGCACTTGCTTCCACTACCTGTGAACTTACATGGCTCAAAACTCTTTTAAATGATCTTGGTGTATCGCATTCCTAGCCTATGCTCTTATATTGTGACAACCAAGTGGCTCTTCACATTGTCTTGAATCCTGTTTTCTATGAACGTACCAAACATATAGAAAGAGATTGTCATATTGTTTGTGAAAAGTTATGAGTTGGCCTCTTCTTCACTAAGCATATTCCTACTCACAATTAGCTTGGCAATATCTTCACCAAAGTTTTGGGTCGTGAACATTTCTAAGACTTATCACGCAAGTTGGGCATTACGAATATATATATATATATATATATATATATATATATATACGCCTTTGTAATCCTTGTAATATATGTGAATCAATAGAAAAAAAAATTCTCTTTTCTCCAAATTTAACATGTTATGATAAAATTTAATTGTTACATTTACTAAATGATGATCACTTGTACATGCAATTGAGTTGGATTTTTTTTTTTTTTTTTGTGCATGTATGAAGAATCATATTATGTATGCGACTGCATGTGATCATATAAATGGTGATAGTAAAAAAGTCAGAGATATATATAGGACATAACATTCATAACCCCCTCTCTACTATGAACATAATAAAGAATTAATCTTGCTAGTTATCATGAAAAGAATCATAACAAGTTTTAAAAGTTTGCTAATTAGAATTTTTTTTAGACCCAATAGACTTTGACAAATCATAACATGTTGCACGCACATTATTTTGAGAAATGCATCATAAGGTAGTGCCTATATTATATTAAGTAAGTTTTAAATAGTCCTGCTAATAGAATTAACAACTTCTGCTAATTGATTTTATGTATTTATTTTCATTATTTTAATTAAAGATCTAAAAAAGTTAGTGAATCTCCATTACATATATTAAAAATGTTGAATTGACATTATAGGTTGTATCACTATAACTTGTTAGGACTATATTTTTTTTTGATAACTCGGGGACTTCAGCTACCATTGCACCACTTTGAACACTATGGTACGATACCAAACTCGAGAGGGGGGGGGGGGGGTGGAAGCCTCCCGCCCATTGACGCACCCCTGTTAGGACTATATTGTTAAAAAAAGAAAAGGAAAAAAATTGAAGTTTTATTTGTGAAGTGATTATTGCTTCAAACGCATAGTTAGTATAAAATAATTTTAAAAATAATATATATTTTTGAAAATTCTACTTACTAATTTTATACAATTATATTGTTGCCATTTTAATTAAATTTAAAAATATTAGTGAATCTCTATTACATATATATAAAATGTTGAATTAACATTATAAGTTGTGTCACTATTACTTGTTAATTAGTATCGCACCACTAAAAAGGAAAAAAAGGGGAAGGGAGTGGGAGGAACTATAGAAGTTTTATTTGTAAAGTAATTAGAGTAAAATAATTTTAAAAATAATAATCTATACTTTATATGGGCTTGAAAGAGTCACTAGTCTTTAAGGTGGAGATGTCATCTCTTAATTTATACTATTTAATTTATATACCCGATAAATTGTTTTAGATGACAACTTCAATTTAATAAAACTAATAAATGTAAGTCTTTATTTATAATAATTAAAGTTGTAGTGTTGTAGTATGTGGCTCAAATTGAGTGGAGCACATATACAAAGAAAGCATATTGAGTAAAACAAGAAAGCTAGGCTGCATGAAGAAACAGTCGACAGTTTGGTTGATAGTTTGTTGAAACTATCGACGGTTTTGTGCGGTGCTGGTTTTGAATTTTGAATTGGGAAGATCAATAGGTTGGGGATTCAAAAGGAAATCCTCTGAGAATTTATATACGGGTATTTGGGGAACTTCCTAATCCCTTTGTACGTGTAAGGTTAGCATATATATAATGTTGTAACCTTGGTTTTGATAGATAGTGAATTTCAGTCGTCATTTGCTCCCATGGACGTAGGCACATTGCCGAACTACGTTAATTCTTACATCATTTTTTATTTGCTTTCCTTATTATCTGTGTGATTGTGTTTCCATATTGTTCATCGTTAGTCGCTACATTACACGATTCGAGTTTGTTTCCACTGTGTAACGACTCGAAGAATAAGGGTAACGACTTGTATTTTGGATATAATAACCCAAGGGATTTTCTCATGGCCTCGTCGACAAACAAAGGAGATTCATCGGCGAGGGTACAAGAGCGCCTCGTCGACGAAAACAAATTTTGTCAACGAGAAGATACCGAGAGAGGATTTTTGGAAGTTTGAAATTCATCGCGAACTTTCTACAGGACTCATCGACGAGATGACGTGTCTCGTCGACGAATCCGGCTCTATAAATAGCTTAAAGTTGGATTTTCTACGCAGAAATTTATAGAAATTCATTCCCTCTCTCTCTCTCTCTCTCTCTCTCTCTCTCTCCTATGGCTCCACCTCCATCTCTCTTCGATTTCGGCCTCGTCGTTTCCTCGATTGATGATCTGAGGCCACCACGAAGGTCCCGAGAAAGTTCTCTCCTAGTCTGCTGGAGCAGATTGTTGGTGGGATGAAGTTGGATTTCATCCCAAATTCAAGGTATGGTCTTTTAAGCAAAATTTGGCTTTCCAACAGTTGTAGGAAATGTATTAGACATAGAAATAATGATGTTTTGTTCTGGGATATATGGTTTTCAGGGTGTTAAGTGGAGAACCCAACAGGTGTAAGACCCGTTACCGTAAGGGGTTTTTAACAGGAAATCAGGTAAGGGAAATATGCTATGCTAGGCAATTCAAGTATGTTTACAGTATAAATTATACGTTATTATCAAATTATTATTCATAACAGAAATTTATACAGTTTATCAAGTATGTTTACTATGTTTTAAATTATTGTGTGGCTTAGAAATATAGATATAGTACAGATATATGCTTTACAGTACTTTTCAGAGCTATGTTTTACAAATTATATAGACAGTGAATATATTTTATAGTAATTACAGAATACCATGATTATACAGTTGATACAGATACAGTTTATAGTACCATGACATACAGTTTTACAGTTCATTTAAGAAATACAGTTGATACAGATACAGTTTATCACAGTGTCATGATTTATACAGTTATTACAGAATCATGATAAAATAAATAGTTATATATAGAATTGTACTATATAGTATTAGATCCAGTTGGACCATACAGTTTACAAAGCATGGTACTGTAGCTATATACAGTATAGAGTGCAACCACCTATTCAGATAATACGTGGTATAAGTCGATCGTATAGAGCCCACAAGTGGACAAGCTCCCCATCAGATATGGGTTAAGGATAGCTGATCAGACTGACGGAGTATAGTGGTTTATCCTGGTCAGCCAGCTAGGGTAGATCCCGCCTACGGTTCGCACAACCCTGTCATGAGGGGTTAAATCCTAACATACAGTTATCCACAAGGAAGTTTTCAATTATTATATGTATATACAGTTTTATAGTAACAGTGGGTGTACTTATGTATAGTAGAAGTATTATGAATGGAAAACCTATAAAAACATATGTGTTAAGCAACATGGGTACAGGTGGTGGATTTACAAGTTATTTGTTCTTGTATTCTTATATTCAGTTATACATGATTATATAGAGACAGATTTTCATAGTAATAACTCATTTGCTACACACTAGCAATAGCATATTTCGTCTTACTGAGCGTCATCTCATCCCGTTACCTTAACATTCTTTTCAGGTGATCCAGGTAGGTGAGTAGATCAGGCTCGCAAATTGAGGGACTTTAGTACTACCCTGACAGTAGAGTGAGTATTTTTGGGAGTATTTTTGTATAGCCCTAGCCAGTTGAGGGTATTTTGGGAAACAGTCATGTATGTATATTTTGGGAAACATTTTAGCACTCTGGTATTGTATATATTTATATATGGTTGTATTAATATAAATTTCGCTTCTTGCTGCTTAGGTTGATGGTTTAGTTTAGTCTAGTAGGTATCAGGGCATTATAAAAATAAAATAAAATTTCAGAACTAGAAAATAAATAGCCGGTCGTTACAATTTGGTATTAGAGCCTAGGTTGCAAGGTTCTGTAGACTTTAGAGTGTAGTGGAAGAAATACCAGAGTATAGAAAAGGATTTGAGGTTTGTTCTGTGTCTGGGTACAGGATTACCGTGGTGGTTTTTGTGTTTTTCTTGGGGTGACGATTTTAGGAAACCCATAATAAATTATTGTCGGTCGTGTGTCTGAGTTACAGAATTGGATTTTGAGTTAAGATTGGGGAGAGTAGTTAATGGTAAATATGGGATTTGAGTGGAATGAAATAGATAGCGTCTGTGTAGGAGATAAGGTTCTTAAGTGTGTTCTTATTTTTCAAGATGGACCCGGGAAGTAGTGGCACGAATGCTAGGGGAGACAGGCCAAAACCTTCCAACATAGGTGGAGGAGATACAGATGTTGTACTGCGTAGTGTCATACAGCAGGTGATAGATGAGATGACCAAGAGCTCTAGGGAGCGTGGCTGTTTGATCGAGCAATTTACGCGGATGAACCCCCCATCCTTTGCTGGAGGAGATGATCCAATTGTAGCTGAGAATTAGGTCCAAGAGATCGAAGAGACATTGGTAGTGCTTCCCTATTCGGATGAGCAGAAGGTAGTATTTGCAGCATTTAAATTGACAGGGGAGGCGAATCGTTGGTGGAGATCAGCGCGATTGATAGAAGAGCAGAGGTCGGTTCCAATACCAGTGAGGTGGGACTGATTCAAGGAGCTGTTCTTCGAGTGGTATTTCCCTGCTATCATTTGGAGCACGAAGGCAGCAGAGTTTATGCATCTGGTACAGGGGCAGATGACCGTATCTTAGTACGTAACTTCGTTTATTGAGTTGTCGCATTTTGCTCCACATCTAGCACCTGATGAAGAGAAAAAGGCAAGGAAATTTGAAGAGGGGTTGAGGCAGAACTTGTTTGAGCAGGTGATTGCCTTCAGAGCTCAGACATTTATGGAGGTTGTAGACAGAGTTGCGATCATTGAGAGTGGTATACAGAGGTGTATAGTAGCTTAGAGTCAAAGGAAGAGGCTTGCGCCCCAGGGGTTTCAGGCTAGCTCCAGTAGGGGTCCATGGAAAGGAGGTCATAATAGGGGAGATCATAGGAAGATGGCAGGACCTCGTGAGAATCAGGGTGCGTCGAATGTCCCAATATGTCAAACGTGTGGGAGACATCATTTGGGGGAGTGCCGGGTTGGAAGAGATGTATGCTATCGTTGTGGGAGACTCGGCCACATGGTATGCACATGCCCTAGTCCGTCAAACCAGGTCCCAGCTCTTAGGGCCTATCAAGGAGGATATCAGGCGCCTTGTGGAGGACAGCAGAGGAATGTGGCCCCGGCGAGGGTTTACACATTGACACCGGGTGATGCTGAGGCTACCGCAGATGTGGTGACAGGTACTTTTACTATTTTATCACAGTCCCTTATTGTTTTATTTGATTCAAGTGCTACTCATTCCTTTGTCTCTGCATCGTACATTAAATTATCTGGAAAGTGAGACTCAGTTATTAGATAGAGAACTGTCAGTGGCTACACCGTCTAGGTCAGTGTTGAGATGTAAAAGGGTACTTAGAGGCTATCCTATAGAAATTCAGGGGAAAGTGCTACCAACAGATCTAATTATGTTTGAGATGTGTGAGTTTGACGTAATACTGGGTATGGATTGGTTGGCAACTAATCATACCTGTATTGATTGTCATTAGAAAGAAGTAGTTTTCAGACCCCCTAGTGAGCAAGAATTCAGGTTTATTGGTTCACATGGACATGCTTCGTTGCAGTTGGTATCCGCTATACAAGCAATCCGACTACTCCAAGAAGGAGGTCAGGGGTTTGTGGCTTTTGCACATGAAGCGTCAAAGAATGAATCGAAGCATGAGAATACCCAAGTTGTACGAGAATTTCCAGATGTTTTTCTAGAGGAGCTACCAGGGTTGCCTCCCGAACGCGAAGTGGATTTTCCTATAGATTTGCCTCCAGGGACAACACCGATCTCTAAGGTTCCTTATCGTATGGCTCCAACTGAATTAGGAGAATTGAAGAATCAGTTGCAAGACTTACTGAATATGGGGATTTATACGACCCAGTGTATCGCCATGGGGAGCTCCAGTGTTGTTTGTAAAGAAGAAAGACAGGTCTATGAGAATGTGTATCGATTACAGGGAGATCAACAAGGTTACTATTAAGAACAAATATCCTCTACCTCGTATTGACGATCTATTTGATTAGCTCCAGGGTACACGGGTGTATTCTAAGATCAATCTTTGATCAAGGTATCATCAAGTGAGGGTAAAAACGGAAGATGTTGCAAAGACAACTTTCAGGATTAGGTATGGGCACTACGAATTCATCGTTATGTCGTTAGGTTTGATGAATGCCCCAGCTGTGTTCATGGACTTGATGAATAGAGTTTTCCACCGATATCTAGATCAGTTTGTAGTAATTTTTATTGATGATATACTGGTGTACTCGAGGAATTTTGAGGATCATGAGGTGCATTTGAGTCAGGTACTACAGACACTCAGGGAATAAAAACTCTATGCCAGTTTAGTAAGTGTGAGTTCTGACTTGAGAAAGTTGCATTTTTAGGCCACGTGATCTCAAGAGATAGTATTTCAGTGGATCCCAGTAAGATTGAAGTGGTAGTGAATTGGGTTAGATCAAAAACCGTGCAAGACGTTAGAAGTTTCTTAGGACTAGTAGGTTATTATCATCGATTTGTTTAGGGGTTCTCAGCTTTGTCAGAGCCTCTCACACGTTTGACTAAGAAGAATGCCAAATTTTTGTGGGATGAAGAATGCGAGCAAAGTTTCCAAGAATTAAAGTAGCGGCTCGTCACTGCACCAGTACTGACGATTCCATCAGGAGGTGATGGGTATGTGATTTACAGTGACGCATCTTTTAGAGGATTCAGGTGTGTACTAATGCAGCATGGTAGGATGGTGGTGTATGCGTCCAGGCAGTTAAAAGAATATGAAAAGAACTACCCTACTCACGATTTGGAATCGGCTGTGGTTGTACATACACTGGTGATCTAGAGACATTACTTATATGGTGAGAGGTGTGAAATATTTTCTGATCACAAGTGCCTAAAGTACATCTTCACACAGAAAGAGTTGAATATGCGCCAGAGGAGATGGTTAGAAATCATCAAGGGTTACGACTGCACCATTAGTTACCACCCAAGTAAAGCAAATGTGGTGGCTAATGCATTGAGCCATAAATCAGAAAATATAGCACAACTAGTTACAGTAGTTCAGCACCCAATTTAGATGGATTTGGAAAGGCTCGACGTGGAATTAGTAGCAGATGATCCTCAGGCTTTTATTGCCAGTCTGGTTATACAGCCTACACTTTATGAAAGGATTAAAGCTGCTTAGGGGAATCATCCAGAATTGGTAGAAGTGATAGCTAGAATACAGGACAGTCAGGGAGAAGAATTCAGCATTTCTGATGATAGGGCCTTGAGATTTCGTACTAGATCGTGTGTGCTTGCAGATGACAGTATTAGGAGGATGATTTTAGAGGAGGCACACAGATCTATATACACTATTCATCCTGGCAGTATGAAAATGTATAGGGATCTGTAGGAGTATTTCTGGTGGAGTGGCATGAAGAGGGAGATTGCAAGATTTGTACAGCAGTGTTTGATGTGCCAGCAGGTTAAGGCTAAGCACCAGAGGTTGGTTGGTCAGTTGCAGCCACTTTTTATTCCCGAATGGAAGTGGGACCATGTATCCATGGATTTTGTCACTGGGTTACCGTTGACGCTGCATGGTCAGAATGCTATCTGGGTAATTGTTGATAGGTTGACGAAGACAGCGCACTTTCTTCCCATGAAGGTTAGCTACCCTATGAACAAGTTAGCAGAGATTTACATTCAAGAGATTGTTCAACCCCATGGAGTGCCGATATCCATAGTCTCAGACAGTGATCCACGTTTTACATCGTGGTTCTGGAAGAGTTTGCATGAGGCATTGGGAACTCAACTAGCAGTCAGCACCGCCTTCCATCCTCAGACGGACTGTTAGATAGAGAGAACTATTCAGATACTTGAGGATATGTTACGAGCGTGTGTATTGGATTTTGGGAGTAGCTGGACTTAGTATATGCCATTGGTGGAATTTGCCTACAACAACAGCTACCAGGCAAGCATTGGCATGACTTCTTATGAGGCACTTTATGGTAGGAAGTGTCGTTCTCCTTTATACTGGAGTGAGCTGGGTGAGAACTGAGTTTTGGGGCCAAAGATAGTTCAACAGGCATACGATAAAGTCCGACTCATTTTAGATCAAATCAGCGTAGTACAAAGTCGGCAGAAAAGCTACGTAGATACTCGCCGCTGGGAATTGGAATTTGAAGTGGGTGACCATGTATTTCAGAAAATAGCACCACTGAAAGGAATCATGAGGTTCGGGAAGAAGGGTAAGTTGAACCCTAAGTTCATTGGCCCATTCGAGATAATCGAGAAGATTAGGTCAATTGCCTATCGGCTGGCTTTACGGTTGTCTCTATTTAGGATTTACGACGTGTTTCATGTCTCTATGTTGAGAAAATATGTCCCAGATCCTTCTCATGTCATCAGCTATGTAGAATTGGAACTCAGGGGTGATCTAGCATATGAGGAAGCTCCAGTATATATCTTAGATAGAAAAGAACAGGAATTACGTAATAAGAAGATACCGCTGGTAAAAGTCCTGTGGAGGAATCACGCGATAGAAGAAGTTTCGTGGGAGCTTGAAAGCGAGATTAGATAGAAATACCCCCGCCTGTTTAGTGGGTTATAGCAGTGACGTATAATTAAGGTAATAGTAATTTTATTTTGTTTAAACAATGGAATTGTAATGTAGTGTATAGGAATGGTAGTATTTTGGTTTTGGGGGAATTTTCTTTTATACTTGTAATCTCCCAAAACTACCCACGTAACCATGGTATTCCTTCGCCATAAGTGAGGATAGGTAATAAAATAAGTAGACCATTTTGCCTTTAAAGGATGATGAGATATATGAATAGTAAATTTTGAGGACGAAATTTTATAAGGAGAGGAGAATGTAACGACTTGAAGAATAAGGGTATTTAAATAATAAAGAGGGATAGAAATGGGAACAGAAATAGAAGGAGGTAGCGGACGAAGTGTTCGTCAACGACATTACATTTTGGATATAATAACCCAAGGGATTTTCTCACGACCTCGTCGACGAGGGAACAAGAGGGCCTCGTCAACGAAGACAAGTTTCGTCAACGAGAAGATACTAAGAGAGGATTTTTGGTAGTTTAAAATTTGTCGACGAGGGTGCAGGTTCGTCGACAAACTTTCTACAGGACTCATCGACAAGGTGACGTGTCTCTTCGACGAATCCGGCTCTATAAATAGCTAAAAGTTGGATCTTTTATGCAGAAATTTATAGAAATTCACTCCCTCTCTCTCTCCTACGGCTCCACCTCCATCTCTCTTTGATTTCGGCCTCGTCGTTCACCTAATCAACGATCTGAGGCCACCACGACTCTCCTGGGGAAGTTCTTTCCAAGTCTGCTAGAGCGGATCATCGGTGGGACGAAGTTGGATTTCGTCCCAAATCCAGGGTAAGGTCTTTTAAGCAAAATTTGGCTTTCCAAAAGTTATAGGAAATATAGTAGACGTAGAAATAATGATGTTTTGTTCTAGAATATATGGTTTTCAGGGTTTTGAGTGGAGAACCCAACGGGTGTAAGACCCATTACCGTGAGGGGTTTTTAACAGGAAATCAGGTCAGAGAAATATGCTATGCTAGGCAATTCAAGTATGTTTACAGTATAAATTATACGTTATTATCAAATTATTATTCATAACAGAAATTTATACAGTTTATCAAGTATGTTTACTATGTTTTAAATTATTGTATGCCTTGGGAATATATATATAGTACAGAGACATGCTTTACAGTATTTTTCAAAGTTATGTTTTACAGATTATATAGACAATGAATATATTTTATAGTAATTACAGAATACCATGATTATACAGTTGATACAGATACAATTTACAATACCATGACACATAGTTTTACAGTTCATTTCAAAAATAATATTGATATAGATACAGTTTATCATAGTGTCATGATTCATACAGTTATTACAGAATCATGGTAAAACACATAGTTATATATAGAATTGTACGATATAGCATCAGACCCTGTTGGACCATACAGTTTACAGAGCATGATACTGTAGCTATGTATAGTATAGAGTGCAACCACCTATTCAGATAATACATGGTATAAGTTGATCATATAGAGCCCACGAGTGGATAGGCTCCTCATCAAATATAGGTTTAGGAGGGCTGATCAAACTGACAGAGTATAGTGGTTTATCCTGGTCGATCAGCCAGGGTAGATCCCGCCTATGGGCCGCACAACCCTGTCATGAGGGATTAAATCATGACATACAGTTATCCACAGGAAAGTTTTCAATTATTATATGTATATACATTTTTACAGTAACAGTAGGTGTACTTATGTATAGTAGAAGTATTATGAAGGGAAAACCTATAAAAACATATGTGTTAAGCAACATGGGTACAGGTGGTGGATTTACGAGTTATTTGTTCTTGTATTCTCATATTCAGTTATACATGATTATATAGAGACAAATTTTCATAGTAATAACTCATTTGCCACACACTAACAATAGCATATTTCTTCTTACTGAACGTCGTCTCATCCCATTGCCTTAACATTTTTTTCAAGTGATCCAAGTAGGCAAGCAGATCAGGCTTGTAGATAGAGGGTCTTTAGTATTACCCTGAAAGTAGAGTGAGTATTTTTGGGAGTATTTTTTAATAGCCCTAGCCAGTTGAGGGTATTTTGGGAAACAGTCATGTATGTAAATTTTGGGAAACATTTTAGCACTCTGTTATTGTATATATTTATAATGGTTGTGTTAATATGAATTCTACTTCTTGCTGCTTAGGTTGATGGTTTGGTTTAGTCTAGTAGGTACCAGAGCATTATAAAAAAAAAATTTCAATACTGGAAAATAAATAGCCGGTCATTACACACTGCGCATTAATTTGCACAACAAATTGGTATCAAAGCTATTGAATATAATGGTTGGGATTTCTTTTATGAAGTTCAACGAATCAAGAAATTTTTGACAATGGTAGAGGAGGGTTAAGGACTTGTTAGTACAATAGGGTATGGAGAAGATATTAAACAGAAGGCAACCAGAAGGCATAGACAACATGAGTTGGAAGGAATTGGAAGCGAAGGCTGTGACGACTATCAGGCTTTATCTAGTTGATGACGTAATGTATCACGTCATGGATAAGGAATCGCCAGTGGCAGTTTGACTGAAATTGGAGAGTTGATATATGTCCAAGTCGTTGACGAGTAAGTTATATATATCTTAAGCAGAAACTGTATGGGTTTAAGATGCCAGAGGGTTTGGATCTGAATTAACACATCAACGTGTTCAATCATATCATTAATGATTTGAAGCAAGTTGATGTGAAGTTTGAAGACGAAGACAAGATGTTAATGTGACACCTCGAACCCGCCAAGTGAAGTCCGGGTGCCACGTGTTCCAATCACCTATATCTAATACCATAATTAACATGCACGCAGCAAAATATAAATAAATAACCTCAAATAAATACCAAAGTTCTATATAACAACCCAAAAATGAACACTACAACATCCATATATCCGTATCCACAACCATCATTTAAAACATAACCTATTAAAAATATATCTGTATATATTCCATTATCTCACAATACCCTAAAAAGAACAACCAAAAAGACAATCCCAGCCTAGGCCTTCAAACCCAATCTCCAAAAGAACCTAAAAAGTTGTTAATCCACTAAGGTGAGACACTTCTCAATAAGGGTGGAATAAATTATAACAGTGTGTGACAAATGAGTTTTAACATTTATATATCAAAATAAACTGTTTCTCATATAACATTAATAACAACTGAGAAAATGTATCATTAATAACATCACTAACATCTAATATCATACACACATCTAATATGTACAAGTACATAATTTTTATACAGGGAAAAGTCCCCGAGGATAGGGAAAATTACCCGCCCATACAAGTAGCTTCCCTCTGCTCTGGTACTAAAAATTACCTACCAGAGCACTCACCTTACTCAGTAAGCCCTCGGGTGAAGAATTACCTCGCCGTTAGTAAACACATTTTTATTATTTTAAAGGCGAAAGTTTCCGAGGATCGGGATGTCTACCCGCCTATACAAGTAGCATCCCTTTGCACTGATACCAAGAAATTACCTAATAGAGCACTCGCCTTTCTTAACAAGCCTCCGGAGGTATGTTTACCTTGCCGCATGCACACACATGCATTCACAATATGCTATATCATTATTATTATGTTTTAATTAAAATCACATGCACAACACATCCACATAGGAATCATGCAACTTATACTTTGTCTTCCAATGTCCTCAGTACGTGGCCCACACAGAGCAACTGCGTACATATCAGTACATGGCCCGCACAGGCACCTACGTACTTCTTATCTACACGTGGCCCACACAGGCACCACTACCCACACAAGGTACATAACATGGCCCACACAGGCGCCACCATCCACACAGGATAAATAACATGGCCCACACAGGCGCCATTATCCACACAAGATATAACCGGTCCCACACAGGCACCACTCCAGCTTCCGCGACACGTGATCCATACAGGCACCACTATTCACCAGTATCCAATCCCCATGACCTACCCATAGTACATCAGTAGAACAAATTCCTCGACTTGCCAATGTCCTACCCAATATAAATGACAATATGACGAGCTCCATGACCTACCAGCGTCATACCATGATTTATATCTAGACAATATAACAACCTCCTCATGCCAACGTTATATTGAGATGCATATGAATAACCACACCAGTTAGTTCACACAGACGCATCAATGCATTACCACACAGATATCTAGCATATCCACTTTCCCACACAGTAATCCAATCGATCAATCCATTTCCACACATAAGTCAAACATAGCAATTCATTCATCATGTCATAATCATTCCAAGCATCCCCACATGTAAACCCAAATGCCACAGTAATTCATATTCAATTTATTAGGAAAAACTGTTCCCATATCACACGAATTTAATATCATATGCAATTGTCCCAAATATGAACCTTAAATAAAATCATCATTTTCTAGTACTCAAGCTGTTTTAGAAAAAAATTATATAAATAAATATTAAATTTCATATGCTCGTAAATAATAAGTTCACCTTAATAAAATACTGATATAATTTTATTCCACCTTACCTGATTTCCTAAACCACGCCTGCAGAGTTCCCAAAATTATACTCGCAGCGCTCACCCGAACCCTGATTCAATCGAATCATCCCCAATAAAATATTATTTTAACCTTTCCTAATTTACATTAATTAAATAAAAATTAATTCCTAAATAACCCATTTATCCTAGTTTTGAGGCTATTTCTACGACCCCACGAGAAATCTGCTCAATTAGACTTGTAGAAAATCATCCCTAGATTCTCGTGATAGTGTCTGATCGCCCATTTGGCTTAAAATTTAAGAAAAATTGATGTAAGAATGAGAATTTGCCTTACCCCAGGAGATATGCCTACGTTGCTCCTAGAACAAATCCACTTCGGTAGAAATCTCGGTGGCGGAGAATGGAGTCTAGTGGTATTTTTGAATTTTCAATTGGGCGAGAATCCGCTGCGAAATTGTAGAGAGAGAGAAGTGGAGAGCATGAGATTTTTTTTTTCTTTCTTTCCCTTTCCTTCTTGTGTGAATCTTTCTTTTTTTTTCCTTCTCCTCTATTTGCTCCAGAAAGCTTAGCCACTAAGTTTTTTTTTTTTTTTTTCTTTCCTTTATCCTTACTTAATACTTTTATATATACTTATATATATATATATATATATATATATATATATATATATATATATATATATACCCACAATCCTCAAATTTCTTAATTTAATTAATTTTCTTAATAATAATAATATTTTTTAATTAATTATTTTATTTTATTTTTTTGGTCGTTACATTCTCCCTTCCTTATAAAATTTCGTTTTCGAAATTCGTTAATAAATTCTTTTACAAAGCTTTAAAATTACTTAATCATCAATGTACCACAAATTCAACCAGCTTATCCCCAAACCAACCTAACTCTCAAGTTCTAATTCTAAGTTCCAGTCTCTTTGTTTAGAAACATCACTGTCAACAGATTTACCGTTGTTTTTTGAAACTAGCAGGATTCAGAAACTCACAGAAGTCCATCAAGGGATTTCTACCTCTAAGCTACAAAACAAAACTCAAAATCTCCTATCAACATCCTAATCTACTAATTCCTATCCTTCTCCTTATTCGTACCTATACTCTAGTATTAATCAATCCTAAAGTCTGTAGAACCTATAACCTAATACTCTCATACCACAATGTGACACCCCGAAACCCGCCAAGTGGGGCCCGGGTGCCACGTGTTCCAATCACCATTATCTGACACCATAACTAACATACACGCAGTGGAATATAAATAAATAACCTCAAATAAATATCAGAGTTCTATATAACAACCCAAAAACGAACACTACAACATCCAGATATATGTATCCACAACCATCATTTAAAACATAACCTAGTACAAATATATATATATATATATATGTATATATTTTAGTATCTCACAATACCCCAAAAAGAACCACCAAAAAGACAATCCCAGCCTAGGCCTTCGAATCTGATCTCCAGAAGAACCTAAAAAGTTGTTAATCCACTAGGGTGAGACACTTCTCAGTAAGGGTGGAATAAATTATAACAGTGTGTGACAAATGAGTTTTAACATTTATATATCAAAATAAACTGCCTCTCATATAACATCAATAACAACTGACAAATGTATCATTAATAACATCACTGACATCCAATATCATACACACATCCAATATGCACAAGTACATAATTTTTATGTAGGAGAAAGTCCCCGAGGATAGGGAAGATTACTCGCCTATACAAGTAGCTTCCCTCTGCTCTGGTACTAAAAATTACCTACCAGAGCACTCACCTTACTCAGTAAGCCCTCAAGTGAAGAATTACCTCGCCGTCAGTAAACACATCTTTATTATTTTAAAGGCGAAAGTTTCCGAGGATCGGTATGTCTACCCATCCATACAAGTAGCATCCCTTTGCACTGATACCAAGAAACTACCTAACAGAGCACTCGCCTTTCTCAGCAAGCCCCCGACAGTATGTTTACCTCGCCGCATGCACACACATGCATTCACAATATGCTATATCATTATTATTATGTTTTAATTAAATTCACGTGCACAAAACATCCACACAGGAATCATGCAACTTATACTTCGTCTTCCAGTGTTCTCTGTACGTGGCCCACATAGGCACCTACATACTTCTTATCTACACATGGCCCACACAGGAACCACTACCTACACAAGGCACATAACATGGCCCACACAAGCACCACCATCCACACAGAATAAATAACATGACCTACATAGGCGTCATTATCCACACAGGATATAACGTGGCCCACACAGGCACCACTCCAACTTTCGTGACACGTGGCCCACACAGGCACCACTATTCACTAGTATCCAATCCCCATGACCTACCCGTAGTACATCAGTAGAACAAGCTCCTCGACCTGCCAATGTCCTACCCCATATAAATGATAATATGACGAGCTCCTCGACCTCCCAGTGTCATACCATGATTTATATCTAGGCAATATAACAACCTCCTCATGCCAACGTTATATTGAGATGCATATGAATAACCACACTAGTTAGTTCACACAGACACATCAATATATTACCACACAGGTATCCAGCATATCCACATTCCCACACAGTAATCCAACAGATCAATACATTTCCACACATGAGTCAAACATAACAATTCATTCATCATGTCATAATCATTCCAAGCATCCTCACATGCAAACCCAAATGCTACAGTAATTCATATTCAATTTATTAGGAGAAATTGTTCCCATGTCACACGAATTTGATATCATATGCAATTGTTCCAAATATAAACCTTAAACAAAATCATCATTTTCTAGTACTCAAGTTGTTTTAGAAAAAAATCATATAGATAAATTATAAATTCCATATGCTCGTAAATAACTAGTTCACCTTAATAAAATACTGATATAATTTTATTCTCTCTTACCTAATTTCCTGAACCACATCTGCAGGGTTCCCAAAATTATACTTGCAGCGCTCACCCGAACCCTTATTCAATCAAATCATCCCTAATAAAATATTATTTTAACCTTTCATAATTTAAAATAATTAGATAACAATTAATTCCTAAATAACCCATGTATCCCAGTTTTGGGGCTATTTCTACAACGACCCCACGAGAAATCTGCTTCGCTAGACTTATAGAGAATCATTCCTAGATTCTCGTGATGGTGTCTAATCACCCATTTGGCTTAAAATTTAAGAAAAATTGAGACAAGAATCAGAATTTGCCTTACCACAGGAGATATGCCTACGTTGCTCCTACAACAAATCCACTTCGGTAGAAATGTCAATGACAGAGAATGGAGTCTAGTGGTATTTTCAGATTTTCAATTGGACAAGAATCCACCGCGAAATCATAGAGAGAGAGAAGTGGAGAGCGTGAGAGTTTTTTTTTTTCTTTCCCTTTCCTTCCTGCGTGAATCTTTTTTTTTTTTTCTCTTCTCTTTTTGCTCCAGAAAGCTTAGCCACTAAGTTTTTTTTTTCTTTCCTTTATCCTTTACTTAATACTTTTATATATATATATATATATATATATATATAATTTATCCTTATATGTATTTAAGTATATATGCACATATATATACCCATAATCCTCAAATTTCTTAATTTAATTAATTTTCTTAATAATAATTAATTAATTAATAATAATAACTTTTTTAATTAATTTTTTAAACAAAAAATTTTGGTTGTTACAATTAATGCTGTTGAATTCCCTATCTACGTCTCCTTCGTATGAAAAATTAGTTACGACTCTGACATGGGGAAAAGAAATTCTGAAATTGGAGGATATCACAAGTGCTCTTTTGGGTTTTCATTAGAGGAAGAAGACCAACAATGAGAATTCTCAAGGTGAAGGAATTGTGGCCAAGGGTAACCAGGATCGTGGGAGAAGCAAGTTCCGAAGTGGACTGAGTAACAATAAATCTCAGTCAAGTTTCAAGAAGAGAAAGGATGTACAGTGTTTTGAGTGCAGAAAAAAGGAGCACGTAAAATAAGATTGTCCAAAAAGGAAGGAGGGAAAGGCAGAAAATAAAGAGGTTCATCAAAATCTGCAAATGCAGTGGAAGAAGGATACTTAGAGAACAGTGATGGTGATATGCTTTCAATTTCATCCAGTTCAGATCGTCTCATAGATTCTTGGATCTTAGATTCGGCGTGCTCCTATCACATGACACCAAATAAAGACTGGTTCACCATTTACAAGTTGGTAAATTCTAGTTTTATTTTAATGATAAGTGATACTTCATGCAAAATTTTTGGAACAGGGAATATCAAAATCAAAATTTTTTATGGTGTTGTGAGGACATTATGTGATGTTAGGCATATACCGGAGTTAAGGAAGAATTTGATTTCATTGGAAACTTTAAACTAAAATGGGTTTAGTTACAAGTATGCAAGTGGGATAATGAAAATGAGTAAAGGTGTTTTAACCATGATGAAGGGGTAAAAATCACCAGGGAATATCTATACACAGGTACTATAGTGGTAGGTGGAGCTGCAACTACAAAGTTTAAGTCGAATAGTACTATCTTGTGGCATATACGGTTAGGGCATATGGGTGAGCATGGGATGACGGAGCTTCATAAGAGAAATCTTTTGAAGGGTATCAAAACATGCAACTGAATTACTATAGGTATTGTGTGCTTGGGAAACAGAATAGGGCCGCCTCTTGACTATATTCATTCAAATATTTAGGGGCCGCTAAGGGTAGCATGACGAGGAGGATATATGTATTTCATGAATTTTATTGATGATTACTCATGAAAGATCTGGGTATACTTCATGCGACACAAGTCAGAGACATTTGTCAAGTTTAAATTGTGAAAAGCTGAAGTAGAAAACCATACCGGGAGAAAAATCAAATGCCTCAGGTCCGACAGTGGTATTGAGTACACTGATTCGAGGTTCATGGAGTTGTGCGAGCAGCATAGCATTAGAATACATTTCACAGTATGCAAGACATCACAATAGAATGGTGTGGCACAAAGAATGAACCGAACTATAGCTGAAAGAGCTATGTGTCTTAGGTTAAACGCATGGTTTGCAAAGAGCTTTTGGGCAGAGGCAGAAAATATGGTGTGTTTCTTGATTGAAAGATCACCAAGGGCAGTAATATATGGGAAACTTCTAGCCTATGTGCACGTTTCTAGTGAGGAGAGATCAAAGTTTGATGCAAATTCTAGATAATATATCTTTCTAGGATATTTGAAAAGGGTGAAAGGGTTCAAGCTATGGGATCCAAAGGCAAATTAACAAAGTGGTGATAAGTAGAGATGTGGTTTTTGATGAGAAAGTCATGTTGTAGCGTACTCAAGAATAAAAAGAGAAACAAGCGCCAGAAAACTATAGTAGCAACGAACATCTAGTGCAGGTGGAGCTAGAGACTTAAGGTGGAGATAACTAAAAACTAAAGTGTAGTCCCAAGAAGAGAGGGGGGGGGGGTGAATTGGGTTATTAAAATTCCAATTAAAACATTTTATGAATTCTTTAACTTAATTTAATTCTTTCAACGAATCCTTGATTTCTTGTTGATTTAGCAACAAAAGCTTAATTCTTTTTTATACAATCCACAACACAATTAAACAAACAATCAACCATGCCAAACTTTAAAACCAATTAATCAAATCCCCAAAATATTCAATCAAGGTATGCTATGCAATTCTTTTAGCTTTTCCAAGAATTCAAGATGTTTAGTTTGTTTGCAGCCCTGTAGTGAATGAAATTTTGAATCAAGCCCTATATTTATGAAATTTGTTTCTCAATTTGATATTTAATAAAACATCTGCACTCTATCAAAATTCCGATTTCAAATAAACCTTTAGTTAATAGGTTTTGGGATGTTAAACAATCAATGTACTCCCTTATGGTTTCTGTAAAGTATTGATCAACCAACGTACTCCCTTTTGGTTTCCACAAGCCTAAAAACAAATTAAACTTCAGCTTTATTTAAAATCCAATATACGTAGTTTTTAAGATTAATGAATTTAAAACATCCATGCAATTTATATGTGCTGAAAATAAAGAGAGTAAGGGAAAGAGAGTGACACTAGGTTTTTATGAGGTTCGATTTTTCCCTAGCCTACGTCCTCGTCTTTGGCAAACCACCAAAGGATTCCACTAAATCATTTCCTTTCTGGGCGGAACAACACCGTTACACACTTTTTCAGTAGGTTAGAGCTCGCCTCTCCATATGATATCCCCTCACTCAGTCACTCCTTCAGTTAGGCTAGAGCTATACCTCTCTAAGCGATACCCCACGCTTAGCCAACGATCCAAACACCTTGGAATCGTCAAAATCACTGCAAGACAATATAAAAGAAGGTGTACTTGAGTTGCTCTCAAAAGAGCTTATTAGAACAAATTCAATCTATATACTTCAAAGCAATTCAAATATGAAAATCAAATTGAAGCACGAAGCGTATATCACCAAATGATTCTTTCAATGAATGAAAGATTTAGAACTTGATGCACAATTTCAGTGATGAAAGCAGTACTTCAGTAGGATTCGTGCACAAGATGAGAGTGAGAGAGCCTTTGAGAGTTTGAGAACAATTGAGTGAGTATGAGAGCTATAATTGATTCTTGGTGATTGAGTTAATTGATCTTGGGTGTATTTATAGTGTTAGAAAAAAATTTCAACTTGATCCCCAAGTTTACTTGGAGTCGTGTCCAAGTTTTGAACAGGTTTGAGCCCCAAGTAATTTATTTTTCAAAAATATGTCTGTTATAAAATTTAAAATGTCGCATGGCAATAGCCTAAGGGGTTCTCTTCGGTCACCTGTCAATGAATTACATAGCTAAAATACATAGGCAGTAGGGTGGCAGTCGCCTGTCACTTTGGGGTCAGGCGCCTGTCACTGAAGTTCTCTATTTTAAAAAAAAAAAATGGACAGAAGGGTGACAGTAGCCTGATGAAACTTGGTCAGGCTTCTCATTTTGCATCGTCAGGGGCTTGTTAAGGTCCAGACAGTAGCCTAATGACCTTTTGTCTGTGTATTTTAAAAACCTTAAAGTGGCAGCCTACTGACAGATTCAGTTAGGCTCCTGTCAAGACAAAATTCTGGTTTTTAAAATATTTTTTTACTAACTCTCTTTGCTCCTCATTTCTTGGAATGTCAATTTGTTTTCTTTAAAAAATAGGTTCCAAGTGTTAAGAATAAGCTCTCTAAGTCTCTTTTTCCTAATAAGCTTCAAAATGATTTCATACTCGAACTATACTTGAAGTACCTACAATACATATCCTAATTAACTCTCTTCAATTCTTTGAACTCTTTGAGAATATTCATGAAGTTGTTGCTTTGTGTTTCTGAGCTTCATGTTTCTTTGAACTTTCAATATTGATCACTTGAGTTGATATAAGCTTTCAAAGTGTTCCTTGTGATCTTTATGAAGTATGTGGTCCTTAATCTAGTTTTCCTGAAACATCACAACTTTGAAACAATCAAGTAACCTTACTTTGTTATCATCAAAATCAAGATTCGTAAGCCTTGTTTAGGCCAACAATCTCCCCTTTTTTTATGATGACAAATAAGGAGTAAAATTAGGTAAGCCTTAAAAGACTCCCCCTTACAATAAGCATAAAACTTCAAAGTTTAACATTATAGCATAGTTTCATATACTTCAAATATTTATTATAGCATTTATTTCATATCAAGCATGCTCATTCATAATCATTACATATCACACATTGTTCATTAAACATCATGCATGTCACATATTGTTCATTAAACATCATACAGATCACATATTGTTCAAGTTCAAGATCATTCAATATCAAAAACTTCTCCCCCCTTTTATTTTTCAATACCATGCTCAATTTTTACTCAAAACTTTTCTCCCTTTTGACCTCAATCAAAAAGAGTAGGATATAAAAAATGATTAAGTTCAAATAAAATCATATTTTGAGCATATGAATATCAAACATGTATATTAAGCATATGTACACACTCAATTCATTATTTTTCAAAATGGCATGTGTAGTGAGCTTCAATTGTCAAATAATCATGTATATTTCATATTTTTCATTAATTCATGATACCAATTGAACTTTTGAATTTGTGATACCAATTAAAACATTAAAGAACAATACTAATTGAATATTTCATTAATTCATGATATCAATTGAAAAATTAGGGAGAAACAAAACATAGTGCAAGCAATAAGTCATATGACTCCCCTTGAATTTAATACATTCAGATTTGATACCAATTATGCTTTTAAATTTATCATCTCATGAATTCTTAAAAATTTGAAAGAAAAATTTTAAAATCCAATTCACCCCCCCCCCCCTCTTGGGACTACACCTTTGTTTTCAATTGATATTAGAACAGGGTTATAACAAATCCTAACAAGTAGTTATATGAAGATCTATATGGCACACATAGGAGCAGCTCCCTTCAAAGAGAGTCAATCCTCAAGCCGGCCTCCCATCTTTTGTGGTTTGAACTATACTTTTTGGAAACAGCGTATGAGAATTTACCTTCAAACCATGGATTGGAAAGCTTGGGAGGTTGTCATGGATGGTGATCTAATTCCTACCAAAACTAGTAGATGGAAAACAAATTCCTAAGGAGAAAAAGGACATGACTGAAAGAGACCATAAGATGTTACAAATAAACTCTAGTGCTATGAATGCATTGTATTGTGCCCTTGATATGAATGAATTTAGTAAAGTAATGGCTTGCAAATAGGCCAAAAAAATATGGGACAAGCTAGAAGTAACCTACGAAGGCACTATAGATGTTAGGGATAATAGGATTGATATGCTTACAAGCGACTATGAAGCTTTTAAGATGAACCCAGATGAATCCATAACTAGCATGTACACAAGGTTCACCCACATAATTAACTCACTCAATGCTTTAGGAAAAACATACACTAATTATGAAATGATTAGAAAAATTCTTAAAGGGCTGCCACCTATATGGGAACCAAAAGCCACTGCTATAACGGAAGGAAGAAATTTGAAAAATACTTTCTTAGATGAACTTATAGGTTCTCTCATCACCTATGAAATGACAATGAATGAAAGAAGTGGAAAAACTAAAACCCAAGAATCCATAGCCTATAAAGCTTCAAAAGAAAACCCTAGTAGTGAAGATGAAGAGGATGAACTAACCTTCATATCCAAAAAGCTAGCAAAAATTCTTAGAAGGAAGAATAAATTCAAAAGAATAATCCAAAACTCGGAATCAGATGAAGAAGAAACCAATACAAAGAAATCAAAGAATAAAATTCCCACATGTTATAATTGCAAAAAAGGATGGATATATAAAACTGGAATGTCCACTACTTAAGAAAGATTCTAAGAAGAAAAACAAAAAGGCCATGAAAGCCACCACTTGGGATAATTTGAGCACAAGTAGTTCGGAATATAAATCAAGTGACCAAGAGGTTGCTTATACTTGCCTCATGGCATGGGATGATGATGAAGAACATTGTTCCTCATCCAAATTGGATAAAGAGTTTAGTAGTGATTCAACTAATGAAACCGATGATGAGAGTATGCCATCTTATGAAGAACTTCAAAATGATTTACTCAAGGTGCATAAGATGTTAGTTAATATGACTAAACGATATACTTCATTGAAAAACAAAAATGAAGGTATGATGAAAGAGTTAGAATCCCTTAAAATTGCTGAAAGAGAAAATGATTAAAAAATCAAGAAATTAGAAAGCAAGAATGAAAAGATGATAGAAGATCTTTGATCCCTATCCTTTATGGAATATGAAAAAGACATATATATTTCTGAATTAGAGGATAAGATCAGAAAAATGACTCAAAATCAAGAGAAAGGTGAAAAAATATACAAAATTCATAAATCAATAATCTCAAAAGTCAAATTGAAGATAAAGAAAAGATCATTTACATCTTCACAAAAGGTAAGGAAAACTTTGACAAAATAATAGGCTCACAAAGGATGACCTTAAACAAAGAAGGCATTGGATTTAATGGGGTTGAAAATACAAAGAAAAAGGATCTTTACATGGGTTATTTTTCAAAAGCATCCAAAGATTATGCTAGCACATTTTCTAATGCCTACACTAACACCATATGTTACCTATGCAAGAAAAAGGGTCATATAAAGTTTGAATATCTATTTAAAAGAAAGGGTGTAAAAACTAAACAAGTATGGAGAATAAAAGGAACATCCCTTGTTAAACCTACCGAACCCAAGAAGGTATGGGTACCTGGATAAAAAACCTTGTATAAGACAAATAAATAACATTGTTGGCCAAAATCATAGGATTATTCATACAAGCTTAAATTAAGAAAGTTTTAAAATTTGGAAAAAAAAAATATGAAGTTTTGAAATCCATATGAAATAAAAAAAAAAAATCAAGCTTATTACATGAATATTTTGATTAAGAAAAATTTTGAACAAAATAAGAAACATTTAAGAATGAGAGATACTTGAGAACAACTTGAACAATATTGTGGCACAAAGCAAATGAAAATGAAATACTCCCTGCTTAAATATTATGCTGATTGGCTATATACTACATGTGTACATCTTGAAATCTTCAAAGACATGAAAATAACTTATGGTATATGGCTCACTATGTTGCAAATTTAAGCATGAGATTATTGAGCATAAGCATGAATTTTGATATGAGATTAATTCTTGACCATGTATGCTTTTGATGAATCACATGGATAAACTTACTGCTCTTTATATTGATATCTAATAGTAGTTATATTGGTATCCATGAGCTATGCATAATATGATATTGGCTTTGGTATCTATAAAGTACTTTGGTATCCATGAATATTTTAATTGATATCGCAATATAAAAAGCTCACTTGGTATCACAATCTAAAAGTTCAATTGGTTTTTGAGCATGTTAAGTATTATTATATCTATGAGCATGGTATGACAATGATGATATTTGTATTTGATACATGATATGAATCAATGTTTTTGAAACATGGGATGATAAAAGCATAATTGGGAACACTATTCTATTTTCAATTGATAACAAAACTGAATATATTAAATTCAGGGGGATAGTTATGACTTATTGCTTATATTATGATTGTCTCCCTATTTTTCAATTGGTATCAATTGGTATCATGAATTTTAATTTGGTTCGTATTATTTAATGTCTAAATTGATATCACAAATCAAAAGTTAAAGTGGTATCATGAAATCATCAATTGGTATCTTGAATATGTCAAAGGGAAAAATGTTGTTAGTAAAGATGTTACAACACAGATGCATGACTAATAAAACACACTACATTGAAAAATAATAAAGTGAGTGTATACATATGTTGATTTGCATGTTTGATGATATGCTCAAAGTGTGACTTTATTTGAACTTAATCATTTTTTTTTTACTCTTTTTGATTGATGTCAAAATGGGGAGAAGTTTTAAACAAAAATTGAGCATGAACATAATATATATCAAAAGGAGGAGAAGTATTTGATATTGATTGATAAACTTGAACTTGAATGAAGTGATGAGCATGATTGTAAAAGAGTTTTTTAAATTAATATTGATCTTGCGAATATTGTTAAGATGATGCTTATTGAAAGTGGGAGTCTTTTAAGGCTCACTCCAATTTTTGTTTCTTGTTTGTCATCATCAAAAAGTGGGAGATTATTAGTCTTACAAGGCTTAACATCCTGTTTTGATGCTAACAAACAAGTAGAACATAACATGCTTTGTTTAGTAATGTCTTTACATGCTTGTACTTCAAAGAAGGATGATTATATCAAGCTTAAGGCATGAATTAAAACTTGAAGATCATGAGAGCATTGATATTAAAGAAAAATCTTCAAGAATGAAAGCTCAAGTGATCAACATGGAAAGCTCAAAGATCAATGAAGCTTAAAATCTAAAGCAATATTGAATGATCAAGAGAGATAAATCTTGAAAGCTCACATCAAATTCAGGATCATTAAAGCTCAACAATAAAGAGAACTCAAAGCAAAGAAAATTCAAATGAGTCTTTAGGACAAGTTTTGTAAGTACTTCAAGTATGATTCAAGTATGAATTTTCATTTTGAAGCTCATTAGGCAAATGAGATTTAGAGCCCTTAGTTTTAGATCTTGGAACATATTTTTAAAAGAAAACAAATTGATATTCCAAGAAATAAGCAGGCAAAGAGAGAGAGAGAGAGAGAGAGAGAGAGAGAACAAAACTAAATTTAAAACCAAATTTTTTACTTGCCAGAAGAATGACTCCAGATGGACAGTCTACTGTCATACTGAGGATTTAAAATGGACAAACAAAAACATGTCAGTCAACTGTCTAAGACTTGACATGTGACTGATAGTGTATTTTGAGACGACTGACTGAGTTTTGTTAATCAACTGTCACCTTTCTGTTTGTCTTTAAAACTAAGTTATTCAGTGATAGGCGCTTGACCCCATGTTGACAGGAAACTACCACCCTACTGCCTATGTATTTTATATGAGTAATGCATTGATAGACGACTAACAGAAACCTCACAGTCAACTGCCACGCGGTAGAATTTAAAATACATAACGGACATATTTTGAAAAATTTAATTACTTGGGACTCAAACTTATTTAAAACTTGGACCCTACTCCAAGTTAACTTGGGGAACAAGCTAGATACTTTTCCACTTCTATAAATACACCCAAGTTAAATTGATTTAACTACCAAGAATTAAATTCAGCATTCAATCTCTCTCAATTGTTTTCAAAATTCTCAAAGGCTCTCTCACTCTCAACTTGCACGAATTCTACTGAGAATTTGTTGATTCCAAATCATCAATATTGTGCTACAAATTCTAATTCTTTCATCCATTGAAAGAACCATTTGGTGATATACTTTTAAAGCTTCAATCTGAATTTCATATTTTGAATTACATTGAAGTATATAGTTTTGAAATTGTACTAATCTGCTCTTTGTGAGAGTATACTTGTATGCAGCTTGTATCTTGTGTTTCTTGTAGTTCTTTGGCGTTCCAAGGTGTTTGGATCATTGGTTAAGTATGGGCTATCGCTTACAAAGGTGCTGCTCTAACCTATTGAAGGAGTGACCGAGTGAGGGGATATCACTTGGAGAGGCGGGCTCTAGCCTACTGAAGGAGTGTGTAATGGTGTTGTTCCATCTAGTAAAGGAACTGGTTTAGTGAATCCTTTGGTGGTTTGCCAAAGGCGAGGACGTAGGCTGGGGATAAGCCAAACCTCGTAAAAACTCCGTCTCATTCTCTATTTCCCTTACTCTCTTGACATTCAGCATATAAAAACTGCGTGGATGTTATAATTTTCTTAATTATACAAACTACGTAATTTGGACGTTAAATAAACTTAAAGTTTAATTTTGATTTGGGATTGCGGAAACCAAAAGGGGGTGCGTTGGTTGATCAAAACTTTGTGGAAACCTAAAAAGGAAGTACGTTGTTTGGTTAAGACCCAATGACAAATTCACTAAAGAGTTTATTTAAATTCTGAGTTGTTTGGGAATTGAGTTGTGGTTTGCATTGAAGGAACGATTTCATATATACCGAACTTGGTTCAAATCCACATTCACTACGGTGCTTGATTATAAATCATATACACAGGGCTACATACAACAAAGCTGAATCTATCAAAGTGCTGCATCTTGATTGATTGAATATATTTTGTTTGATTGAGTTTTGTGTTATTGTTAAATCAACCAGGGATTAAGAATTCTTAAAAATTTGAAAGAAAATTTTTAAAATCCAATTCACCCCCCTCTTGGGACTACACCTTTTTTTTCATATATAAATAAATATTAATTAATTAATAATTATTTATTTATTTTGAAATCACTCCAGTAATCTTGTATAACCATTTTTGGGATTATTACATTCTCCCCTCTTTATAAATATTTTGTTCTCGAAATTGTTGTTCATTTGCTTCCTATCCTTAGAGAAAACACTTTCAATTTTATTAATTACTCTCACTTATGGCAGAGGAACACCGTGGTTACAAAGAGGATTCTGGGAGATTACAACTATTCAAAATTCTCCCAAAGCCATTCATATCCCAAAACCAAAAACTCTATCTATCCTGTGTTACACTATACAAATCAAAATACAACATTATTATCCACTCTTATTCTGACTGGCTCAACTCTTAGCTCCACTGAATAGATGTGGGTACCTATGGCGTATATGTTCTTCTAATTCCCAAGAAGCCTCCTCAATGGCATGATTGCACCATAAAACTTTTACCAGTGGAATCTTCTTTGTGTGTAGCTCATATTCCTTCCAGTCTAAAATCTGCACTGACACCTCTTCATAAGCTAAAGTATCACCCAACTCCAATTCTTCGTAACTGATCACATAGGAGGGGTATAAGACATATTTTCTCAACATAGAAAAGTGGTATACGTCAGGGATCCTGGATGGGACCGATGGTAATGCGAACCTATAGGCAACAGGACCCACTCGTTCAAGAATATCAAATGGTCCAATACACTTAGGGCTCAGCTTATCCTTCCTCCCGAACCTCATAACTCCCTTCAACGGTGCCACCTTCTCGAATACGTGATCTCCTGCGTCAAACTCCAATTTTCGCCGATGAGTATCTGCATAACTCTTTTGCCGGCTCTATACTGTTCTGATCCTATCTCTGATGAGTCTAACTTTATCCCGAGGCTGTTGTATCAACTCTAGCCCCAAAATCTGCCTTTCTCCAATCTCCTCCCAGTATAATGGGGATCGAAACTTCTTGTCATATAATGCCTCATACGGTGCCATCCCAATGCTAGCCTGATAGCTGTTGTTATATGAAAATTCGACTAATGGCAAATACTGCATCCAACGACCTCCAAAGTCCAGCACACATGCTCGCAACATATCCTCTAGAATCTGTATCATCCTCCCTATCTGCCCATCTATGTCAGGATGAAAAGTTGTGCTGAACGACAACTGAGAGCCCATGACCCCTTGCAAACTCCTCCAAAAATGAGATGTAAACCGTGGGTCTTGGTCTGAAACTATGGACACTGGCATCCCATGGAGTTTAACTATCTCCTGGATATATATAACTCAGCCAATCTATCCATGGAGTAGTTAACTCTAATAAGCAAAAAGTGGGCAGTATTCATCAGTTGATCCACAACTACCCAAATAGCGTCCTGTCCATACAACTCCGGCGGTAATCTTATGACGAAATCCATCACTATATGCTCCTACTTCCACTTAGGAATGTGGAGTGGCTGCAATGATCCCGCTGGCCTCTGATTTTCAGCTTTCACCTGTTAACATGTCAAACATTGATCCACATACTAGGCTATCTCCCTCTTCATGCTGCTCCACCAGAAAGATTCTCAAAGATCCCTGTACATTTTAGTGCTACTCAGATGTATAGTATACAAGGACCAATGTGCTTCCTCTAAAATAACCCTTTTGATCCCAAGGTCGACAGGAACGCACAATCTGGTACGAAACCTCAAGGCTCCATCATCTGAGATGGTGAACTCTGCCTCCTGACCATTTTGTACCTTCTCCATAAGTTCTACTAACTCTACATCTTTCCTCTGAGCTACTTTAATTCTCTCTTGTAGTGTTGGCTGCAAAACCAGATTAGCAATAAATGCTTAGTGATCGCCCTCTACCTGCTCCATACCAAGCCTCTCTAGATCCATCTGGATCATATGCTGAATATCCATTGCAGATACAAATGAATTCACTAATTTCCAACTCAAAACATCAGCGACCACATTAGTCTTCCTAGGTAGTAGCTGATAATGCAGTCGTAATCCTTTATCAGCTCCAGCCATCTCATTTGCCTCATATTTAACTCTTTTTACGTGAAAAAGTATTTTAAAACCCTTTATAGGACGTATCACTCTCCCTAGCTGCATCAACACGCATCCAAACCCTTTATAGGACGTATCACTGTAAATTTTGAAACCCTCTTTTCCTGAAGGAATCGTCAACACAAGTACAATGATAAGTCGCTACTTCAACTCCTGAAAGCTTCGTTAACACTCATCAAACCACTCAAATTTCATTCCTTTTCTGGTCAATCTAGTCAGTGGCCCTGATAGTTTAGAGAAGCCTTCAACAAACCTGCGATAGTACCCAGCCAATCCTAGGAAACTTCTAATCTCCTATGCATTCTTCGGTCGCACCCAGTCTATTACCACCTCAATCTTACTCGGATCAACATAAATACCATCCTTGGATATAACGTGTCAAAGGAAGGTAACCTGCTCCAGCCCAAACTCGCACTTCTTGAGCTTTACATACAGCTTCCTCTCTCTCTCAACACCTGAAGCACTATCCTCAGATGTTCCTCATGCTCCTCTGGGATTTTTAAATACACTAGTATATCATCAATAAATACTACCACAAACTGATCCAAATATAGGTGGAAAACCTTGTTCATCAAATCCATAAGCACTGTAGGAGCTTTTGTCAAATCAAACGGCATAACCAGAAATTCATAGTGGTCATACCATGTTCTAAATGCCATCTTCAGAACATCTTCTACCCTGATTTTCACCTGATGGTACCCAGAGTGTAAGTCTATCTTTGAGAATATATGTGTCCCCTGTAACTGATTAAACAAATCATCGATACGAGGGAGCGGGTATTTATTCTTTATAGTTACTTTAATTATTTCCTTGTAGTCAACACACATCCTTATCGACCCATCCTTCTTCCTCACAAACAATACTGGCGCTCCCTAGACACACTGGGCCGAATAAACCCCTTATCTAACAGGTTCTGCAACTGTTCCTTCAATTCTTTCAACTCTGTCGGTGCCATTCTATACAGTGCCTTTGAAATTAGCATTGTTCCCGGAACCAAATCAATAACAAACTCTACCTCACGATCAGGAAGTAGTCCCAGCAAATCCTCGAGGAGCACATCAGGAAAATCCCTCACTACTGGGATATTCTCTATCCTTAACTCTCATTCCGATACCGCTTTCAAATAGGCCAAAAATCCCTGACAGCCTTCTTGAAGCAATCTCCTTGCTTGAATGGTGGTTAGTAACTGAGGTGGGGTGCGCACACATGATTCCATGAATCTGTACTCCTGTCCCTCTGGAGGTCTGAACACTACCTCTCTCTTATGGTAGTCAATGCTAGCATAGTGGGTAGCTAACCAATCCATCCCTAAGATTACCTCAAACTCATGCATCTCTAAAACCACCAGATTAGCTCACAAAACCTCCCTTGAATACCCACTAGATAGTCCTTGAGTACCTTTCTGCATATCCCTACAGCTCCAGTTTGCATAGCGACAGACAAGCTAACATCTAACTGCTGAGGTTCAAACCCACACAACTTAACATATTCTCAGGCGATAAAAGAATGAGTCTCCTCGGAATCAACAAAGCGGAAGCATTAAATGATAGTATTGAAACAGTACCTCTCACCACATCTCCTGTCATCTTAGCATCTCCCAACGTTAGTGCATAAACTCACGCCGGAGAAATATTCCTCTATTGTCCGCCTCTGGGTGCCTGGTAGCCTCTCTTATATGGTCAAGGAGCAACGGCTATCGCTGGTGGTGCTTGACAGTTCTCGCTATATGCCCAAGCTGATGGCACCAATAACAAACAACCTCCCTCACCCAGCACTCTCCTGGGTGTCTTCTAAAGCATATGGTGCAAGAAGGGGGCATCTGTCTACCCTGTACTGCTCGATCGCCTCCTCCCTGTCTCCGTCCCCTTCTGCTATCATGCCTCCTCCAAGGCCCACGGCTAGACCCTACCTAAAAATTGAGAGGCACGGGCCTTTTTCCCTGGCTTTGCGCTGCAACACCTCTATGTAGGCTGCTCTCAATCACTACAGCTCTGTTTACTATCTCTAAGAAGTTCTAAGCCCAAAGGCCTACCACTTGCTCATATAAATTCTATCTTAGGCCCTTCTCAAACTTCCTCGCCTTCCTCATCTTATCTAGCACCAGATATAAGGCAATCCGGGATAATTCAATGAATCTAGCTGCATATTGCTACACCGTCATAGGCCCCTATGTCAATTGCATAAACTTTGATGCCTTCGCACTCTTGACAGTAGTGGGGAAGTACTGCTCAAAGAAGATCTCCCTGAAGCAGCTCCACATCATCACCACAGGGTCAGGCCTCTGCTCCTCCAATAATCTCACCGACCTCCACCAGCGTTTTTCTTTCCTAGTCAATTTAAATGTGGCAAATAACACCCTCTGCTCATCTGTACATGGGAGGACTGTCAGTATGTTCTCTATGTCCTGGACCCAATTCTCTACTATTAGTGGGTCCACTCCTCCAGCAAATGATGGGGGTCGCATACGGGTGAACTGCTCAATCATGCAACTCCGCTCCCCCGAGCTCCAAGCCATCACCTGCTATGTGACGCTACATAATACTGTGTTAGGGTCTTCGCCACCCATACTAGAAGGTCTTACTTCATCACCTCTCACACATGTGTAACTGTTCTCCGGATCCATCCTTCAAAGGGAACAACTAGTCTTGGCATACAATTACTATCACACAACCAATGCACTGTTATAACTCATAAATTACTCTTCTACGATCATTTATCTCGACATCCTCAATCCCCATTTAAGATTCAGTCCTACCACTCTAAAACAAGACCCAACAATAGTATCCATGGTTTTCCTAAAATTGTCACCCTAGGAAAAACACAGAAACAACCTCGGTACTCCTGTCTTTATGCTGCAAGATAAAACCTTAAATTCTTATCTCATCCTCTAACAGGAACTAACTCATCTTCCAATCTGCCCTTCTCCTATTTTACTTAAAATTCATTTCTATACTCTAGTATTGTATTCTGCTATTTACTAAAGTCTGCAGAACCTAACAACCTAGGCTCTGATACCAAATTGTGACGCCCCGATTTTTCGTACTAATTTTTTTAAAAATAAATAGCAAATATTCATCAACCATCACATTAGCCACGTCAACAACTCTAATACCACTCACATAACCCGACTCACATTGGGTACCGGGTAAATAGGCATTTTATTTATATTAACCTAACAGCAGAAGACATAATGTACATACCATCCAGAATACAATACCCAGAGTATCAATATACATATACACACATTTTACACACATTTCTATCTCATACCCAAAAACAATACAACCTAAGGGGAATCACACCTCCCTAGTCCAAAGACTCACCCTGTATATCAGGGTCCCAACTCCCTATTATCTCGGAGATCTATCACTTGGTCTATGTCTGTTCCCTGAAAAGTCTAGATAATTCGGGTGAGACATATCTTAGTAGGACGGAATAAATTATTTACAGTGTGTGGCAATATGAGTACATTTATAACACATTTTACTTTTCAAATCATCAGTTCCTCTAAGAAAATGCACCGATTTATATGCTCATAATCATATAAATATAAAACACAGCTTTTATAAGCTTTAAAACCATTTCTCAAGTTCATTCATATACAATCCATATTTACTCGTGAAATTCTCGAGAATAGGGAATCGTAGCTGCCCATACAAGTAGCTTCCCTCTGCCCTGATATCGTTTGTAACCTTACCTGATTAACTTGGATTTGACTACAACGGATACTCATCAGGGTACTCACCTTACTCAGTAAGCTCTCAGGCGGAGAGTTTTACTCCCCTTCAATTATTTATGTTATTAACTCACACATATCCATTTTCTCAATTTCATCATTCTTTATTTCTCATTTTCCATTATTTCTTTCACTTTCCATTTCCATATTCATTTCACTATCCAACACATGAGTATCCTTAGTACCAAGTACTAATCTTGTGTCTATAACTCATGGCTGCCCTGAGGATCTCTTTTCCACGCCATGCTTCCTCCTATGATCAAGGTTGTGTGGCCTGAAGGTTAGATCTAACTGAAATTGGCCAACTCGGTTAGATCAAAATATCATGTCACATATCTTGCGTCTATAGTACAACTGGCTGGCCTATAGCCTTGATCCGGACTCAGGGGGCACAACAACTCTACTAAACAGCTCAGTCAACTTCCATGCCACACGCTCTAAGAGTCCATGTGGTTGCATTATCTCCACTAGCAACGGCACCGTGCTCAATATCACAACCCATTAATAGGGTTTCCATAAACATCCATCTGGGTTATAACTACCACATACCCGCAATGATTATGTGGTATTGACATTTCATCAATTACATTTCAATGATCCCATTGCAGCTTTTGCACTTTGCAATGTTTTCATTTCCCTAGTATTCACAACCAATATTCTCATTTCAATCATCACATTTCAATTTCCATATTGCATTATTCACGTTGCAATATTCTCATTTTGTCATTCTCAACTCAGCATTTATTTTTTCATATTCACATTTCAGTATACTCATTTTAATATTTACATTTCAATATTCATATTTCAATTCCCACATTTCAATGTTCTCATATCAATGCTCATTTCATTCACATACTAGCCTATATCATAATTCACGTGTTTCAATATTTCTCAAAATACCCATACTAGTAATTCACACACTCTCATTTTCATAGAAATCATTTCTATTCACATATAAATACCACATTTCATCATTTTCCACTATCATATCAATAATTCTCATTTTATTATTTTCTTAGAAATTATCCATCATTATATTTCACATTTTCAATATACATCATATGCCACACGAATTTTGTCTAATACTCATAATATACTAATTTTTTAGGTAACTCATCATATTCCATTTTCACAAAATAATTCATTCAGTATTCTCTAAAATAACTGCTATAATTTATTCCCCTTACTTGGTTTCATGAATTACGCCTACAGGGATCTCGAAATTATACCTGCGACGCTCACCCGAGCCCTGAATTCAATAACCTTAGTTCAATCCCAGAATGCCCAATATTCTTACATTTTTAAATCTACATTAATTATATAATAATTAATCCTTAAATAACCCCCTTATCCTAATTTTGGGGCTATGTCTACGATGACCCCACGAGAAATTTGCTCTGCTAGACTTGTAGATCAGAATCATCCCTAGATTCTCGTGGTGGTGCTTGATTGTCCATTTGGCTTAGGATTTTTAAAAAATTGAGGTAAGAGTGAGAATTTACCTTACCCCAAGGGATATGCCTACATCACTTCTACGACAAATCCGCTCTAATAGAAATGTCGATGGCGGAGAATGAAGCCCAGCAGTATTTTTTTATTTTCGATCGGCCCTCATTAGGCCAATGAAATCATGGAGAGAGGGAGACAGGCGGAGATGGGAGAGTGAGTGCTGAAGGTGGGGCGGTCTCTTCGTGAATTCTCCTGAGATGTTATATGTATATATATATATATATATATATATATATAAATGTAAAATAATCTTATATTATTATTATATTATATAATAAATATTAATATATTACTATATTATATTATATTATTAAACTATTAATAATTAATTAATTAATATTTTATTTTTTAGTTTATTTTATTTTATTTTATTTTTTATTTTTTGAAATCACTCCACTAATCTTGTATAACCATTTTTGGGGTTATTACATCCATGGTGATTTGGAGGAGTTGATTTACATGGTATAGTTAGAAGGGCTCAGTGAGCTTAGATAGGAACATTTGGCATGCAAACTAAGGAAATCACTTTACAAGCTAAAGCAGTCTTTGAGGCAGTGATACAGATGGTTTGACTCCTACATGATCCGGATTGGCTACAGGAGATGTCAGTATGATTGTTGCGTCTATGTGAAGATCATTGATAATGATTGATTCATTTTTCTGTTGCTTTATGTGGATGACATGTTGATTACTGCGAAGAGTATGACTGAGGTCAACAATTTGAAAACCTTGTTGAGTAAAGAGTTTGACATGAAGGATTTGGGTACGACCAAGAAGATTCTTGGGATGGAGATTCACAGGGATAGAGCTTCCAGAAGATTGTGGTTATCACATCATGGCTATATTGAGAGGGTGTTGGAGAGGTTTAGCATGGATAATGCAAAACCAATGAGTACACTATTGGCGAATCATTTTAGGTTGTATACCACCTAGTGCCCAAAGACATACAATGACGTTCATAACATGTCAAAGGTCCCATATGCCAGTGTAGTGGGGTGCTTGATATATGCTATGGTTTATACAAAATTGGATCTGGCACAAACTGTCAATATGGTGAGCAAGTTTCTTTCAAATTCGGGTCAACAACATTAGGATGCAGTCAAGTAAATTTTCATATATACTTAAGGGGTACTATAGACTATGACATCATGTTCAATGGGCAAAAGTGTGATCCTTCAGTTCTAGGATATATAGATGCAAACTATGCAAGGGATTTGGATGACAGGAGATCTACCACTGGGTATGTATCACCTTTGTTTGGGGGCCTATTTGTTGGAGGTCCATGGTTCGATCTCTAGTTGCACTATCTACAACTAAATCAAAGTATATGGTAGTGGCTAAGGTTTCCAAGGAAGCGTTATGGCTTACTGGATTGGTTAAGGAGTTGAGTATTTAGCAAGGTGGAATTCAGTTGCATTGTGATAGTTAAAATGTTATTTATTTAGCAAAGAACCAGTTGTATCATGTGAGGACCAAGCATATAGATGTAAGGTTTCACAGGATCAGAGGTGAACTATTGCTTGAGAAAGTTCACACTTCTGAGAATGCAGCAGATATGTTGAAAAAACATGTTACCACTAACAAGTTTAAGCATTGATTGGACATGCTCAATGTCTCCAATTGCTAAATGGGAGGCGTCCCAACCTATTGTCCCAAGTGGAGTTTCGGGTTATGTTTTCATAGTTCTCCTAAGGGGTGAATATTCGCAAAGGTGGAGATTATTGTAGTATGTGGCTTATATTGAGTGGAACACATATTGTTAGTCCTAACAGCTACACTATCTTAGTTTATATGTTTTGATGATATTAACCTATTTGTTGTTTCTAGTATTTTCCATCCTTGTAGATCTTATCTAGTATAGGTACAAGTGTCCGATACACGGAGATACCAAATTAGAAGCAAAGATCGGACCGAGTAGACATCATATAGGAAATATCGGAAGGACGCTGACTTGAAAGCACCAAAGCACATCCTAAAGTTTTTATTGTGTATAAATTAATTGTAATAGGGGTTGTGTGAGTGAGTGCGTATTGTAACTCTTGTGATATGTGTCTTGCATGATTTATGAGTAAGAATTGAGCCATTGCATAAGCATACTAGGACACATGAGCATATAGGATTGCACTAAAGACATAAACACAAACTCACCTTTCATGGCTTTCAAAGTTAAACTTAAAGAGTTTGTTAAATGAATCCTAAACTCAAATATGTTTTCTAAAGAGACAAGTTTTCAAACATCTTAGTATTTGGAGCATCTTCATGCTTAGTCCCGGTTTTATCAAAATGAGTCTTGTGTCCTAAAGGTTTAAAGAAAGTCAAGCATATTTATAAAAGGACATACTAAGCATATAAGATATCAAAATGGGTTGTTAAACGTGTTTTATTAATTAAGATATCTTATATTCAAAAGAAAAACTCATTTGGATAATTTTTAATCTTCATTAGACTTAATAATTTTCATATACTTTTGTCCAAGAATTTTTTGAGTCATTAAAACACTTTTTGATAAGGAAAACAAAGCAATTGTCACTACTGTAGTGCAGCCTTGAGTCCTGAATATTGTTTGGTATTTTCAGTATAACTTTTTATAGAAAAGTCCAAATGGGATGATCTTGGTGTTCATAGAAAGTTAAGACAAAGTTCCACAACTTTCATGTTGATGATTTTTTCTAATTCAGGGACCTCATTGACAATCAAAGGGGATTCATCGACGAGGTGCAGTATATGACTAGTCGACGAGTGCAGGGGCTTAGTAGATGAGTCTAACGGACAGAATGATGCTAACAGGCGGAAAATGGCTAGTTTACCAAATAAAATATCTTTTCTTCCCCCCAACGGCTTCTAAGGCTCTTGGGCTATAAATACAAGCTATTAGACTTGCATTAACATGGTTTTGAAGGCTTTTGATCATTCTTAGTGAAAAATATCCTTTTACACCAAAACCTAAGCACCTAACACTTTGCATTGTTGTTCTTCATTGACAAGTTCTCATTCTCTCTTGATCTTTAATTGTGTTTGATTCATTACTTGAGAGATAGTGTAAGGTTTGCTTTGTATTTAATATTTGCTCATTTGAGGAGCATCATATTATATTTCCATCATCTTCTTGTAAGGTTCTTTGTGGACCATTTGGTGAAGGTTCTTTGTGAATCAAAGAGGCTTTTGGTGAGCGGGTAGGAATTTTGTCCCAAGTTGTAAGGCTTCTCCATGAAGGAGATCGTATAGTGGAATTCTTGAGTTGGTCTCAAGGCGTGGATGTATACTTGGTGCAGAACCACGTAAAAATACCGGTGTTGATTTTCTCTCCCTATACTCTTTATTATTTGTCTTGTGTATAATTTAAATTTCATATATAGTGATATAATTGCTTGCATCTTGCAAAGTGTTTTATTTTGTAGAGAAAATTTGTAATTCCGCAAAAGAGTCCATTCAACCCCCCCTCTGGACTATATACTCTCAGACTGGGACATCTAACACATATACAGAGAAAGCATCTTAAGGAACAACAAGAAAGTTGGGCTAAAGGAAGAAACAGTCGACGGTTTAGCTTCAGGAAGAACCCGTCAACTTTTTGTCTAAAACCATCAACGGTTTTAGTTTGAGTAAGAAACCGTCAACAATTTTGTTCAAAATTGGTTTTGAATTTTGAATTGTGAAGATTAATAGGTTAGGGATTCGGAGGGAAATCCTTAATGGATTGATACTAATGTATTTGTGAAACTTCCTAATCCCTTTGTACGTGTAGGGTTAGCATACATATTATAACGACCCAAAAATTTAACTGGTAAAAATATAAAATACTCTCTAATACCACACACACACACACACACACATATATATATATATATATTGCAACCTGCCCTAACTAGGGAATCCCGGGTGTACCTGTCATTACTGGAATTAAAAACCATAGAGTGGAAGATGTTAAAGCATCAAAACATTTTACCAGAGTTCTAACTGCTTCCAAATACATACATACAACTATCTGTCTATATAATACAACCCAACAAAATAACAAAATGTAACAGCTGGTGGCTCACCAACTCTGTCTATCACCCCTAAAAGTCTAATCCCTACCCCGTAGTAAGCTAGGCATGATTCCTTGAAGGACCTAAAAAATTATTTGTATAATGGGGTGAGATACTTTTGAGTAAGACGAATTATATTATTATCAATGTGTGGCTAGCATGAGTTCCCATGTGAATATAAAACTTCCATTATTTAACTGTATATGAAATGACATTTAAACTGTATTATCAGCTCAATATAGCTCATAAATAGTAAATTTGCCCATGTATGCATAAAGGATACAACCTGTATTGCTGAACTAGCGTCGTCACGCTTTCACATACTCATACAACATGCTTCCCCTTATGACGGGTTGTGCGACTCGAAGGTTGAACTCAGCATATGGCCGACCAACCGTAGCTGAGTCAGAAAAAGGTAGTAAGTACGATTGTGCCTACCCTTAACCTAGATTTGCATCAAGAAGGGTCACCTGGAACTACTTCGGATAGGGCCCCCGGAAATGCCTTGGGGTAGTACTGTACCCAGGTCTCCAATCGACTATCCCGCATCACACTTCCATCCCCGTATGGTTGCACTCACTGGCTAAAACATAGCTACGGTAGCATGCTTATTATATAACATCTGATTCCACAGGGTTCTTAAATCATATATGGAAATTTACATAATAATACTGAAATCATAATTCATTTTCATTTCACTGGAAAAAACATAAGTTGTTCATAGTTCTCTCATTTCCTGTCTCAGTATAAAACTGTCATATCGTACTCGGCGTACAACGGCACATCGTAACTCGGCTTATAGCCTGCACATCATCACATGGCTTATAGCCGGTACATCATACTATATAAATATTCCGTTTATTTATGTCATTTTAACCTATTCTCATGCCACACAATTTTCATCTGATAAATCATAAATTAGTATATCATATGTGTCATATTCTTACAATTATATCATCTACTGAAAAATAGGCTATACCATACTACATATCTGCTTAGTTTAAAATACGGGTTTAATTAGCTCCACAAATTTTATTTAATTAAAATATATAGATATGTAAAGAAAAAACGGAAATAATCAACCCTACTCACTTTGATTCTTTATAAAACATGCATAACAATTTGGAATAAATAATTTCAATCGGCCAAAACATTCAAAAAATCTAGTACTTTAATCCAGTAATCTCCTATTCAAATTTAATTGGATGGTTTTGAAAATAATATCTTATAACCGAACCCTAGGCTCGAAAACCTCAGTTTGAACGGTTGGATTGGAAAGTAAAAGTCATAATCATATGTATATAAACATATACTGCATTTTAATCGGTGGAACTTACGAAATTAATTGACATAATATAATCCCCTTACTTGTTCTTCAAGAAAATGCCTAAAACCTTCAAAACCACGAAAACCTAAACGAACAAATCCGCCAAAGATCGACGACCTACATGTCGGGAGAAGGGAGAGAGAGTCAAAGAGCACTTATGAAGAGTTCCTAAGGTTAGAGAGAGAGTGTGAGAGAGAGAGAGAGAGAGAGAGAGAGAGAGAGAGAGAGAGAGAGAGAGAGAGAGTTGTGATAATTATGAATAAATAAACATAACTTAGCCCTTAAGTAACTCTGCTCGTAGGAAAACCATCAACAGTTTTTTTGGGCTTGACAAAACAGCCGATAGTTTGGCCTTTAAACAACTCTTAATAGTTTACCTGTAGGAAAACCGTTGACGGTTTTTCTGATCCTTATAAAACCAGCGATGATTTGGTCCTGGCCAAACCCTTTTTCCTCTTTTCCTTTTGCTTTCTCTTTTTTTTATTTATTTCTTTATTTTCTTGGCTCGTGTTACTACACATATAATGTTGTAACCCCGGTTTTGATAGATAGTGAATTTTAGCCGCCACTTGCTCCCATGGGCGTAGATACATTACCAAACCACATTAATTCTTGTGTCATTATTTATTTATTTTCCTTATTATCTGTGTTTGATTGTGTTTTTGTATTGTTTATCGTTATTTGTTGCCTTACACGATTCGAGTTTATTGCTACTGCGCATTAATTTGTATAACATGCAGGAACTAAAATCAATTTAAGTTGATAGTACAAGATTAACTTATTATTTCACTCTATTTTGAAAAAGTATCATTTTTAATGATTCTTTCTTAGTCATGAATAGAACATTTCGTGCAAAAATATACATCTTTTGTAAAGATATAGTTAAATAAAGACACAACAAAAGTATACGAGATAAGAGATAAGTTATGGTAGGGTTTTGTCTAGCCAAGGCTTGGGTCTTCAACTACCAAAAATAAAATTTATAAACCTAACTACTCCCAAGTTCAGTAGAACAGTGAGTAAGTCGAATATCGATCCTCAGAGACTTAAGTGCAGTTATTCACCACTTCCAATCTAATTTACTATAGCTTTGTGTAAAAGAAAGTAAAAATGAGAGATTTTTAAAGGGTTTTTCTAACAATCTACTGAAAAGCATGTAAGTTCTATATTATCACTACTCATACAAAGCGAATCTAAGATCATGAATCACACCTAGACTATCATTTGGCGCAAGTTATGTTCGGTCAACTATCCTTCTTAAGCTAATGGCTAAGTGGACCATTCGAGGGCATAGAGTAGTGAAGGCGCACCAATCATCCGGAGCATAGTTGGGAACTAGGGTATACTCTATCTCAACGATTATGAATCCACTTCGTACATGAACCGTAGCCTAATCCATATGGATGACTGAATCCCTAACTAGGCTATCCTATCCCTTAGGGTATCATCAATTTCAAAGATTTAAATTTGCATGGAAATTAAATGAAAGCATGTAAAGAAAGCAGTAAATGAAAAGCATGTAAAGGTGGCTTTAATTGCAAACTCAATAGTTTGTCACTAACAATCAAGAATACAACTGAAAACCCTAATCTACTTGGCAACACAAGGAATAAGAAGGTTGTCATAAGCCTTCACGAAACCAAGCATGAACTAGAATAAGAATGTAAATCAAAAGCTGTAAATCTACTCTACTTTGGTTCTCAATGGCTTTCTAGGTCTATCACTAACCCAAAAAAGGCCAAAGAGGAACCCTAAGCACATATTCGGAACTAATATTTATACCCAAAAGGGTTTACAAGGTTTAAATTTCAAAATAGGAAAGTTCTGCCAAAATCTGGCACAGAAGATCGTCGTTGTCGACCAACTCGGTCCTATGCTTTCCCTTGGTCGTGCCCTGGTCGAGGCTCACGGGAAATCAAGAATTCAAACTTCAGCATTTTCGACCTAGTCGTGCCAATGGGTCTTGCTGGTCGAGACTTGTAGGATCTCAATTTCATTCAGCTTCAGGAACTCGACTTTGTCACCCCTGAGGGTCACTTGGTCGAACACTGGGTCGAGACTCTCGTTATTTCTTGACTCAGTAGGCTTCAATATCTCGACCTGGTCGCCCTAGAGAGTCACTCGGTCGATCACTTGGTCGAACCTTGCGGCATTTCTTCTTCAGTCTAAACTTTAGAATCTGCAACTTGTGACCTGGTCGCCCCATTGTGTTGCTGGTCGCACCACATGGGCAAATAGGATCTTCTTCTCTTTTGATACATTGAGGCTCTAGGAGCTTGGCTGAACAGTTAATTTGAGCTTTGTGCACTCCAATTACTCCCTTGACTTCTTGTAATGTTTATCTCCTCGATTTTAATCTATTTTTCCTAAAACGCGAACAAACATTGCATAACTTCGAACTATGTTAACAAAGGGTATATACAAGATAAAAAAAAAAAAAAACAAAACAAAGGTAAATGGAGTCTGCAACTTGTGACCTGGTCTCCCCTTTGTGTTGCTGGTCGCACCACGTGGTCAAATAGGATCTTCTTCTCTTTTGATACATTGAGGCTCTAGGAGCTTAGCTGAACAGCTAATTTGAGCTTTGTGCACTCCAATTACTCCCTTGGCTTCTTGTAATGTTTATCTCCTCGATTTTAATCTATTTTTCCTAAAACGCGAACAAACATTGCATGACTTCGAACTATGTTAACAAAGGGTATATACAAGATAAAACAGAAAAACAAAACAAAGGTAAATGGAGTCTGCAACTTGTGACCTGGTCGCCCCTTTGTGTTGCTGGTTGCACCATGTGGTCAAATAGGATCTTCTTCTCTTTTGATACATTGAGGCTCTAGGAGCTTAGCTGAACAGTTAATTTGAGCTTTGTGCACTCCAATTACTCTCTTGGCTTCTTGTAATGTTTATCTCCTCGATTTTAATCTATTTTTCCTAAAACGTGAACAAACATTGCATAACTTCGAACTTTGTTAACAAAGGGTATACAAAACAAAGGTAAATGGAGTCTGCAACTTGTGACTTGGTTGCCCCTTTGTGTTGTTGGTCGCACCACATGGTCAAATAGGATCTTCTTCTCTTTTGATACATTGAGGCTCTAGGAGCTTAGCTGAATTTGACCTTTGTGCACTCCAATTACTCCCTTGGCTTTTCGTAATGTTTATCTTCTCGATTTTAACCTGTTTTTCCTAAAGCACGAACAAACATTGCATAACTCTGAACTATGTTAACAAAGGGTATATACAAGATAAAAGAAGACAAAACAAAGGTAAATGGGGACCTAAAATAGTACATTTTAAGCACTCATCGAGCTACCTGCATACATCATATAATTTAACTTAATAAACTTATGAATAAAATAAAAATTAGTTTTACTCCACTCACTATGCAGGCGTGCAATAGAAATTTTCTTACAAACAATTTCTTTTTCAAATATCGTAACCTTCAAAAATGCATGTTTTATAATTTGGGGTTATTACTGATGTTTATTTAATTTAAAAGTTAATAACTTCTTGGAAGTACAATGTGGGCAATTTTGAAACAAATTTACTCATCAATTAAAATTTTTAATTTTTATTTAAACTTTCCAAGAAAAAAAAGGGAGAAATTTTAGCCAAAGGAAAAATGTGATACATATGTGCGTATGTGTGTTGAATATAAATGTACACATAAGTTATCAGCAATTTTTCGTAAAGGGGAAAAACGCGCAGCAGCAGTGTTATATATAATAATAATAATAAAGAGAATTCCAGAGCCTCCACTTGCGCATTGGCTTTCAGGACGGTTAGCCAGCGTCCCCCGTGCGCTATCTACCTTTCAGTCAAGCCTCCTGGATCCTCTCTCCTCCTCCATTAGCATCGCGCCCCACCCCGCTCCCATCACGTGCTCAACCGCCTCCTCCTCTGCTTCTCTCCCTGAGTTTCCCAGACGAGCTAGCTAGCTACCTGGCTACATTTACTTCCCTCGAATAAAAAAAATCCCTTGGTGGGTGACAATTTTCGTCACAAAAAAAAAGTGGTCCGCAAGTGATCCTATAAAAGCCCACGAGGAGACCGGCAATCAGCCTCCTCACCCACCACGACCAAGAGCTACATTGATTGGTCGATCGAGAAGGAGAGAGCAGAGAAAAGAAAAGAAAGTTCATTATATATAATATTAAGCCGCGGCTGCTCAGGTTACGCCGGGAAAGGAACTGATCAAGAAAAGGCTATCTGTGAATTTGGAATCAATATCGATCAGATAACAATGGTGACTTCAGTTGTGGTTGCTGCTGCTGCTGCAGGTCCCAGGGTGGAAAGCCTGGCGAGCAGCGGGATTCAGGCCATTCCCAAAGAGTACGTGCGCCCCCAAGAGGAGCTCACCAGCATCGGCGACGTCTTCGAGGAGGAGAAGAAGGAGGAGGGCCCCCAGCTCCCCGTCATCGACCTCCGCGACATCAGCTCCCCCGACGAGGCCGTGCGCGACCGCTGCCGGGCCGAGCTCAAGAGGGCAGCCGAGGAGTGGGGGGTCATGCACCTCGTCAACCACGGCATCCCCGACCCCCTCATCGACCGCGTCAAGGCCGCCGGCCAAACCTTCTTCGACCTCCCTGTCGAAGAGAAGGAGAAGTACGCCAACGACCAGGCCTCCGGCAAGATCGCCGGCTACGGCAGCAAGCTTGCTAACAATGCCAGCGGGCAGCTGGAGTGGGAGGATTACTTCTTCCACCTCGCCTTCCCTGAGGAGAAGCGCGACATCTCCATGTGGCCCACAACCCCAGCTGACTATATGTAAGTTTTTCTTTTTTACTTTTTTGCCCTTTTAGTTTCCTCTTACATTTGGGAAGTTGAAGTGATATAATCTACCTAAATTGTCATGCTACTTGTTGAGATTTCACATCACTTCAACTCCAAATCTTTAGTGTAATTTGCACTCAACTTTACCCTCCATTTAAGGTGACAGAATTCAAACTTTGACTTTGAAAAAAACATATATATATATATATATATATATATAATTGTATTGAAACTTCTTCTAAATTGAAATAAATCAAATTGCATCACAAAATCTTTATTCCCAAATATTATCTAACAATATATTTAGGAAGATATATTTTGAGCGTTGAATTTGAATTACATATATACTCTATTTACGAGCATGAATTTCAAACTTCAAATTTAGATTTGGATAAATTTAAACAAATTTTAATATAATCTTATTTTATATTTTATTTAAATATAATACAAATTTAATTTCAAAGTCTCTCTAAACATAAGATTAGTTCAAATTCATATAAGTCCAAATTCAAGATCTCTTCCAAACACAAGATAGATGTATTTTATATCACAATTTCAATATGAACACGAAAATTACCGGAGAATATACAACTTGTATATATGAAGTTCCATATTCTAACTCTAAAAAGAGAGAAACAGGAAGATTTGGAAAGAAAAATGAGTTATCTCTCTTGTATAGTGAAGCCAATAAAAAGATAATTTTAACAAAATTTGGTAGAAGTAATATAAGCATTATTCTCATCATCTAATTATTGTTACTTATAAAAAGGAAAGAGGGCCATCAAGATCTGGATGATGAGAGAATATGGGCATGTAATGAAGTATAGATCCTGCAAGGAAAAATGTTAAAACATTCATGTTTGTACATTTCATACATCACAGGATCCATATTAATGTAAAATACAAGATTAACAATTAATTGTGTTGTTTTAAACACATTTAAATTTGATTATAAACATTATTATTGACAGTTTTCTATGTAAAAGATTACCACAAAAATAGACATTCCAATGTTGAGATTTGGAATAATCGAGTATTATTTGGAAAAAGGGCAGCCCAGTGCACAAAACTCTCGCATATGCGGGGTCTGACGAATGGGCGAACCACGATGGATTTATATTACGCAGTCTTACCTTACATTTTTACAAGAGTCCATTTCCACGCCTTGAACCCATGACAACAATCTTACCTGTGCGCCTAAGCTTCTCTTCAATAATTAGAGTATTATTTGAAATAAAATAAATTTTATATTATCATTTATCATAAAATGACACCATGCACTTTTATAATTCAACCATCAAGCCTTTATCTAATAGCTTTTCAATTAATTATTATCTTTTCTTATGTCATGAATTAAACATAATACAAAAGCTAAAAATAACTTTTTTATACAATTAATTTTGATATCAAACAAAATAAGGTTGAACTTTGCCTGATAAGTCTTCATTATAAAAAATTTTAAATTAAAAAAAAAAAGTTACTATGAATAAGAGTTAGCATAAGATAAATTATTGACAAAACTTTATAAATAATTACTAAAATTTAGCATTTTTATTAAATTTCAATTTGAAACATAATGTAGATCAAATTTCAAACATTATTACAATATCATTTAAGGTACAAATGTTGTCTTCTATGACTAAAAGCACTCTCTTATCATTCAAAGGAAACTATTTTTTTAGTCCTTCTAATTTTGAAAGGACTAGAAAATTTGGTGATTGAAATCATTTTTTATTTTATGAGTACATATTTTGATAATGATTAATGGAACTAAGTCATAGTTGTAACTACTCTTATACGATCAGTAATTGATACACTCGTTTTCACATTCACAGTAACTATTTTCGATAGCTCTTCTTGCAATTAAGTCACTATTATTTATTTTTTAATCATATAAAAATTTACAAAACTTAATTCAATTTTATGGATTTTTACACTTCACCCAATTCATTACAAATTTCAAATCTAATGGTGATCTTCACACTACCCAACACACTGCATAACATTTCCTAATGAATTTTTTGAGTTAGTTAAACATCTAATTAGTTTGTGCATAAAAATCAATTGAAATTAACGGATTGATTTATATACATCCGCTAGTAAATTTTTGGAAAAAAAAAAAATTCAAAAGAATAAAAGCCATTCATAATGAAATGATACTTATGACTAAAGCCTGTCTTCCACAAAACCGGCCCAAAATCTAATCGAACGGAACATTGATTGTCACATCACATAACAGTCCGGCGACGAGCGAGTACGCGAGGCAGCTGCGAGGGCTGGCGACCAAGATCCTGTCAGTGCTCTCCCTGGGGCTGGGCCTGGAAGAAGGCAGGCTGGAGAAGGAAGTGGGCGGCATGGAAGAGCTCCTCCTCCAAATGAAGATAAACTACTACCCAAAGTGCCCGCAGCCGGAGCTGGCGCTGGGCGTGGAGGCCCACACCGACGTCAGCGCCCTCACCTTCATCCTCCACAACATGGTCCCCGGGCTGCAGCTCTTCTACCAGGGCAAGTGGGTCACCGCCAAGTGCGTCCCCAACTCCATCATCATGCACATCGGCGACACCATCGAGATCCTCAGCAACGGCAAGTACAAAAGCATTCTCCACCGCGGCCTCGTCAACAAGGAGAAGGTTCGCATCTCCTGGGCCGTCTTCTGCGAGCCCCCCAAGGAGAAGATCATCCTCAAGCCGCTGCCGGAGGTGGTCTCCGAGGCCGCGCCACCCCTCTTCCCGCCCCGCACCTTCGCCCAGCATATTCAGCACAAGCTCTTCCGGAAGTCCCAGGAGGCCCAGGCTGCGGCTGCTGCCGCCGCTGCCAAATGATGATCATCAAAGCAATCGACCATAATATCGGTTCCAGCTCTGTCATTTGCTGTACTTTTTGCTTCTTTCTTGTCAAATGTTAATTAATTTTCGGTTGGAATAAGGCATATAGTAAGCACCCGCTGCGGGTCTTGTTATAGTCTGGTTCACGGGTTTATGTTCCTCTTTTATTTTTTTTAGCCCTTCTCATTTCAACTTGGTGGGTGATATATATGTACTCATATGCATATATATATATGGCCCACGATGAGTGTGTATGAATGTTTAATTATTTTCTCTTGATTAATGGCTACCTCAATTTTACCAAACCATTGTCTTGTGATGAAGTGTCGTGACATAGACACACAGTGCAAGTCATGATGGGTTAAAGAAAGGGGCTCTCTTTTGGTATAGAAAGAAGGGATTTAATGGCCGGAGGTTTTGATTTTAATTATTACTTCTTTAATTAGTATATAGATGAAAGATGCTCTTTCAACAATTTAATAGTTTGTTTCACAGAGTAATTATTAAATATAACAAATGTTTATAATTTCACTATGTATATTAAAAATAATTATAATTATAATTATTTTATTTAATTAAAATACATACACATGATAAAAAAATAATACAAAATCTCTAACCCATGGAGCCATGCCCCGTAATCAAACTATTCTTTTTTTTCTTCTAAAGTTTCCCCTTCTCTTGAATCGTTAAACACATTCATCTTTATCTCTTCACCATTCATTTCTTCTCATGCTCATTGTTTAAGTTTGAAGTTGTTACTTTGGGGACCCTTCTAAAGAAGATAGGAATCATAGTAGGGGTAGTCTCTCTTATATCCATTATTCAGATAACCATTAGTGTGGGAAGAGTACGCCCTAGAGCAGGAATTCGAAATTGTAGCTTATCAACAAGATTTTTTGCATGCTCGGTTTCCCATAAATGAATAGCTATTTTATTTTTGTGGGTCTTTACTATGATTTATAGGCATTGGACAAATTCCATGGTATAGAAGAGCAAGCAGGAAACTACACGGGCCCTTCTAAAGAAGATAGGAATGCACTAGTGTGGGAAGAGTACACCCTAGAGTAGGTATTGGAAATTGTAGCTTATCAATAGGGTTTCTTGCGTGCTCAGTTTCCCATAAATGAATAGTTGTTTCGTTTTTATGGGTCTTTAATATGATTTATGGGTATTTTAGGAAACTACATACCAATTTTGATATTAATTATTACTTCTTTAATTAGTATATCAATGCAAGATACTCTTTCAAGAATTTAATAGTTTGATTCAAGTATGTACACCCTATGTATCTAGTATTTTCACTTAATTCATGCAATAAAATCGAGATAACACTTGAAGTGCAAATAAAATAAAGTGATTATAGTATTGAGTTAGCATAAGTCAAGTTTATAATGTTATATGCATCAGTTCTATTCCAATATTTGTTTTTTGTAGTTAAACCAGGGAAAAAAATCAAATATGTTAAATTTTGTTTCATAACCATTCATATATTGGTGTGACATGGCTCGTATGTTTTCAACTTACATGAGACTAAAAATAAAGAGTTTATCTGGCAGATTCAACTTGTGCAGGTCCAAAGAAACACTTTTGTCAAATCGGGGTGGATTTGCTCGTAAGCCACCTGAGAAAGCTAGCATTTTCCTTCTTTAAACTGGGACAGTGGACTTTTCAGGGTTTTGGTTTCGGGCCATAATGAGGCTCCCATGGCTGCAAGAGAGAGTAGGAGAGGGGCCTGTGGGTTCATGTGCCCTTCTCTCTTGCTGTCATCGGCCGTAACCTTAATAAGGCACAAATGAGAGAAGTTTTAAATAATAATCCATGAAGCCTATGGAACGAAAATACTAAAATAGAATTGATTCAATTTTAGTAAACCAAATGCCACCTTACAGCTTTTTTGTCCCACCACTGAACCTACATTTTAGCATTTTTAGGTAGCCAAAAACCAGAATCAAATAGTGAATGGAATTGCTATTCCATTCTAATCCTGATTATAAGCAAGCCAAATGCCACCTTATAACCTTTTGTCCTACTCCATCTCTGGCAATCATGTGTTCTCAGGCATGGTCTAATCTGAGAGGAGAGAGCTAGTACTCAATTTGCTACTCAGAGTAACACAAAATGGTGCATTAATTGCACATACAACAGGGAGTAAGAAACAGGGAAGCTTACTCCATGCGTGTTGCTCGGAAATTGATTTTCTTCTCTTTATTCAGAAATCATTGAATGGCAACCAACAATTGACATCAATTCATGAAGCTAGCAACAAACCATTAAAAACTGGAAAATCCTTCAATAGTCATCCTTGACCTCTGACAACAAGGGCTTGTTGGTGAAGAAAGCTTCCAAATTCCCCATGATCAGTTCTTGCAAGGCAGTGAAGGATTCTGGGGTTAACACAGCCTTGTGTGGAGACAACACAACATTATCCAAAGTATATAGCTCATTCGGTACATTAGGTTCATTCTCAAACACATCAAGACCTGCACCACCGAGTTCGCCTCGTGACAAGAACTGCACCAGCTCCTTCTCATCCACAAGAGGCCCACGCCCAACGTTGACAATGACTCCTCCCTTTCCCAGAGCAATCATGACATCTCTGTTAATAATGTGTCGTGTTTCATCTGTCAGCGCACAGCAGACAATTAGAACATCACTGCTAGCTGCAAGGTCACAGGCGTTTGGATAATAAGGGTACGGAACACATGGCTTCTCCTTCCTCGAGTTGTAGGCAATGCAGCAATTAAAGGCCTCAAGCCTTTTTGCAATCAGTGAGCCAATACTTCCTAACCCCACAATCCCAATCCGCTTCCCTCCTAACTGCAGTTACATAATAATCATGTAGCTCAGTACTGATTCATTGGCATATTGTTTTGAGTCTTCTGACAAGAAAATGCATCACATGAAGCATATAGAAACAGTAATCAAATATGATGGTGAAAATGAAAGAGAGTAAAATCGCCGGCTCTTTTTATAGCCAACATAGGCCCCTAATTCACAATGCAATGTATCAGCAAAAAATCAGATGTGGTACACACTCCAGAAATCCACTTGGCTATTCAGAACCATTGCATAGATTTCTTTAATGACCCTAAATGCTCCAAAGTAATCTTTATAAGATGACTCCCCTGTTCATATTCATCTCTCAGGGTTTGCTCATATCATATTATATGACACCCCTCTTGGAATCTCCTTTTTTATTAGCTTAGCTATTAAAAACTCTCCTTTGCAAACACAGCTGGTATAATACTGGTAGGGTTTGTTGCATCCCATCATCACAAATGGCAGTCTGCACATGTTGTACTGCTCTTTTAACGATGATTTTCACCCCAACTTTGACCGAAGAAAAATTCGAACTAGCTACTAAAGGAGTAAAAATGCCAAATGGGCTTTGATACTATTTTGGGTCATATGGTGATTAATTGCCTTGCCAAGACATAAACCAGCTTAAGAGGCTTTAGAAAGACATCATAAATGTGCAAAAAAACAACAAAACCAGATGACTTCATTTGAGCTGTGTGAATTTGGATAAACCAAACTACAAAATTATAGCCAATTTTGCTCAAACCCAAACAAATCCAAATTCAAGAACCCCAACTCCAAGCTCCCAAACATAAGATTATGTCTCTCTAGGTCTATAGTATGTGATTCATATCGAGTGGAACACAAGAAAGCAAGTTGATGGCTACTGTTAGTATAAATATATATGATATAAACTTACATTTACATAATAAAATCAAATCCCCGCTCACTTTTGTGCATGTAGGCATACTATCATGTGGAATTGTGTGCAAACCCCAAATCCAAGGATATTAAAGATGTTGGGAGAGATATCAACAAACAACCACAGTAGAATAATTATTTTTCCTATATGCAAGTAAATATAATGTATCTCTACTTTTATACGTGCTGAAAATAATTAGAAAAATAATCAATCACACCAAGTCACAAGAACACAATCAATTTTTTACGTGAAAAACTTCCCCGGTGTGAAGAAGAAAAACCATGAAACCTAATCTAGTTGAAACCTCCACTATCAATCAAATAATGGATACACCAAGTCTTCTCTAATCTCAATTAGAGATTACAAATATATCTCATCAAGATATCAACAATCTTGACAAATACAAAGAAAATTGAATAAAATATACCAAATTTGCGATTACTGTTCACGAGCAAAAATCCCAACTCCCGAGCTCCAAATCTGATCTCCACCGTTCAGATTGTAGCTCCTTGAGTCGTGAACCTCTCATACAAATTTTAACTCGATCGCATCACAGACAAAGCGGGATCAATGTCTTGATGAAATCTGGACAGCATGAGAAAAATCACGTTTTCCCCTCTTTCTTTTGAGAAGTGATGACTCCTCCCTTCTTCCCTCTCTTTTTATAATTTTTTTTAGGTTTTCACACTAAAAGACTGGATTTTTTACTTTTAATAAAATTCGCTTGGGCTTTCCTCCCCATGCAAGGAAATAACCCAACAACAGAATCACCGCACATATGCATTTGGAAATTAAAGAATAGAAGAGCACAAAGGTAACAACAATCAAGAACATTAAACAGCAAAAAACAAAAAGAAAAGAAAAATTGACCTTAGAACCAAGCGGGTACTCGCCTTTCAGCGACCACAAGCCAGCGCAAACATACCGGTAGCTGGCCGACACCCGCCGAAGAACATCCATCAATAACCCCACTGCATAATCGGCAACATCTTCAGAGAATGAAGAACCGGCGTTGGTGACGGAGATTCCTCGTCGGCGACACGCCGGCATATCAATATGGTTTACGCCGGCGCTAGAGCCGACGATAACCTCCAGAGAGGGGAGGCACCGGAGAATTTCGGAGGTGATGGGATAGGGGCCGACGCAGATAAGGGCCTTGACGGACTGAGCATGGGCAGCCAAAAAGGAGGGAGTGGGCATGGAGGACTCGGCGGTGTCTAGCAGCCGGTAATTCTTGCGAAATCGATCCTTCATAGGAAGGTCTAAGGATAGGGGACGGAAGACGAGGACTAACGGGAGTTCCGCTTGACGGTCTCGGAGGAGATTATCCTCTTGGGCGGCCATTGATGGGTGTGGGGGTTGCTTGGGAGCAAGGTCGAAATTTCGATTCGACTCAAATTTTAAGCTCCAAAAAGTACGGAAATTTTGAAAAAAAATAAGGAAAGTTAATAGTAAGCATCAGATTCTTTATGAATTGGAATAATTAACAAACATAATAATATAAGTTTTAGCACTAATACATTATAAATTAAATAGCAATATACTATGTGTATCAAATATATTTGTATGATAATATATAATAAATATATTAGGTTCATACAAATAAATAAATTATTTAAATATTATTTATTATACAATCAATGATATTTTAGATATAAATAATTAAATAAAATGATGTCGCGAGTTTATTTTTTTATATAATTTTAAAAGCATTTGTAATAATATTTTATTTTGATAAAAATAAATTAAAAGAGAAATTTCACTTCATTCCTAAATCTCTTATTTGAATCTTGCGAAAATTTCATTATATAGTTAAAATTTCGACAAGTTTCATAGAAATTTCAAGATTTCAATAAATTTCAGGATGATTTTAGAAATTTTGACGAAAATTATGTAAGACGAAAATCGATTACCATTATAATTTCAAGGGTGACACAAATAGAAAATTTCAACGAAAACTTCAACAATTTAGTGGAAATTTAAGACCATGCTTGGGAGTGGTAGTGGCAGTGTCGTTTGCACTTATTTGTTTTGGTATTTATAACTTCTTATTTTGGTGTTTGTAGTTCTTGTTTGTTTGTTTTGGTGTTTATAACTTCTATGTTTGTTTTGACTTCCATGGAATGGACGTGGAAAAAAATTTAGGGGAAAAGATATTCATTCCTTTCGACAAAAAAAGAAAAAAAAAAAAAAAGGAAAGAAAAAGGTTTCTCCCCATCTTTCAAAAATTTTATGAATTTACTTGAAGATTTAAAAATGACATATACCTCCTTTAATATTTAATTTTAAAAATATTTACATCCCTAAAAAACTTTATTCTTTTCATATTTTTATAAAATATAAACAAAATTTTATGTCTTTTAAATAAATTTTAAGAGAAATCAATAAATTTTTTAAATTTTTAGAAAAGATTCTTGAAATTTTTAAAATTTCAAGAGGAGCCAATATCTTTTTCTCAAACCTCAATGAGATCATTACTTTTTTTTTCCAAATAATTTTTATTTTTTTTTAAAATAAATTATAAAAAAATATTTTTTTCTCATTTTTTAACATTCATATAAAATAACTAAATTATAATACTTTTTAATTTTATTCACTTGTAAAAGAAAAATGGTTTAAGTTTTTAAAATTTTTTTTAAATAACTACTAAAATGCCATGTTATTTATTAGCGATATATTTACTTTTCATTTACCACAATATATACTTTCCGTTTTTTCCAATTCCCTCATATATATATATATATATATATATATATATATATATACCCTGTAATCTTTGTATTAAGTGTGAATTAATAGAGAAAAAAACTTTTCTCCCAATTTTAACATGGTATCAGACCAAACCTAAATTTTCTTTTCTTCTCTTTCTTGCCTTGCCGCGTTGCCCCCACTATTGCTGGTCTGTCTCTCTTTGTCGTCGCCCTCGCTGTCCTACTGCCGCCACACCCTTGCCGCAACCTTGCTGCCGCTGCACACATCCAACAAGTTCCCGCAGGTTCCAGCATCAAAGACCACACTCCGGCCGTTCCAACGTATCTTGGTCGCAACTCTTCAGCGTCTTCTCTGGCGTGCGTTTTTTTACGGCTCCTCTCATGGCTCGTCTCTCCGACACTCACAGTCTTCTCAGTATCTCTTTCTCTGCTTTACCGTCGCAGTTCGCCGTCGTCGTCTTCGTAGTCGTTCGGCACTCCTTCCCCTAGCAATTTCCGTCGTCCTATCTCTCGGCTTCTCCACTTCTGTTCTAACGTGCGGTCGTCTCTCAGTTCTCAGCGTCATCTTCGTCTTGTGCAACCAGCTACTCCGGTCGTCTTCTGTGACGATCCTGTATCATTAAGGTCTTCGACATCGTCATCTCCGGCCTTTTCTCAATCCAATGAAGCAGCAATCCGTGCAGCAGATCTCCGGCCTCTGGCTCTCTCTCCCTCAATTCTCTGGCGCTCCCATATCAGGGAATTTCTCAGTCTCATCTCCGGCAGCTTCTCAGTGCTCTTAACTCTCTTTGTTTTTTTTTTTTTTTTTTCAGAGGTCTCTTGTCTTCTCCGGTGTGTTACCGTCTCCCTCTGTCACGCCGCTGCACTCTCTGCACTCATGAATTTGCAGCTGCATCTTCGTGTTTCAGCGTTGCTCTCTACTCTCTGTCATGCTCCGTGCTTGCAGCAACTTTCGGCCAGCACATCTCCATTCCGGCCATCTAGGTCTTCTTCGCCCCGGTGTCTTCTCCAACATTCTCAGTTCGTGTCTCCGTCCTCCGACAGTTTCTCAAGAAAGGGCGAGCTGCAGTCTTGTCCACACCATATCTCTAAGTCTCCCTCACCAGCGCTTGTTGTATTTCTCCGGTGTGTGCTCAGGCAATCTCTTCAGACTCTAGTTTTCTCTCATTTCTCAATTACAATTCTTATGGTGCAATTATTATATCAAAGGTTCAATTTCTGGTCATCGCAAAGATCGGCTTTAACCTGATTTGGCAATTTTATTTATCTGAACTATCTGACGTTATGGAAGCTTCTGATTCTTCAATGGCTACAAATACTGTCACCAGTTCTTCAACCTCTTCTGAGATTGCTATCTCTGGTCTCACCAGCGAACAATGTCGTCAACTCTTGGATCTTTTATCACCCTTGAACACCAACTCTGCCAATTTTTTCGGTAACCTCACCTCTTGTCATTCTGCTTCTTTTTCTAACACTGAATGTATTGTTGATTCAGGTGCCTCCAATCACATAACTTCCAATTTGTCTTCTCTTGATAATATTCAATTCTCAGTCGGTCATGCCCTATTAAGCTTCCAAATGGTGACATTGTTTCTGTAACTCATACTGGCACTATGCGATTTTCTCCTTCCTTCTCTCTTTCTAATGTTCTTTATGTGCTTTCATTTAAATTTAACTTATTATCCATCAGCAAACTTACCATTGATCTCAATTGTGTGGCTATATTTTTTTCTACCTTTTGTGTCTTTCAAGATCTATCAACGAGGAAGCTGATTGGAACGTGTGAAGTACGGGACGAGCTTTACCACTTTAAACCTCCCTCCGCCTCAGTTTTCCACTCTCAACGTGTTTATGACACTACTCTTTGGCACCAATGTCTTAGTCACCCTTCCATTTCATGTATTCCGAAAACCTTACATATTTCTTCTTCTTATTTGCCTTGTGATGTTTGTGCTCGAGCAAAGCACACTTGTTTACCTTTTTCCTTGAATGCACATAAGAGCACATTTTGTTTTAATCGGATTTATTGTGATATATGGGGTGGTTATCCTACAGCTTCACTCTCTAGTGCACATTATTTTTTAACAATTATGGATGACTACTCACATGTTACATGGGTCTATCTTCTGCACATGAAATCTGATACTTTCACTTGTCTTAAAAATTTTTGCGCCATGGTCAAAAATCATTTCAATTGCACTGTTAAGCATGTACGCACTGATAATGGTTGCGAATTTCTATCCACTCCACTTCAAACTTTTTTCCATGATCAAGGCATTTTTCACGAGCGCACATGTGTGGACACACCTCAGCAAAATGGTGTTGCCGAGCGTAAACATCGTCATCTTCTTAATGTGGCTCAGTGTTTACGTTTCCAAGCCAACCTTCCCATCTCTTTTTGGGGCAAATGCATTCTAACAGCCACCTATTTAATTAATTGCACTCCTACACCTAACCTCAATCATAAGTCCCCTTATGAACTTCTTTTTCAAAAACCACCATTGTATACACACTTGCAAGTGTTTGGGTTCTTGTGCTATGCCCAAACCACTCACCAACCTCGTGATAAATTCTCTCCTCATGCTCTTCAATGTGTTTTCTTGGGTTATCCTGCTCATCATAAGGCTTATCGTGTATACGACCTTGAAAACAAAAAAATTCTCATCTCCCGTGATGTCACTTTTCAAGAGCATATCTTTCACTATCATCTCATAGCTCCAACTCTTACCTCTTCTCCCGTCCTTCCCCTTCCTATTCCTGATATACACCCCTCCTACACACCTACCCCTAGCCCCCTACCTCTCTCTCCTTTTTCCTTGGTATCCTCCCCGACACCCTCACCCTCGCCCCCTCCACCAACCCCTCTACCCACCTCCTCACGACCCAAACGAACTGTCACACATACCTCTTACTTGGCTGATTATATCTGCCCTACTTTACCAAAGTTCTCCACGGCTTCACAAGTTTCAAGATGTTCCTCAGGTACGGTTCATTGTCTCTCCTCTTTTTTATCTTATCATCGTTTCTCTAATCAACATTTGGCTTTTCTTTCTGTCATATCCCAACATCCCGAACCCACCTCTTATTCTCAGGTTGTGTTGCACCCACATTGGCGTGATGCCATGGCTTCTGAAATCCAAGCCTTAGAAACCAATAACACATGGGTTCTTCAACCCCTTCCACCTAGCAAAAAACCAATTGGCTGCAAATGGGTGTTCAAAACAAAACTTTGGGCTGATGGATCCATAGAGCGACACAAAGCTCACTTGGTGGCCAAGGGCTACACTCAGGTAGAAGGTTTGGATTATCATGATACTTTTGCTCTTGTTGCTAAACTCTTTACTGTTAGGTGTGTTATTGCAGTGGTTGCTACTCGGAATTGGCATCTTCTTCAATTGGATGTCAACAACTCTTTTCTCCATGGTGACCTTGATGAGGAGGTATATATGCTCCCTCCACCGGGTTATTGCAAATAAGGGGGAGACTCATGTTTGTTGTCTTCAAAAATCCCTTTATGGCCTCAAGGAAGCTTCTCGCAATTGGTTCTCTAAATTATCTTCTATTTTACTTGCTCCGATTCACCCAATCTCAGGCCGATCACTCTCTTTTCACCCGCTCTCAGGGTCAGTCTTTTACTCTTATACTTGTTTATGTTGATGATATTCTCATGGTAGGCAATGATCTCTCCGATATTAGCTCTTTCAAAGTCATGCTCTCTCAGAAATTCAAACTCGAGGATTTTGGAAAATTGAAATATTTCCTTGGCCTCGAAGTAGCTCGCTCTCCTATTGGCATTTTTCTTAACCAACACAAATATGCTCTTGACATCCTCATTGATTGTGGTCATCTCGGTGCTCGTCCTGCCCACTTTCCCATGGAACAAAATCTGAAGCTCAATAATATTAATGGTGATCTTCTCTCCGATCCAAGCTCATTTCGGCAACTCGTTGGACGTTTGATCTATCTCACCATCACTCGTCCCGACATTGTATTTCTAGTAAATTATGCACCAGTCCAGACAACCGCATTATGATGCTGCTGTACGTGTTCTTCGATACATTAAGGCTTCTCCAGGTCAAGGCTTATTTTTTCCTACTGCCAACACTCTTCAAGTCTTCATTTATTGTGATTCGGATTGGGCTAGTTGTCCACTCACTCGTCGCTCCACCATTGGGTTTTTCATTCAGTTGGGCACTAGTTCAATATCCTGGTGCACTAATAAACAAACTACAGTCTCTCGCTCCTCCACCGAAGCTGAGTACCAGGCACTTGCTTCCACTACCTGTGAACTGACATGGCTCAAAACTCTTTTAAATGATCTTGGCGTACCGCATTCCCAGCCTATGCACTTATATTGTGACAACCAAGCGGCTCTTCACATTGCCCAGAATCCTTTTTTCCACGAACGTACCAAACATATAGAAATTGATTGTCATATTGTTCGTGAAAAGTTATGGGTTGGCCTCTTCTTCACTAAACATATTCCTACTCACAGTCAACTTGCCGATATCTTCACCAAAGCTTTGGGTCGTGACCATTTCCAAAACTTATCCCGCAAGTTGGGCATTACGGATCTCCATGCTCCAACTTGAGGGGGAGTACTAGCGATATATTTACTTTCCATTTAGCACAATATATACTTTCCATTTTTTTTCCAATTCTCTCATGTATATATAGCCTTGTAATCCTTGTATTAAGTGTGAATTAATAGAGAAAAAAGCTTTTCTCCCAATTTTAACATTATTTTATAAAATTTTAAAATTTGTATAGAAAATTTGAAAACCCTCTTCTTGCTATTTTTCTTTTCAGATTTCTAATTTTTTTTAATGTAATTTTGTAGAGAATTAAAAAGTGTACCTTTTATAATTTAAAAATCTGGAAATGAAAGTTTAAAATTATTTTAAAAGGGTTGTTTGATACTTGTTAATAAGTAACTTATTTAGTTAATATTTGTAAAACTAAAATAAACATAAAGTTTGATTAAATAAATGCTCATTTTTATTCTTAAATTAATTAACAATCAAAAGAATATGATTAAAGTAATAAAAAATAAAAAATTAACAACATTATAATAAAATAAAAAATTATTAGAATTATTTCAATAAATTATTATGTTTCAAAATTCACTTTACAAGAACCATCTTGCTGTTCATGAAATTTGAAAAATAATAAAATAATAATATTATTGTTTTCAAAATATTTTTAATTTTTATATGTCTAAAAATTATGGTTTAATTTTCTAGTTTTTGAAAAGTGTGATTTTTAGTTTGAAAATTTTTTAGCCTTATTTTTTGAAAATCATATTAGGAAGCTAATGAAGATGTTCTTTTTAAAGTAAAAATAGTACTGTCATCTAATGTGACGCCCCGATTTTCGCATTTTTTTTTTAAACATAAACAATAATAAATAAATTTTCACTCGTCATCCATAACATTCATAAATCGGTCACGTCAACAACCCTATTACCATTCATATGACCCGAACCGCATTGGGTACTGAGTAAAGAGTTATTTCATTTATACAACCTAACAACAGAAGACAGTATATACATAAGAGTCAGAATACAATACCCAGAGCATCAACATACAAATATATACATCACCCTCACAAACTAAGAAACAACTCAACTTTAGGGGAATTACACCTCCCCTAGTCCAAAAACTCACCCTGGTGTCAGGGTTCCAACTCCCTATGGTCACAGAGGTCTATCACTTGGTCTATCCTTGTTCCCTGAAAAATTTAGATAATTTGGGTGAGACACATCTCAGTAAGAAAGAATAAATTATTTACAGTGTGTGACCATATGAGTTCAGTTATAATACACTTTACTTTTCAAACCATCGTTTCATCTGAGAAAATACACTGATATACACATAATCATAATCATATAGATATACAACACAAGCTTTTATAAGTTTTAAAATCATTTCTTAAATTCAATAATTTTGCATATTTACTGTGAAGTTCCTGAGAATAGGAAAGATTACCCGCCCATATAGGTAGCTTCCCTCTGCCTTAACACGTTATGCAACCACATATCACCACATCTGATACCTATCAGGGCACTCACCTTACTCAGTAAGCCCTTAGGCGGAGAGTTTCACTTCGCCTTAATTATTTATATTATAAAACACACACTCTTTCATTTCTTATAATCATTTCTCATTCTAACTCATTACATATCTATGTATACATAAATTCGTATATATGTACTTTACATAATACAATAGATCACATAATTCCAATTCTCAACACATTCACGATTTCCATACTGAGCATACCTCCCCAACGACATCAGTAGGAATCTCACAACACAATTTCCATACTGAACATACCTCCGCAACGACATCAGTATGAACCTCATACACACAATCTCCCTACTAAGCATACCTCCCCAACAGTATCAATAGGAACTTCACACACACACACAATCTCCATACTGAGCATACCTCCCCAACGGCATCAATAGGAACTTTATACACACAATCTCCCTACTGAGCATACCTCCCGAACGATATCAGTAGGAACTTCACACACACACAATCTCCATACTGAGCATACCTCCCCAATGACATTAGTAGGAAAGGAATACCACACACCCGTAATTATTGTGCGGTATTGGTATATCATCAATCATATTTCAATAAATCACAATTCAGTTCAATATAAATATTCTCATCATTTTTTGTGCGCATTTCATCATCTCATAATAATATATATCATATTTCACACATTTTCACATTTTCCAAAATACTCATATCAATAATTTGTACAAACTCATTTTTCATGCAAATAATCTCTACTCACGTATAAATATCACATTTCATTATTTTTTCACTAATCACATCAATTATTCTTGTTTCAATATTTTCTCAGAAAATACACATTGTTATATTTCACATTACAAAACATCACAATTTAATATTACTCAAATGCAACACAATTTATCTGATATTTATATCTTAATAAATCTCAGGAAAAATACAATATGCTCATTTTCATATATCAATCCAAACGGTAATTCTAAAAATACTACTATAATTTATTCCCTTTACCTGACTTACTGCGAGTCTTGTTAGGCTCCAAATCCTACGCCTTTGGCGCCCGAAATTCAACTCCTGCAATTTGCATTTTCCCCAGATTAATTAATTCATTTCCCCAAAATACTATCCATCTAACCTTCCCTAGGCTACATATACCTCAAATTAACATTTAAACTAACATTTAACACCCCCACTTAGTTTTCTGAATTTTTCCTGCGGGTCCCAAAATTACACCCGCGGCGTTCACCTGGACCCTAAATTTCAAAAATTCTACTTAAACTCCTGGTGCTCAACATTTTAGCATTTATAAATTAATCATAATTAATTAAAAATAAGCCCCTTAATAACCCCCGCACCCAAATTTGGGATTTTGCCCATGACGATCCCACGAGAATTTCATCCTGCTAGACTTGTAGAGAATCATCCCTAGATTCTCGTGGTGGTGTCCGTTCATCGATCATGCTTAAAGTTTGCAAGAAATTAAAGAAAAATGAGAAATTTACTTACCCAAGGAGATACATCTACGCCGCTCCTACCACCAATCCGCTCCGGTAGAAATGACGGCAATGGAAAATGGAGTCCAGCGGTTTCTTCGAATTTTCAATCGAGCGAAAATCTGCCACGTAACTGAGGAGAGAGGGAGAGAGAATGAGAGGAGAGAGAGAGAGAGAGAGAGAGAGAGAGAGAGAGAGAGAGAGAGAGAGAGTACTTCAGGGGGGCGGCCTGCCTGCGCAGGAATTCTTCTGAAGGCACCTAAAGCTTCTTTTAAGCTTCAGGTGATTCAACATATATATTAATATAATAATAATAATAATAATAATAATAATATTTAATTAATATTAATAATAATATTTTTTATTAATAAAAATAAAATAAATTTAAATTATTAATATTTTTTCTTTTTTTTTTTTTAAATTTTTGATTAATTAATTAATTAATTATTATTATTATTTTTTTGAATCACTCCACTAATCTTCTATATCCCTTTTTGGGTTTATTACATTCTCCCCTCCTTATAAAAATTTCGTCCTCGAAATTTGCTATTCATCAGCATTCCATCCTTAAAGAGAAACATTTCAATTTTATTAATTACCCTCACTTATGGTGGAAGAACATCGTGGTCTCCTGCGTCAAACTCCAATTCTCGCCGGCGAGTATCTACATAACTCTTCTGTCGGCTCTATGCTGTTCGGATCCTGTCTCTGATGAGTTTGACTTTATCCTCAGTCTACTGTACCAACTCTGGCCCCAATATCTGTCTCTCCCCGATCTCATTCCAGTATCGGTGATCGGCACCTCCTCCCATACAGTGCCTCATACGGTGCCATCCCAATGCTGGCCTGGTAGCTGTTGTTATACGCAAACTTAACTAGTGGCAAATACTACATCTAACGACCTCCAAAGTCCAGCACACATTCTCGTAGCATATTCTCCAGAATTTGTATCGTCCTCTCCGTCTGCCCATCTATCTGAGGATGAAAAGTTGTGCTGAACGACAACTGAGAACCCATGACCCCTTGCAGACTCTTCCAAAAAAGAGATGTAAACCGTGGGTCTCTGTTTGGAACTATGGACATTGGAACGCCATGGAGTTTAACTATCTCCTGGATATATAACTCAGCTAATCTGTCCATGGAGTAGTTAACTCTGATTGGCACAAAGTGGGCAATCTTCGTCAGTCGATTCACCACTACCCAAATAGCGTCCTGTCTATGCAACTCCGGCAATAATCTTGAGACGAAATCCATCGCTATATACTCTCACTTCCACTAAGGAATGTGGAGTGGCTGCAATGATCCCGCCGGTCTCTGATGTTCAGCCTTCACTTGCTAGCCCATCAAACACTAATCCGCATACTCGGCTATCTCCCTCTTCATGTTGCTCCACCAGAAGGACTCTCGAAGATCCCTGTACATTTTAGTACTACTTGGATGTATAGTATATAGGGACCAATACGCTTCCTCCAGAATAACCTTATTGATCTCAGGATCGGCAGGAAAGCATAACCTGACACAGAACCACAAGGCTCCATCATCTGAGATGCTGAAATCTGTTTCCTGACCATCATGTACCTTCCCCATAAGCTCTACTAGTTCTCCATCATTCCTTTGAGCTACTTTAATCCTCTCCTGTAGAGTTGGCTACAAAACCAAGTCACCAATAAACGCCTAGTGATTGCCCTCCACCAGCTCCACACCGAGCCTCTCTAGATCCATCTGGATCGGATGCTGAATCTCCACTGCAGATATAGATGCATCCACTGATTTCCAGCTCAAAACATCAGCGACCCCATTAGCCTTTCTTGGGTGGTAGCTAATAGTGTAGTCATAATCCTTTATTAGCTCTAGTCATCTCCTCTTCCGCATATTCAATTCTTCTGTGTGAAGAAATACTTTAAGCTCTTATGGTCAATAAATATCTCACACCTAACCTCATATAGATAGTGCCTCCAAATCTTTAGCGCGTAAATAACCGCCGTGAATTCCAAATCATGGGTAGGGTAGTTCTTCTCATATTTTTTCAACTGTCATGAGGCATACGCTATCACTCTCCCTCACTGCATCAACATGCATCTAAGCCCTTTTATGGGACACATAACTGTAAATCACAAACCCCTCTTTTCCTAAAGGAATCGTCAATACAAGCACAGTGATGAGTCGCTACTTCAATTCCTGGAAGCTCTATTCACATTCATCAGACCACTCAAACGTCACTCCCTTCCTGGTCAATCTGGTTAGTGGGCCTGACAGTCTATAAAAGCCCTCGACAAACCTGCAGTAGTACCCAGCCAATCCTAGGAAACTCCTGATCTCGTGCACATTCTTTGGTTGTACCCAGTCTACTATTGCCTCAATCTTACTCGGATCAACAAAAATACCACCCCTGGATATAACGTGTCCAAGAAAGGTAACTTGTTCCAACTAGAACTTGCACTTCTTTAGCTTCGCATATAGCTTCTTCTCTTGCAACACCTGCAACACTATACTCAAATGCTCCTCATGCTCCCATGGGTTCTTCAAATATACTAGTATATCATTAATAAATACTACCACAAACTGGTCCAAGTACTGGTGAAAGACCTTGTTCATCAAATCCATAAACACTGCAAGACCATTCGTTAACCCAAACGGCATAACCACAAATTCATAATGACTATACCGTGTTCTAAATGTTGTCTTCGGAACATCTTCCACCTTGAATTTCACCTGATGATACCCGGAGCGTAAATCTATCTTTGAAAAGATTTGTGTCCCTTGTAACTGGTCAAACAAATCATCGATATGCGGGAGAGGGTATTTATTCTTGATAGTCACTTTGTTTTTTTCTTGATAGTTGATGCACATCCTCATCGAGCCATCCTTCTTCCTCACAAACAAAACCGGTGCTCCCTAGGGTGACACACTGGGCTGAATAAATCCCTTATCTAACAGTTCCTGTAACTGCTTTTTCAGTTCTTGCAGCTCTTCCGGTGCCATTCTATACGACGCCTTCAAAATCAGCGCTGTCCCCAGAACCATATCAATAACAAACTCTACCTTACGATCAGGAGGTAGTCCCAACAAATCCTCGGGAAATACATCAGGAAAATCCCTCACCACTGGGATCTCCTCCACTACCTTCACATGGGCTAAATATCCCTGACAGCCTTCTAATAGCAATTTACGTGCCTGAATAGTAGATAGTAACTGAGGTGGAGTACCCACATGTGATCCCACGAATTTGTACTCCTGTCTCTCTGGAGGTCTGAACACTACCTCCCTCTGATGGCAATTAATGCCAATATAGTGGGCAGCTAGCCAGTCCATACCCAAAATTACCTCAAACCCATGTATATCTAAAACCACCAGATTAGCTGGCAAAGACCTCCCTTGAATACCCACTGGACAGTCTCTGAGTACCTTTCTACATATCCCAATAGCCCCAGTCTGCGTAGCAACAAACAAACTAATATCTAACTGCTGACGCTCAAACCCACACAACTTAGCATAATCTCGGGTGATAAAAGAATGAGTCGCCCCATAATCAAATAAGACAGTAGCTTTAAATGACAGTATTGAAACAATACCTGTCACCACATCTCCTGCCGCCTCAGCATGTCCCGGCGTCAGTGCATAAACTCGCGCTGGAACAGTATTCCTATGCTATCCACATCGAGGTGTCTGATAGCCTCCTCTGTATAGTCAAGGAGCAGCCGCTACCACTGGCGGTGCCTGACTGTTCCTCACAAAATGCCCAGGATGGTGGCACTGATAGCAAGCAACCTCCCTCGCTCGGCACTCTCCTAGGTGCCTCCTCAAACATCTGGGACAACGAGGGAGCATCTGTCTGCCCTGTACTGCTCAATCTTCTCCTCCCTGTCGTCGTCCTCCTCTGCTTTCATATCTCCTCCACGGCCCTCTATTGAACCCTTCCTGAAAATCAAAAGGTGCGGACCTCTTCCTCTAGCTTTGTACTGCTCCGCCTCTCTATATGTTGCTCTCAATCACCACAGCCCTATCCACTATCTCCGAGAAGGTCTGAGCTCGGAAACCTACCACCTGCTCATACAATTTCTATCTCAAGTCCTCCTCAAACTTCCTCATCTTCCTCTCCTCATATGGCACCATATACGGGGCAAATCAGGACAGCTCAAAAAACCTCGATGCATAGTGATACACCATCATAGACCCCTATGTCAGATATAGAAACTCTAATGCCTTTGCATTCCTGACCATAGCGGGAAAGTACCGCTTGAAGAAAATCTCCCTGAAGCGACTCCACATCATCGCTATAGGGTCGGGCCTCTGATTCTCAAGTAATATCACTAACCTCCACCAGTGTTTTGCTTCCCCGGTCAACTTAAATGTAGCAAATAATACCTTCTACTTGTCTGTACATGAGAGGACTGCCAGTATGTCCTCTATGTCTTGAACCTAGTTCTCTGTTACCAATGGGCCCGCTCCTCCAACAAAAGACGAGGGTCGCATACGCGTGAATTGTTCGATCGTACAACTCTGCTCCCCTGAGCTCCTAGCCATCTCAGCCATCACCTGTTGAGTGACGCTGCGCAACACTGCATCAGGGTCTCCACCACCCATACTGGAAGGTCCTACTCCATCACCTCCAGCATTCGTGTTACTATTCCCCGGATCCATCCTACAAAGGCAGCAACTAATCTCAGCGTACAATTACTATCACACAAACCATACACCACTATAACTCATAAATTAATCTTCTATCCACATCCTTAATCCCCATTTAGGATTCAGTCCTACCACTCAGAAACAAGACCCAACGGTAGTATCCATGGTTTTCCAGAAATCGTCACCCCAGGAAAAACATAGAAACAACCCCAATACTCCTGTCTCTAGGCCGCAAGATAGAACCTCAAATTCTTATCTCATCCTCAAACAATCACTAACTCACATTTCAATCTACCCATCTCCTATTTCCCTTAAAATCCACTCCTATACTTTGGTATTGTATTCCATTGTCTACTAAAGTCTACAAAACCTAACAACTTAGGCTCTAATACCAAACTGTGACGCCCCGATTTTCGTATTTTTTTTATAATAGATATATTCTCACTCGTCATAAACAACATTCATAAATCGGCCACGTCAACAACCTTATTACCATTCATATGAACTGACTAGCATTGGGTACCCGGTAAAGAGTTATTTCATTTATACAACCTAACAGCGGAAGACAGTATATACATAACAGTCAGAATACAATACCCAGAGCGTCAACATACAAATATATACATCACCCTTATAAACTCAGAAACAACTTAACTCTAGGGGAATTACACCTCCCCTAGTCCAAAAACTCACCCTGTGTGTCAGGGTCCCAACTCCCTATGGTCATGGCACTCTATCACCTGGCCTATCCCTGTTCCCTAAAAAATTTAGATAATTTGGGTGAGACAGATCTCAGTAAGAAGGAATAAATTATTTACAGTGTGTGGCCATATGAGTTCAGTTATGATACACTTTACTTTTCAAACCATCATTTCATCTGAGAAAATACACTGATATACACATAATCATAATCATATAGATATACAACACAAGCTTTTATAAGCTTTAAAACCATTTCTTAAATTCAATAATTTTCAACACATATTTACCGAGAATAGGAAAGATTACCTGCCCATATAGGTAGCTTCCTTCTGCCCTAACACGTTATGCAGCCACATATGGCCACATCTGATACCTATCAGGACACTCAGCTTAGTCAGTAAGCCCTCAGGCAGAGAGTTTCACTTCGCCTCAATTATTTATATTATAAAACACACACTCTTTTATTTCTCAATCATTTCCCATTCTAACTCATTACATATCTATGTATACATAAATTCATACTTATGTACTTTACATAATACAATAGATCACATAATTCCAATTCTCAACACATTCACGATTTCCATACTGAGCATACCTCCCTAACGATGTCAGTAGGAATCTCACAACACAATTTTCATACTAAACATACCTCCCCAACAGCATAAGTAGGAATCTCGTACACACAATCTCCCTATTGAGCATACCTCCCCAACGGCATCAGTAGGAACTTCGCACACACACAATATTCATACTAAGCATACCTCCCCAACGACATTAGTAGGAACTTCATACACACAATCTCCCTACTGAGCATACCTCCCCAACGACATCAGTAGGAACTTCACACACACACACAATCTCCATATTGAGCATACCTCCCCAACGGCATCAGTAGGAAAGGAATACCACCCACCCGCAATTATTGTGCGATATTGGTATATCATCAATCATATTTCAGTAAATCACAATTCAGTTCAATATAAATATTCTCATCATTTTTTGTGCGCATTTCATCATCTCATAATAATATATATCATATTTCACGTATTTCCACATTTCCCAAAATACTCATATCAGTAATTTGTACAAGCTCATTTTTCATGCAAATAATCTCTACTCATGTATAAATATTACATTTCATTATTTTCCACTAATCACATCAATCATTCTCATTTCAATATTTTCTCAGAAAATACACATCGTTATATTTCACATTGCAAAAATCACAATTTAATATTACTCAAATACCACATAATTTATCTGATATTTATATCCTAATAAATTTTAGGCAAAATACAATATGCTCATTTTCATATATTAATTCAAACGGTAATTCTAAAAATACTGCTATAATTTATTTCCCTTACTTGGCTTACTGAGAGTCTCGTTAGGCCCCAAATCCTACGCCCTTGGCTCCCGAAATTCAACTCCTACAATTTACATTTTTCCTAGATTAATTAATTCATTTCCCCAAAATACTACCCATCTAACCTTCCCTATGTTACATATACCTCAAATTAACATTTAACACCCCCACTTAATTTTCTGAATTTTGCTTGCAGGTCTCAAAATTACACCCGTAGCGCTCACCCAGGCCCTAAATTCCGAAAGTTCTATTTCAACTCCAGGTGTTCAACATTTTAGCATTTATAAATTAATTCTAATTAATTAAAAATAAGCCGCTTAATAACCCTCGTACCCCAAATTTGGGGTTTTGCACACGACGACCCCATGAGAATTTCGTCCTGCTAAACTTGTAGAGAATCATCCTTAGATTCTAGTGGTGGTGTCCGTTCGTCAATTAGGCTTATAGTTTGCAAGAAATTAAAGAAAAAAAGGAAATTGACTTACCCCAAGAGATACGTCTACGCCGCTCCTACCACCAATATGCTCCTACAGAAATGATAGCAGCAGAGAATGGAGTCTAGCAGAATCTTTTGATTTTCGATCAGGGGAAAATTCGCCATGTAACTGAGGAGAGAGGGAGAGAGAATGAGAGGAAAGAGAGAGAGTACTTCAGGGGGGGCGACCTGCCTGCGCAGGAATTCTTCTGAAGGCACTTGAAGGTTCTTTGAAGCTTCAGGTGATTCAACATATATATATATATATATATATAATAATAATAAAAATAATAATAATATATTTTATTAATTAAAATAAAAATAAAAATAAATTAATAATATTTTTTATTTTTTTATAATTCTGATTAATTATTATTATTATTATTATTTTTGGAATCACTACACTAATCTTCTATATCCCTTTTTGGGGTTATTACATCTAAGGTCTTTTCTATTGCTATAGGAGACCTTGGAGGTTTCCTACTATCTTACCCTATGAATGTTGTCATTCCTCTTCCTCCCACCTCACCAAAAGACAAGTTTAATTTACTTCTTTTACATTACCTCATCATTGTCATTTCAAAAATAAAGTAAACTTTAACTAACAAAAATACATGAAAAAAACAAAAGAGATAGAGAACCCTTGTAACGTATATGTGAGAAAATCTTTTTTCTCTTGACCCCCATCACCTCTCTTGGAAAGAAGAGTAGATAATTGAATCACCTTACCCATAGAGAAGGTCTGCAAGTATCCCAAGGGAACTCAACTCTTCTTAGTAAACTATAATATGTGTGCATTATATTTAATTTAAGTATGTGTTTTTAAATGGTCCTCTAGCACGTTATGACACCTTGGCAACTCTTAATGATTCTTTCTAATTTTAATTGTTTGCATAGTTGTTATTGTTGTACACTACATGCATAATAAAACAACTTTATGTTATGTGTTAATTCATTCTTAGTTTGCTTCTTCGTTGAGGGTTTTTGTGGTTTCTTTAAGCCTTTTCCTCCACACACCTCGCAAGCTCTGCACCTAGGCAGTATCCTTTCTAGGTTAGTTCAAAATGCGATAATGTTAAATTTTGAGAAGCATGAGTCTCCTAATGGGTGCATAAACCATTCCACTCAGGATTCGAGGGTGGGACCTACTAGTTATGTGGATGTGGAGAAATAGGGTAGGAGCCTATGTGGAGAAACATACTGGAGTCTATCATCATCAAGGTTAGAGCTCAACCTTATATACTTGGCTTTAGAAATCCCAAACCTAGGATAAAGCCTCAGAAAATTATCCCTTTGACCTTCTCGAGACAAAAGTTTCATCTTTCTCAAGCAAACCCTTCTATGTGTTCTATGTTCATTTTTTTTATTGAATAAAAGGAGTGTTATTCCTCTTGATTGAATGTTTGATTATTTGTCCATGCTTAACTGGGATGAATATCATTCTGCAACTCATTTTTATTGTTGTGTGCACTAACTCTGTGTATTCATTCATTCCTTCATTCAAAAAAATCACACAAATATAAAACAATAAAATCAAATATAGAAGGGATAAAGAAATGCAAGTGTTTTTATAGTGGTTTGACTATTCCCACCAACGTCCACTCTCTTAAGACCAACTGTCTTAAGGTTTCGCAAATTCTCCTTATTTTCACAGTGGCAAATACACCAATTAGATCACTTGTTTTTCATAGAGAGAAGAAAACTAAAACACTTTGCTTTGACGGAAGCAAGGATGCCAATTTACAAAAGAGATTACAAATCAAACATCCTTACAAGGAAAAATTTACAACTTAAAGCTCAAGATAGACTCTCAAAGAATAATCAAATGTAAGGCTCAAGAGTTTTGGTGTTCTCTTAAAAGTAAGCAAATAAAAACACAAAGATATTGAGAGAGAATTTGTGACTAGAGCACTTGGTAGTTCAGTGTATGTCAACTTTCTCAAGGCTTAAGAAGGCATATATAGAGTTTGGATGAAAACTAGTTGTTTTCTACTCATTTGAGCATTTTGGCTTGTTAAAACGATTGTTTACAAGGCCTAATCAACTACTTACTAACCATTAAAGACAAGAAGGAGACCATTGTAGACCAGGTTTTGGTCTACTTTTTGCTCCAAATTTTCCAATTTAGGTACAAATGTGATGTGCCTTATATTTCTTATGATTTACAATTTAAAGCATATTACAATTGAGAAAAAATATTACAAATAAATCAATAAGTCTTCAATATCTTATCTTATTTTTTAAACTTTCTTTAAATTCAATGGTTTAAATCCTATAGAAAACAACTTAAGCACGAAGTCATTAGTTTATAATAGTTTGTTATCGTCAAACCTAGGTTAATGAAACCTTGGGGCTAAAAATCTCCCCCTTTTGATGATGACAAATTATCACAAACATAAAAACAAATATAAATCAATTAAGTCCACACACAAGTTCCTTTTTCTTTTTTCTTTTTCTTTTTTCTTTCTATCCCTCCCCCTTTGACATCATCAAAATCAAAGTAAGAGGAGTGAGGCTAAAGATTAAAACATTTAAGCACAAATTTTCACTTTTATTCAAAACATGTTCATCATTAATATATATACACCAATATGCTCCATTATGAAGATTTTAACATGGTAAAAAATATGACAATTGTTGTTACCGAATTATGCACGGGCACATAAAAATTGATTCAAATTGTTGTCAATTATAAGTCAACTAAAAGAGAATTGATACCAATTAACTTAAAACAACTTTTCATGTTTGAAAATCTCTCCCCCCCCCCCCCCCCTTTTTGTCAATATCAAAAGGAAAAAAAATGAAGGGTATGAATTTTGCAAAAACGAATTGATTCACAATTTAAACTTCAATCAATATTTTCAAAAATTATATCATTATTCAATTATTCAACAAGGACCATAATTTTAAAAAGTTTTAAATTTTCACTTGGTCATCTCATTCAAGATCTTCAAAAATTCATTCACAATCTTTTTAAAATGATTCAAAATCATGTTTATGTTTTCAAAAATATTTTTGTTTACTCATGTTTATTCCCTCTTAGTAAATATCAAAAGGTGCTGTGCAAAGATTACCAATGTGCAACGAAGCAAAGATTACCAATGCGCAATGGAAACAAAAATCAAATCGGATCAAGTAATGCAGTAATCAACGATGAATAATATGGAAACAATCAATCTCACAGATAATAAAGGAAAATAAATAATCAATGACACAAGAGATTACGTGGTTCGGCAATGTGCCTACGTCCATGGGAGGAAATGGTTGATTTTCACTATCAATCAAGCAAGGGTTACAATATTGTTTATCAAACAAGGAGTCTAGTAACATCAAAGCCTTTTTGATCTTCATCAAACTTAACATCAACACGCATCAAATCACTTATGATTTGATTAAAGGCATTAATATGTTGATTTAAATTTGATCCTTGAACCATATTAAACCAATAAAGTCGCCGCTTAAGAAAACATTTATTAGAGAATGATTTGGACATATACCGGCTTGCTAACTTTCGCCATACAACTTCTGGAGAATCCTCCTCCATCACATGATAGAGAACTTCATCGGCTAAACACAAGCGTATTGTAGAAATTGCTTTACCTGTAATTCTCCCCAAGTTGCCTCATCCATGTTATCCGGTTGAACACCATGTAGAGCCTTCACCATTCCTTGTTGTACAAGTATATCCTTAACTTTCCTCTACCACAAAATGAAATTCCCAATTCCATCAAATTTTATGACATCAAATCTTGCAGAAGAAGTACCTGACACCATGATAACAAACACTCTGATACTAATTTTTTGTGGAAATTGAGTATATGCACAAAGGAATAATTAAACTTGCAGAAAATGATGAAGCACTAAGAACAAAAATTCATACACAATCAGTAAATCTAAAAACAAATAAAGAAAACGACACGAGAATATAAGTGGTTCGACAATTCCTACATCCACGGGAGCAATCCGACCAATATTTCACTATGAAATTGAAAATTTACAATACACTTCATACAATGATCTCTCAATATCTAAAATATGCCCAAAAGGACCTATTTAACAACCTCTCATAGGTTTCCCTCCAAGTACCCAACGTTTCAATTCAAAATTTGAATTAATTCTTCCTCATAGCCCAAGAGCACTCGTCGACGAGAGAGAGAAGACCATTCATCGACAAGTCTGATTTCATGCTCTTGGTGTCTCAGAGACTCTGAAATTTCTAGCCTCTCAGTATCTACTTATCGACGAGAATAGGACACTCATCGACGAGTCACTACGAGCAATCGTCGATGGGAATAGGACACTTGTTGACGAGTCACTGCTGCACTATTCAAGAATTCAACTCATATGATTTTAATCTTCTATTTATAAGCCCCAAGTATAAGAGTCACACATACAAATACAACAGGTATCCTCCTCACTCCAAAAGATGGGAAGAATTTTCACAAGCCACGGCCGACATGCATAAGCTGCCATAAGGAAGGTCATACTATTGAGCGTTGTTACTTCATCCATAGGTTCCCACCTAGCTCCCTCAAGCCTAGCTCAGGTTCGAAACCAAGTACACACCAAGTCTCCTCCGTTGACAACAACCCATCCACTAGCAGTTTCCTATTTACCCTTGATCATTGCCAACAACTCCTAGCCATGCTTAACATTGCTACTCAGACATCATCTATGGCTAATCACATACGTAATATTGCGTCATCCTTATCTAGTAAACCACCCCTCATTTCTCCTAAAACACTTTGGATCCTTGATATTGGAGCCACCGATCATATAATGTGTTCTCCCTCTAATTTAACCTACTCTATTCCTGTACATTGTCATACTGTATGACTCCCTAATGACTCTCATGCTATGGTAACTCATATTAGTTCTATCGTTTTCTCTTCCTCCCTCATTCTGAAGAATGTTCTTTGTGTCCCTTCTATTCATTTTAACCTTTTTTCCGTTCGTGTGCTATGCCACACTCTCAATTGTCTGATCATTTCTTCTGCTTATATGTGCCTAATTCAAGACCTATGCTTGATGAGCATGATTGGACTAGGCACTAAGCGGGATGGCTTGTACTACTTTACCATAACGAATCATGCTCGTTGTCAGGTGGCTACATCAAATTCCCAACTTTGGCATCGCCGACTTGGTCATTTATCTAATAAAGTTTTGTATTTACTTTCCAATAATGTTTCTATATTTTGTTTCAAATTTGAACCATGTTATATTTTCCCATTGGCTAAACAAACTCATCTTGAATTTCCTTCTAGTTCAATTTCTTTTCTTACGCCTTTTCATTTAATACATGTAGACATTTGGGGGGGGGGGGTTACTGCGTCCCATCACCCACTGGGGCTCAATATTTTCTAACTATTGTCGATGATTACACCAAATGTACTTTGGTATACTTAATGCGTCATAAGTAAGATACCCAACGCCTTCTTCTTTCTTTTATTTGGCTCATTGAAAACCAACATTCCACTATGATCAAAATTTTCTGTAGTTATAATGGGCTAGAATTTGACCTTTCCTCCTTCTATTCAGAAAAAGGCATCATTCACCAAACGAGTTGCGTATCCACTCCTAAAAAAATGGAGTTATAGAATGTAAACATCATCATCATTTAAATGTTTGTCGAGCCTTTCTTTTTCAGGCCAATATGCCTAAAATTTTTGGGGTCATGCTCTTCTCACTGCAGCTTATTTGATTAATAGAACACCCACTCGTCTTTTGGATGGGAAACCTCCCTATAAGAAGCTATACAGTACCCCTCCTAAATACGACCATCTTCGAGTCTTTGGATGTCTTTGTTATGCCTCCACTCACTTCCCCCATCCCTCCAAATTTGATCCCTTTTAGTATTTTATGAGGATCAATTTCCTTTTAGCCAAACTACCTCAGAGTTGCCCTCTACTGTTTTACCTCAAAGATCTTGGCATTCTAAAATATTTTCTAGGAATAGAAGTGGCTCGCTCAAAAACTGACATCATTTTATCACAAAGGAAATATGCCTTGGAGATACTTGAGGAAACTAGATTTCTTGGTGCTAAACCAGGAAACCTACCCATGGAACCAAATCTGGAACTTAGTGAGATTGATGGAGAACCACTTTTAGATCCATCTTCATACCGACGATTGGTTAGGAAGCTGATATATTTGACCATCACTAGGCTAGACTTAGCATATGTCGTACAAATTTTGAGTCAATTCATGGACAAACCTTGAACATCTCACTTGGATGCAGCACATTGAGTCTTACGATATCTCAAACAATCATCTAGACAAGGAATTTTCCTATCAACTTCTAGTAATGTTCAATTGCATACATTTTTTGATGCAGATTGGGCTCGATGTTGAGATACTCAACAATTAGTCACCGGATACTGTATTCTACTGGGAAAATTACCAATTTCTTGGAATACCAAAAAGCAAACAACATTTTCATGATCCTCAGCTAAAGCAGAGTACCGATCTATGGCATCAACCTGTTGTGAGATTACTTGATTAAAGCAACTTCTGACAGATCTCTAGATAGGACATCCACAACCAGTCAAGTTATACTATGATAACAAAGCAGCTATCCACATTGTATTGAATGCAGTATTCCATGAACGTACAAAGCACATAGAGATCAATTGTCATCTCATTCAAGAGAAGCTCTAGAATCAAGTCATTCAAACCATTCACATACCTACAAGTCAACAGTTGGACCTACTCAATTCAACCATCTACTGAACAAGTTGAGTGTCATTATTATCCACTCCAACTTAAGGGGGAGTATTAAGGATATGGGAGATTTGGCATTAAATATTGAAGATAGAGAATCACTCTTGAGATTGGCCAAAGAAGCAAATAAGCACTGATTTGTTGAGATTAATATTATTGAGTGATTTGGCTTGATTATAGGTAATTGATTAGGCTAAATTGGTGTAATTTATCTGTAGAGAATGTGTATAAATAGGAGCCTCTGTATAGTGTAATCTTCACATCAAGAAATATACAATTCTCAATTCTTATTCTCTCTTTGTCTTCCCTTTATGAATTTTTTGACTCTGAATTTCTTCATATTTAGATGGTGATGGGGTGAAATAGAATTGTTATGCTAAGCAACATCTAAGGTGCAAAAACAGGGATAGAATCGTAGAATTTGTAGAAATCATAGAAGGATGGAGAAAGAAAGGGAGTGAAGGGACTTAGCTAGGAAAAAAAGGGGGGGAGGGGAGGAGATAAAAGGGTGTAGATTAATAAAAGGAAGAGAGAGCTAAAGAGATTGAGAGAAAAGAGGATAAAAGGCACTGGGGGTATGTTTTAGCATTGGACTATTGCATTATATGCATTGAATTGATTTGAGATATCTTACAAGATAGTTGTACCCTTATTTATATTCTTTTGGGGTCAAACCTTCATAAACTATAAGTTACAAATGATAAATTCCAACCATAAATCCTAATACTTAATTTGATCTGTTAAAAAACACTTAAAACTTGATAATAAATTGGGATTGTTTAAACATTAAAGGTCTAATTTATTATTATTGGCATGATTACCCAATGCTTGCTCACCTCATTGCTTGATGACTAGGAGGCCTTAGCTTGATGACTAGGCAACCATCATGACCTTGTTGGCCTCTATCGCTTGGGTGGCTACCTAATATTCATGGGTTACCTAGGTGACAAGTAGTTTGTCTCATGCAGGCAATTTTTCATTATAACTCTTTAGCCAATTCCCCTAACTAAGGACTATCACTATTCTACAAGGAGGTACACAAAGACAGCACAAAAAACTTCTCACTCACCTTTCCCTCCAAATCTCCCTCTTCTTCGCTCTTAAATTTCTCTCCAAATTTTTGTGCTTCCCTCCAAATTTCTTAGTGTGTCCTCTTTAATCCTATGCATCTATTCATAGATAGAGCTGCAAGCACAAAAGTTCCATTTTGCACCTCACCCACGCAAAAGCACAACCTCTTCAAATTTCTAACTACCTAACTACTTACAATTGCCTACAACTATCTCACCAACTTTTACAAATGTAAAGATCCCTGGCTGTCCCTAAAATCCTTTTTTTCCCACCTCAAAACTGTAACGACCCAAAGAATAATGGTATTTAAATAATAAAAAGAAAAGGAAATGGAAATAGGAATAGAAGGAGGCAGCCTACAAGTTAGCTTTGCCACCTGTATTATTCAGGATGCACAATGTATTCCACGTTGCCATGTTAAGGAAATACATCTCAGATGCTTCTCATATTATCAGTTATAGTGAATTAAAACTCAGTGATTCACTGATATATGAGGAGGTACCAGTATAGATTCTGGATAGGAAAGTGCAAGAGTTATGTAACAAGGAGATTCCTCAGGTAAAAGTTTTGTGGAGGAATCATACAATTGAAGAGGCTTCTTGGGAATCCGAGGAGCAGATTAAGCAGAAGTATCCACACCTATTCCAAGAAGTCTAATCAGGTAAAATATAAGTAGTTAGATAGTATTTCTTTTGCAGGTACATGTAAAAAGTTTAGTTAGTAAGTGACATTTTAATTTTGGGAGAATTTTCTTTTGTATGTGTAATCTCGCAGGACTGGGAATGTAACCACGGTATTCCTCCGCCATAAGTGAGGGTAAGTAATAAAATAACTAGACTGTTTTGTCTTTAAGGGATGATGAGTTATATGAACAGTAAATTTCGAGGATGAAATTTTACAAGGAGGGAAGAATGTAACAACCCGAAGAATAATGGTATTTAAATAATAAAAAGTAAGGGAAATGAAAACAGGCACAGAAGGGGGCAACTGAATTCGTCAACAAATGCTTCGCATTCATCGACGACGTTGCATTTTGGATGGGATAATCCCAAGAAATTTTCTAGGCCTTATCGACGAACACAGGGGTTTCGTCGACAAGGGTTCTTTAGGATCTTGTCGATGAAGTTCCGTCTCATCGTCGGAAGATACCAAGAGAGGATTTTTTGAAGTCTGAAATTCATCAACAAAGGCTCAGGTTTGTCAATGAACTTTCTACAGGACTCCTCGACGAGGTGACGTGGCTCGTCGATGAATCCCACAATATAAATAGTGCTAAACGTGATTTTTCAGCCCATTTGTGCGTAGAAACCTCTCTCTCTCTCTCTCTCTCTCTCTCTCTCTCTCTCTCTCTCTCTCTCTCTCTCTCTCTCCCTCCCTCCCTCTCTCTCTCTCTCATCCTTCGGTTTCTCCTCCTTCTCTCTAAGTTTTTGGGCCGGATTTCCGCCAGTTCGAATATTTGAAGCCACCACGACGCTCCTGGGAAGTTATTTGCAAGTCCGTCGGAGCGGATCATCGGTGGGGCTGAGTTGGAAACCATCCCAAATCTAGGGTAAGACTTTCTATTCAGTATTTGCCTATTTTATAGTTGTAGAAAGCGTAGTACGCGTAATGATACTGAACTTTAGTTATGGGAAATGTTGTTTTCAGAGTGTTGAACGGGGAACCCTACAGGTGCAGGATTGTTTGTTTTAGGGTCTTTTAGGACTCAGGTAAGGGGATAAACTAAAATAGATGTTTTTATGAAAATTATAAGTATGATTTTATAGCATTTGATTTCAGAGAAATATGTATACATATATATATATATATATATATATATATATATATATATATATATGCATTATGTTAGGAAATACTATTGAAAACGATACTATGTTCTGATTATACAAAATACCCATTTTGTGTGGTATGAGTAGAAATTATAATGAAAAATTATTTTCTGGGAATGTGTTAATGATACAGATTTTTATAAAGGAAAACCGACATATAGGCCGAGATTTTGATATATTTGTCGGCGTACAGGCCGAGCTATGTGTATGATTTGCAGGCGTACGGGCCGATCTATGTGTACAATTTGCCCACGTACGGGCCATGCTATGTATATGATTTGCTAGCGTACGAACCGAGCTATGGATATGATTTGCCAGCGTATGGGCTGAGCTATGGATATAATTTACCGATGTATGGGCCGAGTTATGGTAAAATGTGAAATACCGGCGTACGGGCCGATGATTTTCATGATATACGTATATGTGTAAAATGATATGATTGATTTGATAATGAATGGTATGAAATATTCATGTATCACAGTTTTAGTATATGCTATATGATATCAGAACCTGGTTGGCTTGGTCTAGGCTAGCACTTGTACAGTACCGATACTATGTGTTCATGATTTATCATGATATTTGTGTTAACACTGTTGTACGGAATGATGTGAGATTGGATGGTTGATGAGGTTTTAAGAAGTGTGTGAGCGTCCCTAGTGTACGGATCAGGTCTGGCAGATCCATTGGACTTACAGACAGTACTCTTGACTTGGTAGTGGTCGGCCAACCATTGTCAGGTCCCGCCTTCAAGCCACACAACCCAGTCATGTGGGGGTAATGCATGACAACAGTCAGCTAACCTACCAGGGTTGTTTTCGTATTATTATTGTTATATGAGATGAAATATGTTTATAAAAATACAGTATGTTCTGCCATGCTATGATGTTATATATGTGTTCCCAGATATGATTTAAAAGTTTACTAAATATGTTTTTGTATGGTATATGTATAACACGAAATACTTATGTTGTCACATACTAGTAGTAGTTTATTTCCCTTACTGAAAGATGTCTCACCTCGAATTTCATAAACATTTCAGGAACCTCTAATAGGAGAGCGGGTAAAGCTCTGCTGTTATAGTTCTGTTGATCTGCCCTCTCTGAAGGGTAAGTTTTAGCGGGGATAGTTGGATTTTTGTGAAAATGTCCCTAGGTTTTTCTTTTTAGGATGTATAAATTTAAATACAGTGGATGTAGTAACTCTAGTATTATGATGGATAATTTTGTATTTATGATATTATAATTGTATGTTTTCTGCTGTTTAGGCTTCCATTATGTGTTCTAATGTATCCCTGGTACCTACGGGTTCAGGTGGATTATGATCTGCTGAGTTTTGTAATATTGTATTATATTATGAAAAAAAAAATGTGAAAATTAAGCAGGTTGTCACAAAAACAGTTACATTATACTAATTTATTACTTTTCATACAAATTTCCATCACTCTCTCTACTTGAGAAAATACAACTGTTAATGCCAATCTTACTCTTATATTAATTAGAAATACCACACGTGTCTTAAAACCTAAATTTTAACCTCCAATGAAAGCCTGAGGCACTACCTCTCCCACTACCGGCTAGACTCCTAACTCTTCAAATTTTAGCCCATAAAAGCCCAGGCATCATCAACAATAGATTAACTTTTAATTTCATTTTGCCTATAAATGGGAGCTCCAATACTCTGAGAATGCATTCTCAAGTTGAAAAAAGATATCAACATTTTTTATTCATAGAAAAAGGAATGCTAGATAAGTTTATATTTGTATCTATTGAATATTTAATTTTCATTTTCGCATTTAGGTTAAACTTAAATTTCATATGCGCATGTAATTTTAAAAATTTTCTACCAATGGTCATGTTTTATTTTTATTTTTTTATATGCGCACTTAGCTTTCTATTGAGAATTTTTTTTTTTAAATTAATATTTATATCATGTAAAATCTAGTTCTCGTGTAATGCATTTCCCTATAAGAAGTAATAATAACGCTGTGGGTCTCTTTGGTGGGTGGGTGTCACATTAAGAACCTTCCATTTGACATTTTTGGTAGGCCATTATTTAATAATTCTTCACCTATTTTATTATTCTTATGGTTATTTTATTTAGTTTGATTTGGCGCGGTTTCATCCGCTCACATAACACGTGTAGAGACATGTGGGTCCCAGCGTATTTCCCACATTAAGGCCAATGCCAGCAGCTTATAATAATAATAATTATAATAATAATTATTATTAATTACATGGTCCATGATAAAACAGCCATTCCCGTTCCCCACTGCCAACTACCACTCAATGGCAATCCCAACCCTCCCCCACCAAACTTCCAATGCATTTTTTGTTTGATCATTGGATAGGTCAGTGAATTTGATTAATTAATTGAATTAATCAAAAAAATTTAGTTAAAAAGTCTCATTAACAATGGACCCAAATTTTATATTTAACCAAACTCAAAACCGATCAAATTGAATTTCAGTTAAATCCATTAATCGATTATATATATACATATATATTTAATATATATAATATAAATAATATATATAATTTTAATATATATAATAAATAAATTTAAATAAAATTTTAGCATATAATATTTTAATATATAATATATATAATTTTTTACTATTAATTTATATTATTCGGTTAACCGAACTAATAGAACCCAAAATGCGAAACCGAACATTTAAAACCAAAATTCAATGAAAATGAAAATTGAGCCGAACCAAATAAATTTTTAATGAATGGAACTAACCGAATTTAGTCAGTTAATTTGATTTTAACCAAATTATGCTCACCCCTAATTATACATTATATGTGAGCATGTGTTTGATTCACTTATCAAAATTATTTTTATGTAATGATATTTTTAAAATTTTTATTTTCTAAAATGAACATTTGTTGCATGTGAATATTTTTGTTGTTTAGTGTTAATATTAAATTCTCATAAATGTGTACAAGATTTTCATGTCAATTTTTAATTAAATATGAAATCCTAACATGTATGCCAATATATAAAAAATAATTGTATTGTCAATAAAAAAAAAATTACAAAGAAAACCTACTTAATTAAATTCATGTCATAAACTTCTTTAACAATCCATAAATTAAAAAATCAAAACTTAAATAATCAATAATGGTACTCTAGCTTTATTTATAATTTATTATTTTAAACATAATAATAGAGTGCGATAATACTGGATTACATGGAGCATTGTTGTTGTTCAACTCGCTAAAATCATAAAGGTAATTTGGTCCAGAAAATAGGATTTCCATAGGAATATTGGGAATTAATTCATGGGAAAGGATGGAAATAAGATGTTCATATTTTGTTAACATTCCTAAGCCCCTGTTTGGTAGCGCTTAAAAAAAAGTGCTCATGACACTTATCACTTAAAATAAATACTTTTACAAAAAATAAAAAGTAAAAGAAGTTGTATTAGACTTGCACTAAAGTAAACATTTATTGCTCATGACATTTATTGATGTCCATTGAGTAGTGTGCTCGAACCGAAGAGAGGGAGTTCACGAGGGGTTCACCTAAGATTTTTCTTGGTTTAGGAAAATGTTTGTAGGTTTCTACAAATCGTAGGACGAGAAGTACCAAATTTACTTTTTTGCATTTGTTTTACACCTTAGTAGTAATTAAAAACTTTTATAGGATTGTCCATGGACATACACCCATTATTAAACCACGTAAATTTCTTATGTTATGATTATTTAATTTTTTATTTCTTACAATTCATCTTCTCTAATTGTGATTTGGATAATCCTTGTAACCCAATACACATCTTCGGATTTTGACACCCCAAAAAAAAAAAAAACAAAACAAAACTCTTTCTTTGTACATTCAAAACCCATTACATTTTACCTATTCTATTTGCTTTAACGGGAAATAGCATAATACCCTCTAGTAAAGATGCCACAAAAAGAGACTTAAATGGTTGAACCTCTAGGTATTTTATAAAAAGGTTGATATGTTTTAAAATGTAAAAATTGTTATTTTAATTCAGATAAATCTAAGGTCAGGTTTGCTTTGTGGAATAGATTGAATTAAAATAGAATAATACTAAATAAAAAATAATATGTAAAAATAAAATAAATTTTCATTCCAATCTTTCCCAATGGAATAAGTGTTAGCTTTTTAATTGGAGAAAAGTGCAAATAGCCATAGATATGTTGCCAACATAATGAGAAATTATTAGGCAATTTTTTGTATACTTGGTAAAATCATGTTAGATATGAGGTATACACTTGTTGTATCTAATGTTTTTTTTCCTACATAATGGAGATGCACTACCAAAGTGTCATCTCATAATATATGAAATTATTTCACATGCATTAGCATTTTCCATATATACTCCTTATTTTCAAGTATATATCGGGTCTTTTCTAGCCTTCTAACATTCCTAGGATAAGCATTGAAGATTGTCAAACCCTACAATTCTTAATAACACCTAATTGAAGTATCTATTTTGTTTTCCTCCTCCCATTTGATTGAGTGTAGAATTTATAGTGGCAATGACGAGCTAACCAAAGTAATTGAGTAAGGGAATGACTTATGTTCATCATGACAATTCTAGTCACCTTCATACCCTAATTGTGAGGCATTAATTACTACATACTAATGCCTTTGCAAGAGTGTTAGCATCAAACAAACCCAATGACAATTCTAGTCACCTTCATACCCTAGGCATTAATTACTACATACTAATGCCTTGGCAAGAGTGTTAGCATCAATCAAACCCAAAGAACATGGGATTTAAAAACTTCATCTAGTTACATAAGAGGCATTTTCAACAATTTATATTGCCTTCTAAAGGCAATAGCATTTTAGGTTGCAAGAAAGTTAGCTCATTTTTAGTTTTCTCTTATTGCTTCATATCACATAACAACAAGTTTCTAAGGTCATAAGCAATCACTCTTGTGTTAATCTATCTAAGATGTGATAGAGTCACCTTGTTTGGCAACAAAACTACATTAAGTCCTATCTAGCCATACTCATCAACACACACACACACACACACACACACACACACACACACACACACACACATATATATATATACCAATGTCCAATTCAATGATTGTTGTTTATGGTGTGACTCTTTTACTTCGGGGATTTATAAAAAAAAAAAGGAAAAAAAACATATGGATGTGTTCTTGGTGCAGGGCAACAGCAAAGACTCGTCGACGAGGGAATACTGAGAGCCATAAAATCTCAGAGTTTAAAGACTCGTTGACGAGTGGTATTCTCTCTCTCGTAGACGAGTGCTTCTGGGTTACGAGAAAATATTTGAACTTTGAATGTAAATGGTTTTAACAGTTAGGGATTTAGAAGGAGGCCTTCAAAGGCTTGTTATATATGTTCTTTTGGCTATATTCTGACAAGTAAGAAAGTAAGAGAGGGGTAAGAGAAGGAGAGAAGATCATTGAGTGTGTATCTTTGATTTTCATAGTGAAATCTCTTGTCGATTACTCTCGTGGATGTACGCTTTGCCGAACCACATAATTCTTGGTGTCGTTTTCTTATCTTTACTTTCTTTAATTTAATTGCTATGGTTGTGGAATAATTCTGTATTTCATCATTTTAGATTATTGCATATGGTATTGTTTGATCCTTTCCAATGTTTATTTCACTGTGCATTGTTTGAACATGCGTTACTTTCACAACAATTGGCATCAGAGTGTTGTATGGCCTCTGAACTAAAGGATCTCTTAGTGCAACAAGGTTTGGCGAAAGGTTTATACATAATTTCAACTGGATAGCATGGATGCAATAACTTGGAATGAATTGGGAGCAATCATTCGTTTTTGTTTGGCTAAGGACGTGTTGTATCACGTCATGGATAAGGATTCTTTAGTATTAGTTTGGTAAAAATAGGAATGCTGATATATGTCTAAGGGTTTGTAAAAATCTGCAAGTGTAGTGGAGGAAGACTTAGAATGCAGTGATAAAGATATGCTACGTGTTTCATTAGGTTCAGAGTGCCTCATGAGTGATTCTTGGATCTTAGATAACTGATGCTTTTATCCTAGAAAATGGTTTGACATCTACAAGTCAGTTTATACTGGTTGTATTTTGATGGAAAATGATATTTCATGCAAAATGTTTGTTATTAGAAATGTCGAAATCAAAATGAATAATGGTGTTGTAAGAACCATATGTGATGTAAAGCATGAATCGGGTCTAAGAAAGAATGGTATTTCATTGGGAACTTTAGACTGTAATGGATATTGTTACGAGTCTGAATGTGGAGAACCGAAAGTGTTTGAAGGTAACTTGATGGTGATGAAAGGGGAAAAAGTAGTGGGAAATATCTATGCACTATAAGATGTTACGGTTGTAGGTGGAGTTGCAATTGTTGAATCTGAGTCAGGTATCTTATGGCATATGCAGTTAAAGCAAATGAGTGACTACATGTATTCAGATGTTTGGGAACCAATGATGATAACATCAGGGGATAGACATATGTATTTTCGTATGTTTATCACGAAGGATCTTGGTGTACTTCATGCAATGGCTGAGGTGGAGAACTAGACCGAGGGAGAGATTCTCAAGTGAAGCATTGGAACTGAGTACGCTGGTTGCACTCAAGAAGTTTTGTGAGTAGAGCAAGTTATATCAAGGCTTGTAGGGTACTTCTTGGTGAAGTTAGTGAGTATGTCGCATTTCTCGTGTGACCAATTGCCAAAGGTATCGTTAGATGGAAAAGTTGCAAGTGAATTTTGGGCAGGTTTTGCAGTAGATTACTTAGTTGCGAGTGGATGTCCATTGGTGCACCATTCTAGTGATGGAGGATCTAGGTTAGGTGTTATGTTTGGACGATATACTTTTCTGGGGTACAAGAAAGGTGGGTGCAAGTTGGCCGAGTGATCCTATAGCAAACAAAATGGGTGATTGAGGACATGACTTTTGGTGATAGAGCCATGGGGAAACGTACTTAGGTAAAGGGAGAGAAACAAATTCTAGAAAACTATAGTAGCAGCAATCATGTTATTCAGGTGGAATTAGGGACTCAGGGCATAAATGCGGGGAGTTATATCTTGGGTGAACAGTATCACGGTATGAAGGGGCATGTGATGCAGGTGGAGCAATAAATTCAGGGCAGAGATGACATAGTTCATATTGCAGGGAGTTTTTTCAGTTTAGGAGATCAGCAGAATCACGGTGGGCTCATGTGCACTATCAAATCACTTCTTAGGTGAGTTGGTGAGGCTTTTAGTTTGGAAGAGGGTGATAGGTTGTCGTGGAGTGATGTATCTATTGTGTGTGAATAACATGTTATTGGCTGGAAAGACTTTAACTGAGGGTAATTTGTTGGGAACTCTGTTGAAAGTTTTTGACATGAATGTGTTGGGCACGACTAAGATGGGTCTTAGTTTGTTGATTCGCATGGACAAAACTATAGGAAAGTTAGTATTATCTCAGGGTTGTTTTGTGGATAGGGCTACAAGGAGATTGGTGTTATCTCAGGGTTACTTTATGGATGGAACCGTAGGGAGACTTCATTTGCTGTCTCAAGGGGGTTCTTTGGAGAATCAATATGGAATGTCTACAATACGGTAACCAAGGATGGACTGTGATGTCTGGGATATGTCAAAGGTTTCCCATGATTGCAATGGGGTGTTTCAGCAGCCAATAGAGAGAACCGTCAGCTGTTAGTTTTGTTGAATACTATACAGGGGGCTTTGGTGATATAAGATTTGCAGTAGCTTTTGTGTTTACTATTGTGGGATGGTCTTATTGGAAGCCTTAGGTGAATTCTTCGGGTATTGCATCTACAACTGTATTGGAGTTGATGGTAGAAGCTGAAACTGCCATCGGTAAGTTCAAGCGGTGTTGTTTGGACTTGGTGCATGTCTCCAAGTGGTAGAAGGGAGATGGTCCTAATCGAGCGTTCTAAGTTCAAGGCGGAGCAGTCAAATATGTTTTTCAAGTTCTCCTAAGAGGCGTATAATCTCCAAGGTGGAGATTGTTATTTATGGTATGACTTTTATACTTCGGGGGTTTAGAAACAAAGGGAGAAAACATATGGATGTATTCTTGGTGCAGGGCAGCAGCAAAGACTCATCGACAAGTACCACGTGCTCGTCGACAAGGAGATACTGAGAGCTAGAAAATTTCAGAGTTTAAAGACTCATCAATGAGTGGATAGACTAGTCGATGAGTGGTCTTCTATGTCTTATCAACAAGTGCCCTATTCTCGTCGATGAGTGCTTCTAGGCTGTGAGAAAATTTTTGAACTTTGAATATAAATGGTGTAACGGTTAGGGATTCAGAGGGAAGCCTTCGAGGGCTTGTTGTTGTTTTTTGTTCCACGTTGGTAGAATAATTTCATATTAGTATAAAAAGTTGTTTTGAATTTTTTTAATTATTTGTCCCACATTGGAGAGAAATGTTTTTTTGGACTTAAGGTTGAAGCTATATAAAGAGTTCAACTCTTTATTTGTAAAACACACCCTAAAGTTGTACTTTGTCAAGAAGTAGTGGATTGATCGTCAGCACCCAAGGACGTAAGTAATTCTATATCGAACCTCGTTAATTTCTTGTCTTGTTTTTTTTACTGTTTTAGTATTAGTTTCTGCATTGCTTTAGTTTCTTATATATTCAATAGTAATAGTGTTAGTATTAGTGTTTGGCACAAGTGGGGTGCCTGACACAACAATTGGTATCAGAGCTAGGTTGAATAGTGTCGATACGGAGGTGTTCCTCTGTTAGGATCCTTGATTCCATGTTTGATGCCTAAGAAAGAACTTATCTAAGCAAGTGCTCAGAGACCATTATGGCTCAGTTGCTCCCTGGAGGTTGGTATGGTCAAAGTGGAATTTCATAAGATAAAACAGAGTAGACACAGTTGGTACGTACTATTCATCCTAGGCCTTTTGCTTTGTTGGTTGCTATTAAATATATAGAAGATGACAGAAACTAGTACAGCAGTAAAAGAAACTTTGTCCACATGAACTCCAACCCCTTCGACTTCGACATCATCATCGAAGACGATAGCTAATGCTCGGTTTGAGGTGGAGAAATTTGATGGTACCAATAATTTTCATATGTGGCAATGTGAGGTGATGAACATCTAGTATCAGTAAAAACTAGATATTGCTTTGGATGATAAACCAGTAGATATGAGTGACAGAGATTGGGAAAATATCAATCGTTAGGCATGTAGTACGATTCGTGTGTCTTGCTAAAAATCAGAAATATTGTGTCATAAGGGAGACATCTGCAAAGAAATTTTGGGAGACATTGGAAGATACATTTATGACCAAGAGTCTAGAAAATCGGCTCTATTTGAAAAATAAATTGTTTAGCTGCCAGTATCAACCAAGTATTTCGATTAATGACCACATAAATGTTAAATTTGGATGAAAAGGTGAAAGATGAGGATAAAGCCATATTGTTACTGAATTCTATCCTTGATGAGTATGAACATTTGACCACCACTTTATTGTATGGGAAAGATAAAGTTACTTATGATGATGTTTGTACTATATTGATTAGTACTAAATACAGAAAGAAGGATAAGAGGATCCATAAGGGAACAACATAAGCACTAATAATAAGGGGACGTTCTCAAAGTCGTATGCTTGGAAGGAAGAGTAAATCTCTCATGGGAGGATTAAATCTCGTGGGAGACCTGCTAAAGATGAATGCACCTTTTTTCATGAGAGAGGGCATTGGAAGAAAGATTGCCCTAAATTACAGCAGAAGAATAAGGGCAAAGCACATTCTAATGCCAATATAGCCAATGATGATGGAAGTGAGTCAAATTTTTCTCTTGTTGGAACATCTTTGTCACATTTTTTTGGTGAGTGGATTTTGGATTCTGGTTGTTCCTATTACATGTGTCCCAATAGGGAATCATTTTTTAATTTTGAAGAATTAAATGGTGGGGTTGTTTTTATAGGAAATGATAAAACTTGTAAAACAATTGGAATATGATCAATATAGTTGAAATGTCAAGATGGAACTATTAAGACCTTGAATGATGTTAGGTATGTTCCAAGCCTAAAGAAGAATCTGATTTCATTGGGTGCCTTAGAATCTAAAGGGTTCACTATCACTTTGAAAGATGGAACCTTAAAGATTAAATCAGGTGCGTTGGTGGTGATGAAAGGAATAAGGAAAAATAACTTGTATTATTTACAAGGTAGTATAGTTATTGGCTCAGCAGCTGTTGTTTCTAAGAAAGATGCAGTTTCAAATACAACCAAGTTATGGCATATGCGATTGGCACATGCAGGAGAAAAATCTTTGCAACAATTAGCTAAGTGAGGTTTGTTAAAGGTGCAAAGGTGTGCAAAATTAAATTTTGTGAGCAATGCATTTTGGGAAAACAGACTAGAGTGAAATTTGGCATTGCAATCCACCAGACTGAAGGTATTTTAGACTACATCCATACAAATGTATGGAGGCCCACAAAAACGACTCGTTGGGTGGTATGCATCATTTTGTCACTTTTATTGATGATTTTTCCAGAAGAGTTTGGGTGTATTTTATAAAGCATAAAAATGAAGTGTATGATATTTTACTTAAGTGGAAAAAATTAGTTGAAACTCAAATTGGAAGAAAGATTAAACAACTCAAATCAGATAATAGTGGTGAATACACGAGTGACTCGTTTATGAAGGTATGTCAGGATGAAGGTATTGCTCGACACTTCATAGTTCAAGATACACCACAGCAAAATGGGGTGACAGAGCACATGAATCAGACTTTGCTAGAGAAAGTTCAATGTATGTTGTCTAATGTTGGGTTAAACAAAAGGTTTTGGGCTGAGGCTATTAGATATGCGTGTTATCTCATCAATTGTCCACCATCATCGGCAATAGGGGGAAAAACACCCTATGAGGTATGGTATGGAAAGCCTGCTAGTGATTATGATTCTTTACATGTATTTGGTACTATGACTTATTATCATGTTAAAGAATCTAAGTTGGATCCAAGAGCCAAGAAAGCAATATTCTTGGGGATAAGTGCAGGAGTCAAAGGATACCGTCTTTGGTATCTAGAAACAAAAAAAATGATTTTAAGTAGGGATGTGACTTTTGATGAACTTGCGATGATGAAGAACACAATACGCAAGGAGTCACGAGTTGAAGAGAAGACCAGTGGTACTCAACAACAGGTATAGGTTAAGACAAATTTGGGAAACCCAGTGAGAAATGAGACTACACAAGGTAACTCTCTAGTTACACTTGGGAATAGTTTACAAGAAGAGGAGGTTTCAATTTTAGAATCTTCACAACAACAAGAATCAATTGTTTCTCAAAGGCCAAGACGAGAAATTCGAAAACCTGTTCGGTATACTGATATGGTGGCCTATGCACTTCCAGTTGTGGATGATAATGTTCCTTACACTTTCAAAGAAGCAATGAGGAACTCTGAATCAGACAAGTGGAAAAGAGCGATGGATGAAGAAATGCAATGTCTTCATCAAAATTAGACTTGGGAGCTAGCCCAGCTGCCCAACGGTAAGAAAGCAAATGATTGCAAATGGGTTTATGTAAAGAAAGAAAGATTTCCATATGCAAATAATGTTCGCTTCAAAGATTGATTGGTAGTTAAGGGCTACACACAGAAGGAAGGCATTGATTATAATGAGGTATTTTCTCCAATTGTTAAACATCCTTCCATTCGAATTTTGTTGGCTTTGGTAGCACAATTTGATCTTGAACTAGTTCAGCTCGATGTAAAAACTGCATTTTTACATGGTGATTTGGAGGCGAAAATCTATATGACTCAGCTAGATGGATTTCAGGTTGCTGGAAAAGTAAGTTGGGTATGTAAAATGGGTAAATTATTGTATGGTTTACAACTCCAAGACAGTGGTACAAATGATTTCATCAGTTTATGATGGATCAGAAGTACATCAGAAATAAACATGATCATTGTGTTTATTTTTGCAGACTAAAAAATGGATCTTTTATATATTTACTCTTGTATGTTGATGATATGTTGATAGCTTCAAAGAATAGGGAAGAAATCAATGAGTTGAAAAGTCAGTTAAATTAAGATTTTGAGATGAAAGATCTTGGTGAAGCAAAGAAGATACTTGGCATGGAGATTCACAAAGATAGAATGAGAGGAAGAGTTAGTTTGTCTCAGAAACAGTATTTGAAGAAGGTAGAACAGTGTTTTTTGCATGTTAGAGCAGTTAGAACCAATAAGCACTCCTCTTGCTCCTCATTTCAAACTTAGTGCGGATTTATCTCCAAAATCTGATGAGGAACGTAAGTATGTGTCACAGGTTCCTTATGCGAGTGTTGTTGGTAGTCTGATGTATGCAATGGTTTATACTATACCTGATATTTCATAAGCTATTAGTATGGTGAGCAGGTATATGCATGATCCAGGTAAAGGACATTGGCAAGCTCTGAAATGGATTTTGAGATATATTATGAATACGATTGATGTTCGTATAGTATTTGAGAAAAATAATACTATTGATTAACGTGTTGTTGGATATGTGGATTCTAATTTTGCAGGTGATTTGGATAAACGTCAATCAACTATTGGATATTTTTTACATTTGCTAATGGTCCAGTGAGTTGGAGGTCTACCTTACAATCTACCATTGCCTTGTCGACAATAGAAGTAGAGAACATGATAGCTTTAGAGGCTGTTAAGGAAGCTATTTGGTTGCAGGGTTTACTTGAAAATTTGGGAGTTGTTCAGAAGCACATTGTTGTGATCTGTGATAGCCGGAGTGCTATTCATTTGGCAAAGAACCAAGTCTATCATGCACAAACAAAGCACATCAACATTCGGTTTCATTTTATGCGGGATATTATTGGTGGAGGCAAGATACTTCTTCAAAAGATTACTACAATTGAAAATCTCGCAGATATGTTGACCAAGATTGTGAAAATAATCAAGTTCAAATATTGTTTGGACTTTATCAATATCTTACAAATCTGAATATTTTTTGAAGGCGCCGATGATGTGGAACTCCAGAAAATGTTGGTGACATAAAAATTTGTTGAATTTATCGTCAAGGTGGAGATTTGTTGTTTTTTGTCCCACATTGGTAGAATATGGAACGCCCCGAACTCGGAAATGGGACCTAGAGGTGAAATAGTAATCTAACCTATCCTTGAATCATATAAATCACCAAAGATATAGTACAATGAATGAGGGTCCGACCCCGTGGGGTTGCCAGGCACCCTATACACATTCATATACAACCATATACACAGAAGAAAAAGTCTTTCTATACATACACAGTAACATACCAGAGTCTACACAAAGGAGTCAAACTCCGCAAAATACCACACAACCCTGGGTGTCAGCCAAAACCACCAAAAGACCACCTAATACAGTCCTAGTACTTACCCAAGTACCTCTTGCAGTACACCAACCACTACGCTCCACACCAAGACGCTAGTTTCAGTTACTCGATGGATCTGAAAAAAATATGTACGTATAGTAGGAGTGAGATACCTCTCAGTAAGGGCAGACACAGGTTATATTAGTGTGTGGCATTTGAGTGTTATCATAACAGCAAAACATACACAGTTAAATGCAATTTCAGTACTAGTTTCAACACAGTGCATACGCGTGTGCACACACATGATCAACCCGGTGTCGTCACACCCTTCGGCCCATAGTCGGCCCGCAATACCCAGCATCGGCCAGTAGCCTACCCGCGATACACGGCGTTCCCGGCACATGGCAAACCCCAGGCTCCTATGGCATCATATCGATACTAACTGGTGGATCCACACCCTTCGGTGATCAACGGGTAAGGGTCACGCCCTCAGATATAGAGCTAGAAACTCTTGCCAAACATGACCAGTGATTTCATACGCCCTCGGATATAGAGCCGGACACTCTCAGTACTTGGAATAACTCGGAACCCAATTCCTATTGCATTCCATCAAAACACAACCATGCATGCTCATATAACCAAAAAAACCACACCCATTTAGTAATCCAAAAATCATGATTTTCCAAACATATATAATTTAAATAAAGTCAAGGCAAGACCATCTCCATTACATAGTATAAATCACCATATACATACGATTTTCCAACAAAACTAGGGATGTGACCCAATACCCCCTTTTTCCAAAAATTGTATCATGAAAACCCCATAACTTTACCTGTCAGATTCCCCCAAATGAGTAATCAAAACGCACACATGACCGCGAACCATAGTTCTACTCAGTTCGATTTCAAAAATAACAGACATAAACTGAATACCCTTACCTTTTCCCAAATGACAAATCCTGAACTCTAAGACCCCTAAACAACGAACCGAGTTCCAAAACCTACATGCCACAATACAGAATATGCTCACAAACCTATTCTCTACACAGCTACTAGATCAGAATTGAAAATTGATCCTTACCTTGACTTCGAGCCAAAACCCGAGAATGCCCGAAACGAAAAATCTAATCCGTAGAACTTGTAGAAAATCCTTCCACGATCCTCGTCGACAGAGAAGTAATGAAAATATCTATTTATAGTACTTTTGACCCAGCCGTCCTCGTTGATGAATGGCATCCTCGTCGACGAAACCATATTGACAGCTCATTGATGTGACGATGGCCTCGTCGACGAGCCTGAGATTTTTTATTCCCCGAAATCCCTTGGCTTCTCCTCATCGACGAGCTTTTGAACTTCGTCGACAAGCAGCATAAGGCCTTCATCGACGAAATCTGGCTTCGTCGACTAAGCCTACTCAAATTCTAATTTTACCCTTCTCTTAATTATTTAAATTCATATATTACAGTTCGGGTTCTTACAACCTCTTCTCCTTACAAAAATTTCTTCCTCAAAATTTGCTATCTCTCATTCATAAACTCAAACACAAACACGCAACTTTAGAACGAAACTGGCGACTACTACAACGTAGCCCCATCACAATATATCCATACTGTGATGACCCGAATAATAATGGGATTTAAATAATAAAAAGGAAAGTAAATGGAAACCAAAAATAGAAGGAGGTAGTCGACTTCGTTGATGAACGCGAGGCGTTCGTCGACGACATTGCACGTTGGAAGCAATAACCGAGGGGACGTCATCAAGGCTTCGTTGATGAATATAGGGGATTCATCGATGAGGGCTTAAGAAAATTCATCGACGAAGACTGAATTTCGTTTATGAAGAAATATCGATAGAAGTTTGAGTCAACTAAATTTTGTCGACGAGGACTGATTTTCGTCGACGAAATTAATGAATGATTCGTCGATGAATGACGTGGCTCGTCGACGAGAAAATACCGAGAGGATGATTTTGGGGCTTCTGAATTTTGTTGATGAAGGGGAGATTTCATCGATGAATTTTTTACTGACCTCGTCGACGAGGTGACGTGGCTCTTCGATGAAGACCACAGTTTAAATAGACCTAAAGTTCATTTTTGGACAAATTTTTCTGCGCAGATCCCTTCTTTCTCTAAATTTTCGGTCCCTACTCCTTCTCTCTTCGATTTTGAGCCTGATTTTCACCGATTCAATGATCTGAAGCCGCCACGATGCTCCTGGGAAAGTTCTCTACAAGTCTGCCGGAGCGGATCGTTGGTGGGGCTGAAGTGGAAACCATCCCAAATCTAGGGTAAGGTTTTCTACTCAATATTTGGATTTTTGGCAGTTGTAGAAAGTGATATACACTTAGAAATACTGAACTTTAGTTTTGGGGAATATTGTTTCTAGGGTATTGAGTTGAGAACCCTGCGGGTGCGGGGCAGATTTTTTTTGGGGTTTTTCAGGAATCAGGTAAAGGGATAAACTAAGTTAATTTTTTTTTTAGAAAATGCATGTATGTATATGTAGCATTTGATTTGAGGAAAATAAATATATTTATATATGATTTATATTTGAAAAAATACTATTGAAAATGATCGTATGTTGAATATGCGAAAAATCCATTAGTGTGTCATGAGTATATAATGTTATGAGATACTGTTTTCTGGAAATGTGATTATGATATGGATTTTTATAATGGAAAATCGGCATACGGGCCGAGAATTATATACATATTTGTCGGCGTATGGGCCGTGCTATGGATGTGATTTGCCAGCGTACGGGCTATGCTACGATATGATTTGCCAGCGTACGGGCTGAGCTATGGATATATATATTTTGCTGGCATACGGGCTGTGCTATAATATGTTTGCCAGCGTATGGGCCGAGCTATGGAAATGATTTGCCAACGTACGGGCTATGCTATGATTTGCCGGCGTACGGGCCGAGCTGTGATAAAATGTATAATATCGACATACGAGCCGATGATTTTCATGATATACGTATATATGCAAAATGACATGATTGATTTGATAATTAATGATATGAGATATCCATGTATCACAATTTCAATATATGTTATATGATATCAGAACCTGGTTGGTTTGGTCTAGGCTAGCACTTGCACGGTACCGTGGCTATGTGTTCATGGTCTATGTGATCATGATATTTGTGTTAACGTCGCTGTACGGAGTGGTGTGAGGTTAGATGGTCGATGTGGTTATTAATAAGTGTGTGTGATTACGCCTGGTGTACAGACCAGGTTAGGCATACCCATTAGACTTACAGACTGTACTTTTGACTTGGGAGTGGTCGGCCAACCATTGTCAGGTCCCGCATTCGGGCCACACAATCCAGTCATATGGGGATAATACATGACAACAGCTAGCTAACCTACCAAGAATTTTTTTGTGTTATTGTTATTATATGAGATGAGACATGTTTATGAAAATGTAGTATATTCTGCCATGTTTTGATATATATATATATATATATATATATGTTTTTCCCAAATTGACAAAACAGTTACTAAATATGTTCTGTATGGTGTATGTATAACACGAAATACTCATGTTACCACACACTGATATTAGTTTATTTCCCTTACTGAGAGGTGTCTCACCCCTAAATTTTATAAACTTTTCAAGAGCCCCTGATAGAATAGCGGGAAAAGCCCCGCTGATCTAGAGCTGTTTATCTGCTCTCTGTGAAGGGTAAGTTTTTGTAGGGACAGTTAAATTTTGTGAAAAATGTCCCTAGATATGATTTTTGGGATGTATATACTGAAATGCAGTGATTGTAGTAACTCTGGTATTGTGATGTATAGTATAATAAGATGTATATGATTGTATGTTTTCTGCTGTTTAGGCTTCTGTTATGTATTCTGAGGTATCCCTGGTACCTACGGGTTCAGGTGGATTATGATCTGCTGAGTTGAGATTTGTGATATTAGTTATTATATAAATATATTTTAAAAAATGTGGAATTGGAGGTCGTCACACATACCCTCACTTATGGCGGAGGAACACCATGGTTACAAACATAAACTGTCTTAGGAGTTCATAAATACACACACTCCCCAAGACCAACCACCTATTCCAATACAAAGTAGGGTAATGTACATAACTCAGAACAACTGTGGATACTTTCGGCGTACTTCTGCTTCCAATTCTCAAGAAGCTTCCTCAATCTCGTGATTCAGCCACAATACCTTAACCAAAGATATGTCCTTGGTACGTAGGTTCTGAACCTTATGATCTAGAATCTAAACACGTATCTCCTCATACGCTAAAGTATCCTCAATCTCCACATCCTTATAGCTAATAACATGTGAAGGATCCAACATGTACCCCCTCAACATGGATACGTGAAACACATCATGGACCCTTAAGAGTGCTAGAGGTAGTGTAATCCTGTAGGCAACCAGACCCACTCGCTCAAGAACCTTGAATGGTCCGATGTACCTCGGGCTCAGCTTGCCCTTTTTCCCAAATATCATCACCCCTTTCATCAGAGCGATCCTTAATAAATACCTTACCCACAACCTCGAACTCCAACTCACAGCGGCGAACATCTGCATAGCTCTTTTGCCAACTCTGAGTTGATTTAATCCTTTCTCGGATCAAACCTACCTTCTCAGATGCTTGCTGCACAAATTCAGGTCCTAACACCCAACGTTCACCAACCTCACTCCAATACAGAAAAGATCGACACCTCTGACCATACAAAGCCTCTAATGGTGCCATCTCGATACTAGCCTAGAAGCTATTGCTATAAGCGAACTCTACTAGTGGCATAAACTGTATCCAGCTACCACCGAAATCTAACACACAAGCCCACAACATATACTCCAAGATCTGTATCATCCTCTCTGAATGTCCATCAGTCTAGGGGTGGAATGCTGTACTGAAAGTAAGCTTCGTCCCTAATGCTTCCTACAAGCTCGTCCAAAATCAAGAAGTAAACCTCGGGTCTTGATCTGATATAATGGACACTAGTACCCCATGCATTCTAACTATCTCATGCATATACATGTCTGCTAGCCTACTCAAAGGGTAGCTAACCTTCATTGGTAAGAAGTGAGCATATTTCGTCAACCTTTCCACGATCACCTAAATAACATTCTGCCCGTGAAGTGCTGGTGGCAATACGGTTACAAAGTCCATGGAAATATGCTCCCATTTCCACACCAGAATAGCTAAGGGTTGTAACAGCCCTATTGACTTTTGATGTTTAGCTTTCACTTACTGACGTCAGACACTGCTCCACGAACTGAGCAATCTGCCTCTTCACACCACTCCACCAAAAGGTCTCGCGCAAGTCCCGATACATCTTTGTACTACCTAGATGTCCCGTATATAAAGAGCGATGTGCTTCCTCCAAAATCGTCATTCTAATCTCATCATCGTTCGGAACACATAACCTGGTCCCAAACCTCAACACACTTTCCTAAAAGATGTTGAACTCTAAAGCTAATGCCTACTGTACCTTTTCCACAACCTCTATCAACTTTGCATCACTAGCCTACGCGGCTTTTATACGGTCAAACAAAGTCGGCTAGACCACTGATCACCACGCATGAACTTTATACCTGAGCTCTCCAGATCCTATCTGATGTGATGCTGAGCTACAACTGTAGATACTACCACGTGATCTGACTTCTGACTCAACGCATCGGCTACCACATTAGCTTTTCTCGAGTGATAATTGATGGTGCAATCGTAGTCCTTAATCAACTCAAACCACCGTCTCTGCCTCATATTAAACTCCTTTTATGTGAAAAAGTACCCGAGGCTTTTTTGATCAATGAAAATCTCTCATTGCACACCCTACAAATAGTGTCGCCAGATCTTTAGTGCATATACAACAATAGCCAACTCCAGATCATGCGTAAGGTAATTCTTCTCATTATCCTTCAGTTTTTGAGAAGCATAAGCTATTACCTTACCCTGCTGCATAAGCACACAACCCAAACCTTTCAGAGACGCATCACTATAAATCACAAAACTGCCATCCCAGAATGAATGGTTGACATTGGAGCAGTAACCAACCAATGCTTCAACTCTCGAAAACACTACTCGCAATCACTGGTCCATTCAAATTTTACCCCCTTCCTAGTCAATCGAGTTAGAGGCCCAGACAACTAATAAAACCCCTCCACGAACCGACGATAATAACCCGCTAGTCCTAGAAAACTCCGAACCTCCTGCACACTCTTCAGCCTCACCCAGTAGACCACAGTTTCGATCTTGCTAGGATCAATTGATATACCATCACCAGTCACTACATAGCCTAAGAATGCCACCTGATTCAACCAGAATTCACACTTCTTCAGTTTAGCATTCAACTTTTTCTCTCGCAGAATCTGTAATACTAACCTCAAATGGTTCTCATGCTCTTCCGTACTCCTCGAGTATACCAGAATATCATCAATAAACACCACCACAAACCGGTCTAGGTACTCATGGAAAACCCTGTTCATAAGATCCATGAACACTATCGGAGCATTCATCAACCCAAACGGCATGACTAAAAACTCATAGTGGCCGTATCTAGTATGAAAAGCAGTCTTCACTACATCCTCAAATCTGATCCTCACCTGATGATATCCTGACTGTAGGTCAATCTTCGCAAATACTTGTGTACCCTGTAGTTGTTCAAAGAGATCATCAATACAAGGCAACAGGTAGCGATTCTTCACAGTTATCTTGTTAATCCCATGATAATCAATGCACATACGCATCGACTCGTCCTTCTTCTTCACAAACAATACTGGAACTCCCTAGGGCAAAACACTAGGTCGAATAAAACCCCTGTCCAGTAATTCTTGTAATTGTTCCTTCAACTCCTGAAGTTCTGTTGGAGCCATCTGGTATGGGGCTTTAGAGATTGGTGTCTTACCAAGCAACAACTCTATTGCGGACTCCACCTCACGATCCGGAGGTAAACCGGGTAAATCATCTGGAAACACATTCGGGAACTCACTGACTACGTGAATATCCTCGAGCCTCAACTCATCCCGCGATGGTTCCCTCACACAAGCCAAGTACCCCTGACATCCGTCCAAGAGTAATATCCTTACCTGCAATGCTGATAGAATCGGTGGCATTAAACGCACACACGATCCCACAAACTCGTACCCCTGCTCCCTAGGAGATCTAAACACTACCACCTTCTTACGACAGTCGATCACAACATATCTGAAGAATGATATACAAAATGATATACCCTCAGATGGTGTTGCTACAAACAATTCCTCTTCCATGACTTGGATCTCCACCCTACACAGTTTCACAAAATTAACAGATATAAAGGAGTGGGTCGCTCCCGAATCAAATAAAACCACAACTCTATTTAAAAGCAACATCATAATAACTGTCACCACATTCCCCGCATGGTCAACACCCACTGGAGTAAGTGAGTACACCCTCGCTGGAGCTGTGTTCATCTGGTGGGTTCCTCGGGATATCTGATTACTTCCCCAATTCAGGCTCGAAGAAGGCGTACCCCTCTTCGCTGCGTGACAATCCCGAGCCATGTGACCTGACTGACCAGAACTGTAACAGTTACCCCCAAACGACTGGCACTCACCTCTATGCCATTTATGGTACCTGGTACAACGATCACCCACTTGGCTCATTTGAGAACCCTGATGCTCAGAATTCTGTTGATAACCCGAGCCTTTGTTCCTCTTCTTCCACGATCCCTGATGAGATCCGGACTAAGAACCAGAAGGTACTGGCCTCTTCTTCGGCTCCTGATCCACCTCTATCCAAGAGTGGCTTTATCCACTAAAACCGAAAACTCATGGATCTGAAGCATACCCACTAGTTTGCGAATGTCCTTCCTTGGGCCCTTCTTGAACCTTCGAGTCTTCTCGTACTCATTCGAGATCAAACATGGTGCGAACCGGGATAGCTCTATATACCAAGCAGCATACCCCTGCACCGTCATACTCCCTTGAGTTAGCGCAGAAAACTCATCCTCTTTAGCATCACATACAAAAGCTGGGAAGTATCTATCAAAGAACACTTCTTTAAAACGGCTCCAAGACATCTCCATAGAATCAGCCCTCTACTTCTCCAACAAACTCTCGCAGTCCACCATCACCCTGCCTCCCTAGATAACTGGAAGGTAGCATAAAGAACTCTCAGCCTATCTTTGTAGTGTAGGACCTCCAAGACCCTCTCAGTCTTCTCGACCCAGTCCTCTGCTATCGTCAGGTCATGTTCCCCTGAGAATGTCGAAGGATGCATGCATGTGAACCTCTAAATAGTGCACCTCGTAGGCATAGGAGAATGTTCGTGTCTCCTCACACTCCGCCCGATCTCCTGCAGAACCTGCCTCATCAATCCTCGAGGCAGGAGACTCATCACTCGCCATCTCCTCAGAGCCACTTCCCAAGTCATTATCCTTGGGCTCCATTCTGAAAACACAATAGAGTTCTATCAAGACCCCTACAACATGTACAATTAACACAATTATCTAACCACATTCATGTTAACTACTACCTATCAGGTCTAGATATGTCCTATCACACTGACACAAAAGTCACCAATAGTTTTCCGTGATTTTACTGGAGTCATCATTCCAGGAAAAACACAGAACACCACCGACGAATCTTGGTCTAGCAACAAAACATCCCTCAACCAACTCTACCCACATCCAACCTTCTATGCTCTGGTATGTACACACAGCTATGCCTAACCAAGTCTACAATATCTAACAACCTAGTTAGCTCTGATACCAAGCTGTCACGCCTCGAACCCGGAAATGGGACCCAGAGGTGAAATAGTAATCTAACATGTCCCTGTATCATACAAATCGCCAAAGATATAGTATGATGAATGAGGGTCCGACCCCGTGGGTTTCCCAAGCACCCAATACACATTCATATACAATCATATACATAGCGAAAAATAAGTCTTTCTCTACATACACAGTAACATACCAGAGTCTACACAAAGGAGTCAAACTCTGCAAAATACCACACAACCCCGGGTGTCAGCCAAAACCACCAAAAGACCACCCAGTACAGTCCTAGTACTTACCCAAGTACCTATCGCAGTACATCGACCACTATGCTCCCACACCAGGACACTAGTTTCGGTTACTCGACGGATCTAAAAAAAATATGTATGTACAACAGGGGTGAGACACCTCTTAGTAAGGGCAGACACAGGTTATATTGGTGTGTGGCATTTGAGTGTTATCATGACAGCAAAACATACACAGTTAAATGTAGTTCCAGTACTAGTTTCAGCATAGTGCATACGCGCGCGCACACATATGATCAACTTGGTGTCGTCACACCCTTTGGCCCATAGCCAGCCCACAATACCTTGCGTCGGCTCGTAACCAGCCCGCGATACACGGCGTCCCTAGCACATGGCGAACCCCAAGCTCCCATGGCATTGTACCAATACTAATTGGTGGATCCACACCTTTCGATGATCAGCCGGTAAGGCTCACACCCTCAGATATAGAGCCGGACACTTATGCAAAACATGACCAGCTTTTTTATACGCCCTCGGATATAGAGTCGGACATTCTCAGTACTTGAAACAACTTGGAACCCAGTTCTTATTACATTCCATTAAAACACAACCATGCATACTCATGTAACCAAACAAATCACACCCATTTGGTAATCAAAAAATCATGCTTTTCCAAACATATACAGTTTAAATAAATTCAAGGCACCACCATCCCCATTACACGATATAAATCACCATATACATACTGTTTTCCAACAAAACTAGGGATGCAACCTAATACCCCCTTTTCCCCAAAACTGTAACATGAAAAAACCCATAATTTTATCCGTCAGATTCCCCCAAATGAGTAATCAAAATGCACATAGGACTACGAACTACAGTTCTACCAAGTCTGATTTCAAAAATAATCGACATAAACTGAATCCTTTTACCTTTTCCCGAATGACAAACCCCGAACTCCAAGGCCCCTAAACAGCAAATCGAGTTCCAAAACCTACATACCACAATACAGAATATGCTCACAAACCTATTATCTACACAACTATAGGATTAGAATTGAAAATTGAGCCTTACCTTGATTTCGAGCCAAAACTCGAGAATGCCCGAAACGAAAATCTAATCCGTAGAACTTGTAGAGAATCCTTCCACGATCCTCGTGGTAACCTCGGATCAACGATTCTCACAACATATGACGCAGAAATCTAGAGAGATAGAGAGTAGGTTAAGTTTATAGAGAGATAGAGAGAGAATTTGAGTTTTCTTAGCTGAAAAGTAATGAAAATATCTATTTATAATAGTTTTGACTCAGCTGTCTTCGTCGAAGAGCCTGAGATTTCCGATTCCCCGATACCCCTTGGCTTCTCCTCGTCAATGAGCCTCTGAACTTCGTCGACGAGTAGCACAAGGTCTTCGTCGACGAAATCTGGTTTCGTCGACAAAGCCTGCTCAAATTTCAATTTTACCCTTTTTTTAATTATTTAAATTCATATATTACAGTTCGGGTTCTTACAGAATAGTTCCACATTAGTATAAAAAGTTGTTTTGAATTTTTTGTTTTATTTGTTCCACATTGGAGAGAAGTGTTTTTTGGGCTTGAGGTTAAAGTTATATAAAGAGCTCAACTCTTCATTTGTAAAACACATCTCAAAGTTGTACTTTGTCAAGAAGTAGTGGATTCTCAAGTGAGTCATTCATAGGTTTCCTAGTCTCACGCAGAAGCTTAAGACACTCCTCCATGATGCCAAGAGCTCACCTCTAATTAAATACTCCTTAGGGTGTTCACTTAGTGCCCAAAAGCACTCTGGGGTTAGTAGGTAGCTCACCTTATATTCCACTTAAAGTAAAGTCTTCTTGTCACATTATCACTCAAGCATAGTTAACCATATGCAAGTTTCATGATCGATCATACATCACAGGCCAAGAACGTCACTATGTGACAACTGTTTGCATCACCATAGCGTCATAATGACATTCAGAATGCATACGTCCTATGACATCTATCCATGACCAAATCCATGATAAACAGAGTTCCTTCAATAATCCATCTGAATATCGTTTTCTTCCAAAGTTACCGTGCTAATCATTCTTCAAATTTGACAAAGTCAAGAACAAAAACATAACAGCGTGACATATGGCTTGCGGTTTGCAGTAGGATAAGATACCTTTTGTTGCTTGTGGATAAATTTTTTGGGCTATAGGTGAGTGTAACTCAATTGCCATTAGCAACTCATGCAAAACCTAATTTATCATTGCAAACAAATTTTGTTCTAACCTTTGGGAGCTGCAAATTCCAAACTAGTGCCAAAAAATGTGCAAAGCATAGCAAAAATGAGGAAGATCTTTTTGCTTTAGAATATTATATATATATATATATATATATATATAGAGAGAGAGAGAGAGAGAGAGAGAGAGAGAGAGAGAGAGAGAGAGAGAGAGAGAGAGAGAGAGAGAGATCAAATTTAGGGTTGGGAATTTCTTCATTTGGTGAAATCACGAGGAACACAGAATCATCAAACCAATGCTGACATGAAAATCAAGGGTGACGTTAAATGCAAATTTCGACGTCAGTCAATAAATGATACTGTATATATCATTTACAAACTTCAATATCCTGAATTTCTGATATAAATTAATCTGTGAATATGAGAAAACTTTGCAGTATATTTATAGCCTTTTAACTAAAGACGAGTTTGACTTGACACATCCAAAAATCACTAACATAGAGATAAGACCGCCTACATCTTACCCCCAGACTCCTATAGTGTGGGGGCCTGGAGTATAAGATCCATAGAAAAAATCACGTCTTGCTGGGAGCTTTTGATATTGAAATGCGTAAATTGACTCGGGCAGTATTGCGCTCTTGGGCGTCAAAGCAAGGAATATAAACAAAGAAATTAGAAAAATGAATAAACTATATTGGGAAAAAAATTTGATCACGATGAGCTTCTGCTTTACTGAAAAATTTGGTATCATTATCAACATCTCACTAACAGTTTTAATGTCGAACAGCCAAACTGGGTGGTGAAAAGCAATCGATATGTTCACAAGAAGAATTTCTAGATAATATATTACTGTTACCTAGCACAAACCTGAGGTGACCAGGAGCAAGACCTGGAAGGGATCACAAACTCAAACTTAAATTTTTTTTTTTCCTAGGCAAACTTCCATCTAATGTAAAGCAATCCAAAGAGCTTCAACAATCTACCTCGAAATCAGACTTTTAAGTCTGCCAATTTCTGCTGCAGGCCCGATAGATCGACGGTCCGACCGTCACTCACCTGTGGGTAAGCTTACAAATGAGAAGGATTTCTTGTAAATTATGCAAATATAGCAGAAAATCTTCATTAAGCCCAAAACCCAAAAGCCAAAACTAGATTATTTATTCAAAAGAATTATCATGCAGTACCTCAGACTCTATAGTGTGAATAAGCCTTTCATTGACTATAGCAGAAATGCAGCTGACAACACTCAAGCCTTCTCCAATTAAAACTCCAAGAACTGTGGAAAGAGGCAGCCCTCCTTCCCCCAGAGCGGTGCTTAGAACAATCTCCACCCCTGCCCAGCAAGGTTTTACTGTCACAGCAGCAGAGCCCAGTGAACCTTTTTGGGAACATTCTTCTGCAACATTGACATTGCTCGATTCGGACAGTCTCTTTAGTCCATCTTTCCTGTCACTTAGACTTCTGAGATTCTTCTGCAGATGTCTTATATAGTTCACAGCCTCGTGCATATGATCGGATATCGATCGCTTTCCCTGAAACACCAACACTGTAATCCTCAGCATAAAGCCAGAACAGTAGAACTCACAAAATAAAAAGCTCTACATCAAAAAAATTAATGGGGAATATGATTGATTAGAAGGTTATTTGACCTGGAGATATTCCTGAGGGAGAAGCGAGCGGAGAGACTCATAAAGGGCAGCCATTTCTTGCCTTCTTTGTCTTTCAATATCTCTGTGCATCATCTTCTTCTTCTTGGATTCATGTGGGTTATCATCATTGCTGCCAAAGCTGGCATATGGCTTACGCCCGCGGCGATAGTCCGGCTTCTTGCCGCAGCCATTGCCGTCCAGAGAAGTTGATGGGAGTTCATCTTTCTGGACTGTTTGTTGTTGGGAGGGAATAAAAGAGATTGAGAACACTTCGTCAGTGCGGTCAAGTGGAAACACAGGAGAAACGTAGTCCATGCTGCAAGGTCTCAGTTAAGTTAATTCTCTACATCTTTTCTCTCTCTAGGCCTCAATCCCAGTCTCTTTAAAAGTGGGAGTAGGAGATACGTTATTTTCATCAGCAGAGATCTTTGATGGGCCTATGGTTGCCAGATTTTATGTTTTTAATATTTTATTGAGAGAAGATAGGGTGTTTTAGGGCACTGTATATTTGGTGGCTGACGGGCCTTCGTCCGCATTTACAGATAGCAGCAAACTAGCATGTTATGGTATTAATAATAATAATAATACGAATGTACATTATTTGGTATTATGCCTAGAGTACTTACACAATTATCACTATCAAATAAAAATTGTTGAGGGCTTAAACCTTCGGCTACAATATGTATACATAGCTCCGTATAAAAACCTCAAAATACTCTCATATGATAGTAAGCTTACATTGCATGATGAATCAAATGTATTGTATCACATTGACTCCATTTAACTTAGTTTAAGTAGATAAAGAAATCTCAAGTATGGAGGATTCTCATTTGTAACAATTTTAAGCTACTAAATAACTTTTGAATGCGAGTCACAACTCAACATAAAATCTTTTATGATTATCAAACAAAAATGAAAATAAAAATAGTGTTTGACAGTTTAGATTTCAATTCTTAATTTAAGTTCATATGATTTTAAATAAAATTTAATATAATTTTATATTATGTTTTGTCTAAATCTATATAAATCTAAATTTAAAACTCTAAAATTCATCCTCTCAAAGAAAGGGAGTAAATAAAATATTGTATATTATTTGTAATTGAATGTTCTCTATAGAGTTATCTTAAATAAAAAAAAAATAGCACGATGATCACAGTAAAGCATCCACCCTCCCCCCCAAAAAAAAAAAAAAAAACCACAAAAAGTAAAATAAAATCCTAATATGATCAGACGGGGGATGGGGGATCATACCCCCTCCCCCCCTTCTAATATGATCAGATGGGGGATGGGGATCGTCCCCCCGTGCCCCCACAAAAAAAAAAAAAAAAGCAAGACAAAATCAAATAAAATTTTAATATGATCAGATATAGGGGATCACAGTCTATGATGTGATGAGCTTGCAAATAGCCAATGGAGAGAGAAAAATATGATCTTTGTAGAAATTAAAAATGGAGTAGCATGTTTAAAATAAAGTTTTTTTCTTTTTTTCTTTTTTTTTTTTGGCTTCTAATAAAAATTAACATTCTTCCTCAGAGTGCAAAATGTTTCATGAAGGGACAAAGAAACCATATTTATTTTATAGTTTCTTGCCAAATGAAGGAAGAAATTATATAGGGGACCTCTCCCTCCACGTATTCGTGTGTCTATTTTCTTAATTATACACTTACTGAAAATGAATCTCCTTTTAATAACAATAAATCTAAGACCAATTTGCCACATGTCTAATATTAAGAAAACAGACACACGGACATGTGGAGGTGGAGGTCCCCTGTATAATTTATCAAATGAATGAATGATTAATTTGCAATAATGGTCATTTATTGTTGGGAAACAAAATTAGGTCACAGTATAAGGTGTGACATAATTTGATCATTAAGAAGTAGACCCATGATCACATAATTATTGAGAAATTTTTTCAAATTTCAAACCTAATGATCTTTAAAATAATCATCAAATCTAATGACTTGTCTCAAGTGGAATTCTAAATGACAAGTGTTTTCCACTTCAACACCTTAAAACGAAAATAATTTTTTTCATAATTCTTGTGATTTATCTCTATGTCTAATTCTCATAAAAGAGATGAGAATTCCAAATGCCTGAGGTGAAAAGAGGAGAGTGGGCTAATTATAATATAATTTGTTTAAATAATTGAGATGGTTGAACCTAAAGTTTAAAATATTTTATTAAAAATTTAGGTTATCCAATGAAAATATATTTGTACGGTTTAAAACGATTTTGGTTCATGGCTTATGAACCATTTTAAAGTTTTGTTATTTATTGTAGTAAAAGTGTTTTTGAGAGTCTCCCTCAAATGTAAAGTTATAATTATTTCAAATCTCAAATTTTAATTAGCTGAAAATAGTTAAATTTAATATTTTTTTCAATTTAATAAGATTATTATTATTTAATTATAATAAAATAAATGCACAGCCTCCACCGTGCTGTCATCTTCATCAGGCCCACTAGCGGTAGAGGGTGGAGGCTTAAGCCTATGATCAAATAAAGAATGGGCCACGTGAGTCATCCAACCAATGCATGAATTCTGATGTTAAAAAATTCAGAATGATTAGTTCTTTTATATTTCTTTAAATCTTCACCAGGCATTAGCTATTACAAAACATATATTGCAATTTTTGGCCAACTAAGAGAAAAAAAAAATAAAATGATATGTGCTAGTTTAGGAAATGATTTAATGTTTATACTTGATAAAGACATGAAATCATTTAGAATGGAGAGGAAAACATAATTAAATTGAGAAAAAAAAGTTAAAGATTGAGTAAAATTTGTATAAAATTTAATATAAGTATGTACTCTATCTTATTTAAATCGTACAAATATTTAAATTTAAGACTTGAAATCTAAACTTTTTTAAAAAATTAATTATTTGATGTTAATATGATTCATTATTTTAATTTCAACTTGTTGGCCTAAAGGCAATCCAAGAAGGGGTAAATTAGGTTTAATAAAATTAAAGTGTTTGATTTCAAATTTTAAAGCAAATTACACAATCGAACAAATCATAGAAACATAAAAGCAATTAGATCAAAGAGAGATGCAAACTCCTTTTTATAGTGGTTTGGCAATCAGCCTATGTCCACTCTCTCAAAGGCAACACCGTGAAGTTTTACTATTAGACCAAATAGATAAAGGTCTTTCATTCCTACTATGTTTTGATGTTATCAACCCATTAGCTGCTCTCAAGGTCACTAGCACTATTCTAAGATATGTTTCAGGAATACAAAATGGCATATGAACCAACAAACAGTCAAAGTAACTCATGTCATGACCAGAAGCACAAGTCTCTCAAAGCATTCATGAACAATACAACAAATGTACAAAGTCATCTGAAAAATGAGTGTGTAAAATAAGAGAGATATCATCTTGTAAATATCTTGTACATAGAGTGAAACTCAATACTAAGAGCAAGAAAGGGGCGTATCACACACACACAACAAAATACTAGTAAAGTCATTTAAAAGTGTATAAAGAAACCCCCAAATAGACAAGAACCTTCTTAGAAACTTAAAAGGACAAAATTTTAAGAAGGAGGATCTCGTCGACGAACATAGGGTTTCGTCGACGAAAAGATACCAAGGGGCATCTGAATTCAAATCAACAACTCGTCGACGAACACAGGGCGTCATCGACGAATTACATGAAGGACTTGTCGACGAACACAGGTTCTAATCGACGAAAATATATCAAGAGGTACCTGAATTCAGAACCAGCAACTCGTCAATGAACACAGGGCTTCGTCGACAAAATTTCTGAAGAGCTCGTCGACGAACACAGGGCTTCGTCGACGAACGTCGGGCAACAATGAACATTAAATGCTGCGAACGGCTATTTTGGAATTTTTTCTTACATTCATAAATGCCCAATGGCTCTCCAGCGTTGCACTCGCCCATTTAACGTATAAATAGGAGTAAATAGCATTTTCTTCCCACCTAGAGAAATTATATTGAAAGAAGATCATTCATTGGTGTTGTCATCTTTAGGGTTTACTCACAAACTCACTTGCCCTCTTCTTGCTACTCTTTGTCTTGCATTCACTCTATTGACAGAGGATATTGAGTAAGGAGTTTATTGGTTTAACTAGCTCAAGGGAGTAGTCAAGCTTACATTTAATTTTCATCTACCTTTTGTAAACAAGGGCTCTTTGTGAGCTGTTTTTGGGTGTCGCTAAGTGAGCACCTTGTTGAAGCTCTTTGTGAGCTGATGTGTATTGGCTTCTCCGCCCGAAGGAGGATTTTAGTGGATTTTGGGAATCCTTGAGTAGGTCTCAAGGCGTGGACGTAGGCGGGGTGCTGAACCACGTAAATATCAATGTGTTAAGTTTTTCCTCTCTCTTATCTCATTTATATTATTATCATGATTTTCTACATTTCCTTTTACACGGCAATTTTATGCACTTGCTCTTGGTAAGATTTCTGTGTTTGTAGAAAGTGACCACATCATGGAAGAAAGTCTATTCACCCCCCCCCCCCCCTTTAGACATACTACCAGACCAACATTTACTTATAACCATTGTTTGAAGATTGAATAGAGACCAAAGAAACCAAATACAACCTTTTTTTTTTTTTTTTTAGTAGAGCCTGGGCAACCAAAGTACAATCTTTGTTTCTCGAATACCAAGGAGCTAATTACAATAAAGCTTATAAAGGAAAATTCATGTCAATGAATATTTGCAATTCAAACTCACAAAATAAACTCTCGAAGAATAATCAAATGTACGCTTAAGAGTTTTCTAGAGATTCTCTTAAGTAATTTAGCATATAAAGAGAATACGAGAGATTTGTAAGGCTAGAGTACTTAGATATTTAGCATGTTATCCAACACTCTTAAGGTTTAGGAGGACATATGTATAGAATTTATATGAAAACTAGTTGTCTTCTCCCCTTTACAGTCTTTTGAATTATTAGATTAATTAACTACTTACTAGATTCAGTTGACTGCTTATTAGCCATTAGAAAGAAAAAACTGACCATTACACGCAAGACTTGCCAGACCAATCAACCGCTTTCAAGTGCTGATAGAGCACCTCTAGCCTTTACTTGGGCCGATCGACTACCCCTAGCACAAGGCCGAGGTTTAGTCATTTTTGTTCCCAAATTATCACTTTAAGTCCTTTAGTGCTATGTTTTATATTTTTTCAAAGTTCTACAATTTAAAGTACATTGCAATTGAAAGAAAAACAATACAAATAAATCAATTAAAGCCTTCAATTTCATCTCTCTTTTATTCAACTTTAATGACTTAAATCATGTAGAAAATAACTTAAGTATAAAGTCACTAGTCTATAATAGTTTGTTATCATCAAAACCAAGTTAATGAATCCTTGAGGCTAATAATCTCCCCCTTTTTGATGATATAAGCTACTAAAAAAAATACATAAATAAATAAAATAAAATAAAAATAAATGTAAATAAATTAAACTCACATCAAGTTCCCATTTTTCTTACCTCTCTCCCTTTTGACATCATTAAAATTAAAATAAAAGGGGTGAGACTAAAGATTTTCTTTTAAGTACAATGTTTCAATTACAACATATTCATTATAAAAATATGTCAATATGCACCACATGAAATTAGTAAGGTAAAAAATTATGACAATAGATAATACCAAATTATGCACGGTCATACGAGAGTTGATATCAATAGTTGTGGATCATAAGTCAAATGGAACAAAATTGATACCGAATTAACTTCAAAACAAACTTTTCCATGCTCGAAAATTTCTTCCTCGTCAATATCAACAGGTAAATATAAAGTGTATGAATTTTTCAAAATAGTCCACAATTTGAAACTCAAGTTTGAACCAAAGTATTCTAATTTCAAAAAATGAATATGTCGCATCAACATAATACATTCATGATTTTCAAAAATTATTTCACAATTATCAAAAAAATTCACAATCATGCTCATGTTTTCAAAAATATTTTTCATATATTGTTGACTTTTTGAGTCTGATCCCTATTTTGATGCTAACAAAACACTTGGATCTAATGTGTGTGCCTATTGTTTTGAATAGGTTTACAATTTAGAATGCACACATAGAAAAGGAAGATAGAAGCCAGAAAGGACTTAAAACTCACATCATCCTGACATGTTCCATGAAGACTTGAAGAGCAAAGGAAAAGAAGACATTTTATTTAATTTGTATATGCATTTTAGTTTTTATATCTAGTCTATAATAATGCATACATATTGCATGATATGATTTGAATGCTTAGACAGTCCCATAGATTGACCATGGGGAATCAAAAGCTATAGGCAGACCTTAGGGCACTGATTTTTTCATAAAAAATTATCTTCATAAAAGTTAAAATCAAACAAAGTTTTTGAAATAACTATAAGGGCAAAATTGGGGCAAAAACATGGCTTAATTAATTTTGCAAAGACTTCGATCGATCTTTAGTCGACTGAAGTTGGATTTTTTAGCTTAATTAAAAGGCTTAGGTCGACCGACCAATTCATGTTTTGTATCTCTCAGTCGACTGACCACGTACTAGGCTAGAAGTCAAAATTTGGACTTGGCTTGGTTGACCGACCAATTTTGAACTCAGCTTCCATGGTCGACCGAACTGTGAATTTGACTTTTCCACCTTCCTTGGCTGATCGGCCACCCTAGTTCAAAATGCTTTCAGTTGATCGACCCTCAAGAGTTGGCAGACCAGCCTTAGGCCTACGTCGACTGAACCTCTCGGGTTGGTCAATTTTTCAACACCTAAACATATTTATTTTTTATTAAACAAATCTAAAAATACCAAGCATGTCCCTAACGGTCATAATTTGCTCAAACTTTATAAATACTCTTTCATTACTCCAAATTAATAACTTTGATTAGCCAAAAAATTTATTTCAAATTTATTTGGGTTTTTCATAATCAAAGTTCCTCCAAACATTTTTTTATTGCAAAAAATTTTATTTGGGGCAAATTTTTTAATACTCTCCAACTCTCTGTTTTTTATTCATTTCAAAAATTACATTGGAAGAGAGCAGTTTATTTGTGCATTTATATTTAGAGCACTTACTCTCACATATACTTAAATTTCTTAAAACCAATTTTTGAGAGTAAGCTTAAAGTTTCTCTCGATTATTTTCTTGATAAATAATTTTTTGGAGAAACTCATTTTTTGCTTGTGAATGCACACTATTTTCATTCATATTCTTTCGTGCTAGAACCTTTTGGAAGCAAAACCCTAGGTTCTCCAGTTATTCTTTGAAAAATATTCTTAGGAGAATATTTTTATTAGGGTCCAAATCTATGAAATATTTATTATATACATTACATCATTCTGAGAAAAACACTCATACTCTACTGAGCATGATTTCATATCATCATAGAGTGCATATTTGAGCTTTAATCTTGTACATCTTTGCTTGTATTTTCAGAAACATTTTTATATGCACAAAAATGATTTTATGTAACGATTTGGTTCATCCCGTTAATTGAACTAAGGAGTCTCCGCCCTATAAAGGAGACCAGTTTGGTTCAGCCCTAAAATTGAATTGGGGAGTCTCTGCCCCATAAGGGAGACCAGTGGAACTTGGCCTGATAATTGAGTTGGGTTGTGGCACTGCCCATAAAGTGTCGCTGGGTTATAGCTCCGCCCAATAAGTGTAGCTGGGGTTTACCTTGCCCCATAAGAAAAGGTTGTAAACGGTTTTTGCTCCGCCCGTTTAAGTGAGCAAGGATAGTGAAATCCTTGGGGGGTATGCCCAAGGCGGGAACGTAGGTTGGTTTGGCCGAACCTTGAACAAATCGTGTGTGTGTGTGTGTGTGTGTGTGTGTGTGTGTGTGTGTGTGTGTATGTGTGTCTATCTCATTTAAATTCCCACACTTTAATTTCAGCATATTTATGCTTGTTTATTTATTGTTATAATTATTTGTATGCACACATTTAATTTAAATGAGATGTGTTCCACGTGTATGTTTATTTTCATTGTTTAATTATTTTTACATACACACTTATGTTTTGAATGGGGTCTGATGTGTTTGTTGTATGCAAATATTTAATTTGTAGAGAAGCTAATATATGTTTTAAATATTTGCATACTTGATTTACTGGGAGAATTGAGACTGTTTAGAAAGACCCTAGGTTGAGAAATACTGTTCATAATTTGAATTGAACCTAGGAGAAAATTTTTTAAATCTCCAACTCACACCCGCTTTTGGGATCACACCAATTAAATCACATATGTTTGCTCCGCCTTATTAAAAATATCAAAAGGTTTTTGGGAGTTCATAAAAAAGAAATATCCATAGAACCATTTACAATGATGTTGTAACATGTTCAAGTTCATCATGATATTCAATCCAACTCAAATTCAACAATAAGATGTTTAATTACCAACAAGTTCAATAACCACAACAAAAATATTCATTTAAGTTCATCTTTCACATTATCAATATATTCAATATGATCAACAATGTGCACAATATTGCTTCTTTGTTTGAGGAGAACAACTTAGGAAGAAAACCTTTTAAATTTTTCAACATGTGGGCAAATCATAGTGATTTTCAGGAAATGGTTAAGACAGGGTGGAATATCTGAATACGTGGATGTAGAATGTTCAAGTTGGTGAAAAAGTTGCAGGCCACAGAGAGATTTTTGAGGGACCTCAATATCCTCCACTTCTCACATATTTCTGCGAGAGCAAATTGGACCAATGATGAGCTCTTGGATGTTCAACAATTGCTTCACAATGATCCAGAAGACGAGGAGTTGTAGAGATTAGTTGCATCAAAAAAGGTTATGGCTCAGAAACTTTCACAGGCCAATAGGTTGTTCCATGCTCAATTTTCAAGGAGCACATATCTATTATGTAGTGATAAAAATAATTCTTTCTTCCATTCACTAATGAGGAGACACATCAGAAGAAGCCATAGTGTTTCTGTCACTAAATCTAATGGGGAAGTTACAACCTCTCAGTTACAGGTTGCTGAAGAGTTTCTTGACTACTATAAAGACTTGTTAGGGACTGAAGTGGAGTGTTCATCAGTGGACACAAATCATAGCAAAAGGTCAGGTTCTTAGTATGGACCAAGCTGAACAAATGGTGACTCATATCTCAGATGAAGAAATTAAAAAGGTTGTATTAAGTATTGGAGAAGGTAAATCACCAGGGCTAGATGGGTATACATCATGCTTCTTTAAGAAGGCTTGGGGCATAGTGGGAGGGGATTTCACCCTAGTAGTGAAGGAATTCTTTATAACTGGTAAAATTCTGAAACAGATCAATCATACAGCAATTGCATTAATCCCAAAATCAAGTCATGCATCTTCAGTCCAGGATTTCAGGCCAATCTCATGTTGTAATGTGATTTATAAAGTTGTTTCAAAAATCATAGCCAATAGGATTGAGCCATGGCTTTATTTTCTTATCAACCCTGCTCAATCTACATTTGTTAGATGTAGAAGTATGGTAGAAAATATCTATTTAGTTTACAAACTGGTTAAGAAATATGCCATGAAGAGAATATCACCGGGTGCATGCTTAAGATCAACTTGAAGAAAGCCTACGACTCAGTTCTTGCAAATTTATTAAGGAAATGCTTGAGCATTTAAACTTTCCCCAAACCATTATCCAATGGGTTATGTAGTTTGTTTCCACTACATCCTTTTCCATTTCCTTGAGTGGAGGTTTTTTTGGTTTCTTCAAAGGCAAAAAGGGACTACGAAAAAGGTATCCCCTCTCTCATATACTATTTGTGATTTTTATGGAATACCTTGCTAGACTATTGAAAGATATGGAAGATGACAAGGGATTTAAATTTCATCCAATATGCGAGGGCCTAAAAACTACACATCTAGCTTTTGCGGATGACTTGATAATGTTCTCAAGAGGGGATGTCTGTAACGACCCAAAAATTACACCATTTTTTTTATAAAATATAATTTACTCTGATACCCCTATAATACCTACTACAACCTCTCAAGGCCTAGTTGGCACTAAGGTATCCTTGAACATGAATTGGCACACCTATGCAGCGGAAAACATAAAGTCATACATCCACATTTACAATACTAGAATTCAGTGTTTCCAAATGATGTATACATATTTACACATCACCCCAGTTTCATCTACTCCAAAAATATATTCCCCAGAACACACTTACCCTTTAAGATAGGGAAGTACAAAAGATCCCTCTATCTGCAAGCCTAATTTGCTCGTCTAGTTGGATTACCTGAAAAATGTTAAACCACTAGGATGAGACAACGCTCAGCAAAAGGAGATATGCTACTACTAGTGTGTGGTAACTGAGTTTTATAAACATTATATTGACAATAGCTAAAACTGTAAAAGCTAGTAAATCAATATGCAATATAACTTGCATTTATCATATTTTAAAGTATAACTGTAATATCTGAGTTTTCTATTTTTCATACTTCTAGTATCATACTATATTGTTGATGTTCTGTAAATTTGTATACATATACATAACTAAAATATTTACCCTAAAAAATTGTACGTTGTGATTTAACCCCTCAGAACAGGGTTGTGCAGTCTATAAGCGGGACTTAATCTTGGTTGGCCTACCAAGTAAGTTAATTGTACTCTACCAATCCTTAGCCCGGCCAAACTGCGTCCTCTTCTAGGCACAGAACTGGTAACTATCTCGTCAAATCGACCTCTTTAACCTAGAATACTGTGGAGACTGCAATCTCTCCTTAGACATGGTTTTACAGAATCCACATACTATCTGAAATATGTGATTGCACTCTGATATGAAAATAGCTACGGTACCGTGCTCTGCTAACTAAACATAACTTGATTCATCAAGGTCTTATACTATATATATTATTTCTATAGATATCCTACTGTTTTCATCATGATTCCAAAATAACCATAACACTATAAATCTGATATGAAAATACCATAACGCTATAATAACTGTAATATCTGGCTGAATAATCTGTACTGTCTGAGTCTTATGATTTTGGAAAACATGGCATTCTATAATTACTATAAAATACTTGTCTATATAATATATGTAAATAACTGTCTAGTAAATATACATCTGTCTCTCTATATATATACACATTGTAATTCATGATATTTTTGAAAAACTATATAAATTTTGTACTAATCAAATATCTACTCAGGCCACACTATTAATAAAACTCATGTTCTGAAATCTGTAAAATTGTTTAACTTATATCCTGAACCTTAATAAAATAATACTGTAATTTGCAAATAATATTTCTGAATTTACTAGCATAGCATATTTCCCTTACCTAATTGGTCGAGAGGCTTACCTCCAACTTTATCCTTACACTCATGGCGTACTATCCCAAAAATCCTAAAATAATATATATATGCATATTTCCAATAAATCAACTATATTTCCCCAAACCTATATACTCGAAAACTTTTCTGAATTATAATTTACCTAGGCTCCTGAAAATAATCACTGAGTTCTCAGCCCATGCCTGTAGGGTCCCAAAACACCCAATTCCTGAAAATATAATACTCAAATTTTACTTCACAAAACCCCAGTATATTCGCATATAATACTAAATTTGACCTCAAATGAACTAAGTAATACTGAAAATACTCAAATAATCTACTCACCATGGTTTTAGGATGGTTCCCAAACTTCTCAAATCGATATTTCACTCCAGCTATGTTGTAGAGAATCTCCCCAAGATCACTGTGGTAGCTTCTGATCGTTGAACCGGGGAGAGACGGAGCCAAAAACTTAGAGAGAAGTGATAGAATCCCATTTTTAGAGAGGGAAAATGAGAGAGAGAGAGAGAGAGAGAGAGAGAGAGAGAGAGAGAGAGAGAGTTTCCTTCGCTAAAAACCAGTTTTGTGCATATTTATAGATGTATTGACACGTGGCCTTTTCGACAAGCCACCTCACCTCGTCGATGAGTCCAAGAGGAGTTTCATTGATGAACCTTTACTCTTCTTCGACGAAATTCAGGTCCTAAAAACCATCCTCTCGGTATCTTCTCGTCGATGATACACATGTCCACGACGGCAATCCCAAGGAGCCTGTTCATTGACGAGACCCTGCTGACCTTCTTAAAATTTTCCTTTACTTCCTCCTTTCTTTTATTATTTAATTACCATAATTCTACGAGTCTCCACATTCTCCCCTCCTTATAAAATTTCGTCCTCGAAATTTACTATTTATATTGATCACCAATCTTAACATAAACGAGCTACTTATTTTATTACTAACCCTCACTTATGGCAGAGGAATATCGTGGCTACATAAGCATTTCTGAGAGATTACAAATATACTCATAAAAGAAAATTCTCTTAAAACTAAAAACTCTACCTATCCTATACTCTATATTACAATCATACATTCATTACATTATATTAAAAAAAAATAAAACTGTTATTATTTAACTTACAAACTCACTACTATACCCCACTAACAGGTGTGGGTATTTCTGCCTTATTTCCTCTTCAAGCTCCTATGAAGCTTCCTCTACCATGTGATTCCTCCATAGGACCTTTACTAATGGTATTTTCTTACTACGCAATTCCTGTTCTTTTCTGTCTAAGAGCTGCACTGGAACTTCCTCATATGCTAGAGCATCACTGAATTCTAATTCTGCATAACTGATGACATGTGAAGGATCTAGAATATATTTCCTTAACATAGAAACATGAAATACCTTATATATTCTGCACAGAACTTGTGGTAAAGCTAGCCGATAGGCAACTGACCCAATCTTCTCAAGTATCTCAAACGGGTCAATAAACCTAGGGCTCAACTTACCCTTCTTTCCAAATCTCATGTGACCAAGTCGTTGGTGCCAGATGTTGCTGTCGTTATTTCCTGCAGCAACTGAAATAGACATGGAGGCATTGGAGGTTAGAAAAAGTGTTCCATTTTCTTACCTCACGCAATTGTTAGTACACCCTTTGAGACTTTCCATTCATTGCCAATGAATTTCACTGTGTATCCCTCATCTGCCAGCTGACCAACTAAGATCAAATTCTTTCTCAGGTCTGGAATATACCTGAGATCCTTCAGCTTCCATATTGACCCGTTTATATTGATCTTCACAACTCCCTTTCCAGTTACGTCGCAAAGTTGATCGTTGCCAAGGTACACCTTACCAAAATTACTTGGTGTGTACTCCTCTAAGCAATCTCTGCAGCATGTGGCATGAAATGAGGCTCCGGAAGCTAAGACCCAAGACTCCTGCTTGCTTTCCCAAGAGCAGATCAACATCTCATCATTCTCGGAAGCAATATTTGCTTCTATCTTTGCCCTCATCTCGAATTCTTTCTTTTAACTCATGCACTAGTTCCTGAAATGACCAATCTTTCCACAGTTCCAGCACTCAATAACTTTAGTGCTCTGGGAACCTGTGTTCTGAGTGCCTCTGGGATTTCCGGATTGAGACTGCCTGGGCCTAGATCTACCGCGGTTGTTTGATCGTCCATGCCTGTTTCCTCTGCCTCGATTCTCCATGTTCAAGGCTGAACTCGAATTGGAGCTATGGTTCGGCTGCATTCTTATTTCCTCCATCAAAATCATACTGACAACCTCATCGTATACAAGCTTCAATTTTCCTCCGGAGCTACTAATGGTAGTGACGACACCATTCCAATTTTCAGTCAACTGACTAAGAATCAGTAGAGTCCGAATCTCATTATCAAATGTTATCCCGACTGAGGCGAGTTGATCAGACAACTCATTGAAGTCATTCAGATGTTTGCTGAAACTCTCACCTGCAGACATGTTCATCGTAAATAGTCTTTTCATGAGATCTACCTTATTTTCGGCTGAAGGCTGCTCTTACATATTAGATAGCGCATCCATCAAAGACTTGGTGGATGTTATATGCTTGATATTGAACGTCACAGATTTCAACAAAGTCATTCTGATGGCTCCGAGGGCTTTTCGATCAAGCAACTCCCACTCGTCCTCGTTCATGGATGTTGGCTTACCCTTCAAGGGTAAGTGTAATTTCTTTCCAAACAAATAGTCTTCTATCTGCATCTTCCAAAAACCGAAATTGTTCCTATTGAACATTTCAATTTTTGAGCTCTTTTCATTTGATATCTTGATTTGCTAATTTAGAGATGGAATTAGCTCAAATGGATAGCACGGTTGGATCCGAAATGATCGAAAACCCTTGAAATGGTTCAAGTCGCTCGAAAAACACACTCAAAACGACTCCAAAAACTCAGTCAAAGTTTGGTCAAACTTGCTGACGTGGCACTGCTAGCGTGGCGTGCTGATGTGGCATCTGACGTGTCACCTACTGAAGTGGCAAGGTGGGCCCCTAATGACGTGGTGTTGGCATGGCAGGGTGGGCCCACTGATGACATGCCTGCAGACGTGGCGCCTCTACTAACGTGGCAGCCTCCTGCTGTCGTGTGTCATAGCGTGCGCGCTGACGTGGCGCTGATCCGGAGGTCGGACCTGGGTCAGGTACCAGCTCTCAGATCAACCCAGGATGAGTCTACGTCCGGGTCGGGTTGGGTTATTAGCGGGTTGGGTCGAGGCGGATCGGGCGAAGAAGATGCGTGCGGCGCATTGCCGGCGCATAGAGAGGCGTCTTACTGTGGCAAGGCGCGTGTGGGCCCGTGTGGCCTTATCTGAACTCCGTTCAAACTTCGGCGGGCACCCTTCTCTTCGTATCGGCAAGATGAATGTTATGGTGGCCCCAAAACGTTGTTTTGATCTACTCAGTAGAGCTCTGAATTTCGGGATCACTTTCGATCTGGCTTTTCTACTTCAACCGGGCTCTGATACCACTTGTTAGGAACCTATGAGCATCCAGATCAAAGTGACACCAAGAAATTTACGTGGTTCAGTCAATAGCGACCTACGTTCACGGAGCACACACCAAAATTCACTAACTCGCCAAAAATATTACAATTCTCTCTCTCTCTCTCTCTCTCTCTCTCTCTCTCTCTCTCCCTTCTTCCTCTTAGCTCTCTATGAGCTTTTCTGCTCTCTCTACACTATTCTGTGTTGTTGTATATTTCACTTTCCACAACCCTCTTTATATAGGCTTGGAATTTACATCATGATTAAATACAAAACAATCAAATTAATCACAATTGGAAGTTTATAATGGAGAGTTTAATTGAGAGATAATTCCACCACGTTTTCTGACTCAACAACGCGCTCTTGGCTCCATCTCTAACAGCTTAAAGGGTCGTTGTCTTGTTTTTGGCTCTCCTTCTAATAATATTTTTTCGAGATTTGGATCCAAAAGTCTAATGGGCAGAGGAGCAGCAAAAGAAGAAGAGCATTTAACAATGGCAGCTCTTCGCATCTCTCCCAAAACACACCAAGAACCCTTCAAAACACAAAACCACCACTTTCACCCTCACCCTCTCCTTCACAAATATTAGTAGAACGCTTCACCCAATGGACTCGGTAGGGTACACTGTTCGAACGCATCTCCTCCTCTAATCTCCGCTTCATCCTAACTCCAAACTAGGGAAGTAATATCCGAGGAATTGGGGAAGGATAAGTGTGCGTTCGCAATGTCATTGCCAGGGCAGCGATGCGTGTTGGAGAAGCAATTGCAGTTCGAATGCGAAGGAGAGCAAGCGCTTGCATGCTACACTTCGAAAATTAAGGCAGAAGAGTTGAAGGATTGGGTGGTGACAGACGAATGCGTCACCGCTTGCGGCGTCGACCACCTATCCCTCGGCATCTTCTCCAACTCCCTCTTGAACTCCCAATTCATCCACAAGCTTTGCTCCTCCCAGTGCTTCGATGCTTGCCCCTATATCGTTGAGCTCTACTTCGATCTTGTTGCTGCCGAAGGTACCCAATAAGAGAGAGAAGCAGAATAAATTCTTATTTCCTTGTTAGTCCACCCGACTTGAACCCCGTCTAACCCGTTTAATAAATGGGTTGGATTCGACTTGACTCAATTGTAAACGGCTCAACTTGTATTAAACCCAAATTTAATTTAAATGGACGAATCATGTATCACTCATTAGGTTTCGATCCACTTTACCATCCCTAATTTATAGTAAGTAAATTATTGAGTTTTAAGGATCTAATTTATGACTAAGTTATCCTTTGTCAGAGTCACTGACACGTTGGTTTGATGGAATGAATTCACTAAACTACTGAGAACTCTGAAATGGCAACAACAACAAAAAAATGTGCATTTGACCACTTCTTATCTTTGCAAATAAGAAACTTCAAAATCTCGGCAAAATAGTTTTTAAATTTATTTTTGTGGGCTGTGTTTTCCTAGCCCGCTGATTGGTTCAATGGGTCAACAACGCCAAACGCCTAATAATGCAAACCGTAGCATCACTTATCAGTGTCAATGTGTCATTAGTCTACATTGATGGGAATCAATGCCACCATATACAGGTTCAGCCGCAAAAATAATATAGAAAATAGTAGAGTGAAATCTAATAACACGAGTTTCTGAAGTTATTAAAAATTTAATAAGATTTAATTTTATTGATAAAAAACTTTCACAAGCATTAGTCAAATGTTAAGAACATACGAAAAATAATTTTTATTCCTAATAAAATAACATTTATACTTAGGGACGTTCAGCAACCCGATTAATTTGTCTACCCGTCAATTTTACAAATTGGTTGAAAATTTTATATTTTACTGTGAGATTAATGTCTAATCCGTCCGATCTAATATGAATTATCTCTTTGTGTGTATGTGTGTGTACCTGCAAATATTCAAAACTTATTAAAAATGTATGACATGAACAATGAGATTAGACAAATGTATTTTGATATATTTTAATTTTTATATTTTCAATTTTATTTCTATTGTAATAATGCTTATGAATATGATGTTTTAGTCATTTTTATTGTTAATGACATGTGTGTTAGAAAATTGACACATTTTATTTATTTTTTTTAAAATTATGTTGTTAATGGTATACGTGTTAGATAATAAACACAATATTTTTCATCATCAGTTTCGGACCCTTCTTTATATTGTATTATAAATGTAAAATTGAAAATTGAAAAGTACTTATATTGCGTTTGGGAGCATAGATTTCGGGTCTTGAATGTGGACAAATTTTAATATAATTTTGTATTATATTTTATCCAAATCCAATACAAATCCAAATTCAAGACCTTTCCAAACCTAGGGTTTATGTTAATCATGTTGCTATATTAATACTCTTATTTTTTATATATAAGAAGCCTATTAATTTAATATATTTAATTTAAATGACACAAGGCATTCTCAATGTAACATATCTTATTATATTTGACAAAAATTCTCTCATATTCCTTTGTATTTTTTTTTTCTTTTTCTTTTCTACTTCACTTTAAAACAAGTTAAACCACTAATTCAAACGAACCCATCTGAGGTTTGGTGCCTCACCATAGTATCCAAAGTGATATGATTGTAACTGAAGTCCCCGGATTATAAAAAAAATTAAAATTCAAGTAAATAATTAAACACATGTTTTTTAACTTTTATATTTAAATTTTAAAAATTCAAAAATAAGGTGATATTTTTTTAATTATTTGTAAAATTAGAAATAGGAACTAAAACTATTATCTTTTATTACTTTTCATTTATTTCATATAACTATTAAAAATTTGAATAAGCAGCTAAATTAATTTTTTTTTTTAAAAAAAAAACCAAAGGAAAAGACCCATACTAGAAGCTTCATACATGATTAATTCTTACTTAGAAGGTCCTTTTTTTTTTATTCCATAAATATTTTGAGAGTACAAATTCTATGCAACGTTTGGGTGAACCTGAGACCCTCACTGGAGATTGTAGATTATTTAGAAATGTATATTATTCATTAATTTTGACCATGTGTGAAGCATGCTTTCTTTTTTTATTTTTATTTTATAGTATTGGTTTAATTGTAAGAGTTTGCGGCTATGTCGTTGTTTTACTAGAAAGCAACTTTTCTATTAATTTTCTTCTCTAGCATTCATTTATTTTTTTTATACTTTGTTTTGTTTCATTTTTCCTTCCTCATTACGCTTATGACAAATTCCTTCTATTTTAATAGTAGTAAGTCTGTTTATTTAAATAAATAAAAAGAAGTAAAGTTAAATAAAAAATAAAAAATAGAACACATAGTAAATCAATCAATGATTGAAATATCATATCATTTTATTTCCTATATTTTTTCATAATCTTGTTTTTAAACTATTATACTACTAATTTGATCACAGTGGCTATTGATAGTTTCTACAACTTAAGTCCTTACCTACTAAGCTATAGAGGTTTTTTTTTACGCTCTACTCAATAGTGACTATAGAAGATCTCAAAAAATGTAATAGGACAACAATGGTGAACTTATCTCTTAAAGGAGTGTTTTGTATTTAAATAGACATGCATGTTAGGGTTTTACAGATGCTTGGTTGGTCTATTGAAGTCATTCTTCAATATTCTCTTTGTAACATTAGTAGGTGATGTTAAGAAGATGTTGTTGGGCTTTGTGGAGCCTAATTGTGTTCGATCTAGATGATGACACGACTTTTCATTAATGAAAGATTTTTATCTTAAAGCTTAATTCATGGAGCGAAAGATTAGGCTGTAAAATTTTTTGGGCCCATTTTTGTAACCCATTCGGAACCCTATGCGCAGCATATAAAATGATTGTTGTTGGGTGATTAGGTTAAACCGTCACACTTCGCGAGCGAGAGAGAGAGAGAGAGAGAGAGAGAGAGAGAGAGAGAGAGAGAGAGAGTATTGTATTGTTGCACTCTTTGTATTTTCTTCCTAATAATAGTAAAATCCCTGCAACTATGTGGACGTAGGTAAAATTGCTGAAGCACGTAAATACTATCTTGTGTGTGTGATTGATTTTTCTTTGGCGTGTATTAATTCTCTATTTTGTTTCTCATAGGTTTCGGGAATTTGTTGTTAATTCCCAACAATTGGTATTAGAGCTAAGTTTAGGTTTGAGTGGGAGTAATGGCAGAGGAAGCAGGAAAGGCGTCTGGAATAGAAATGTTTGATGGCACAAACTTTTGATTCAAGAAGATGCAGATCAAGTGTAATGACCAGCTTATTTTACCATTTTTTTTTCCATGATAATAAAAACTGATATAATAAATCTAGTAGAATTTACTCAACCTGAACTCGTGGGTAATAATGATACATCAGTAACACAACACAGAAGCCTAAGCAGCAGGAAACATAAAATCATATACATCTCAAAGTACCATTTAACACAATACTAAAGTTTACTACAACCATCATATAGATACACATATCTCAAAAGTATCTAAAATAGTCCTAGGGTCTCCACTCAAAAATTTGTCTGATCCTAGTAAAAACTTACCCTTTAGAAAGGGTAGATCAACTGTAACCATCTTTACGAAGCTTTATTCGCTCTCCTATCTGGGGCTCCTAAAATGTTCATATAATTTGGGGTGAGACACCTCTCAGTAAGGAAAATAAACTACTACTAGTGTGTGGCAACATGAGTATTTATGTGTTATACATAAAAGCATACATAAGCATATTTAGTAAAACTGTCTATATCATTTCTAGAAAAAACATGTATAATCATAGCATGACAGAACATACTGGATTTCCATAAGCATAATTCATCTCATATAATAATAATGCAAAAACAAGCTTGGAAGGTTAGTTGGCTGGTGTCATGTCTTACCTCCACATGACTGGGTTGTGTGGCTTGAAGGCTGGACCTAACAATGGGTGATCGACCACTGCTAAGTCAAAATAAATGTCTGTAAGTACAATGGGTCTGCCAGACCTGGTCCGTACACCAAGGGTGCCAACACTTCAATAAACCACATAGACTATCCATCCTCACGCTGCCCTGTACGACAGCGATAACAAAATCATGATGATCATAAACACATAGCTACAGTATCGTGCACGTGCAAGCTTAAACCAAGTCAAGTAGGTTCTAATAACATATAACATATTTCAAATTGTGATACATTGTTATTCCATAATAATAATTGTCAGTTCAATATTATCATATCACATGTTATATATATAATGTGAAAATCATTGGCCCTTATGCTAGCATTTCATATTTTATCAATCACGGCCCATATGTCGTATCACATATCAAGTCAGAGGCTTAGCCCGTACGTCGGCATATCATATAAATGGTTCGGCCTGTACACTGGCATATCATGTAAAAAGCTCGGCACGTACACCGTCATATCATGTGAGAACATCCTAGGCCCGTACGCCGATATACCATATAAAAATCATGGCCCATACGCCTGTATATCATATAAAAACTCTTGGCCCGTATGCCAGTTTATCATTGTAAAACTCTATATCATTTAACATTTTCCTAGAAAACAGTAACTCAGAATAAATTCTACTCATGCCACACAAAAGGGGTATTACGTATATTTAAAACATATCGCCATTTATATGCATTGTGTTTGGGAAATACTGCTGTAAAATGATTAGCTTAGTTTATCCTCTTACCTGACTTTTGAAAAGCCCCTAAAGTATATAAGTCCTGCACCCACAGGGTTCCTCATTCAACACCCTAAAAACAACATTTCTTAGAACAAAAATTCAGTATTTCTACCTGTACTACATTTTCTACAATTAGAGGGAAGGCTAAATACTGAATAAAAGTCTTACCCTAAATTTGGGATGGATTCCAACTTAACCCCACCAACAATCCACTCCAGCAGAGTTGAAGAGAACTTTCCTAAGAGTGTTGTGGTGGCCTCAGATCGTCGAACCGGCAAAAGATCAGCCCAAAATCCTAGAGAGAAGGATAAAAAATAGAAAGGAGATAAAGAGAGAGAGAGAGAGAGAGAGAGAGAGAGAGAGAGAGAGAAGGTATTTTGCGTGAAAATCTACTGAAAAATCGCGTTTAGGGCTATTTATACATTGGCCTTCATCGACGAGCCACATCACCTCTTTGACAAGGTCACAAAGGAAGTTCGTCGACGAACGCTTGTTCCTCATCAACAAAATTCAGAGCTGTGAAATAGCCTTTCGGTAACTTCTCGTCGACGAAATTGACCCTCGTCGACCATCCCAATATACCACGTCGTCGACGAACACACCTTTTTAAATTTCCATTTTCCTCCATCTTCTATTATTTAAATACCGTAATTCTATAGATCACTACATTCTCCCCTCCTTATAAAAGTTTTGTCCTCGAAATTTTTTATTCATATGATTCATCATCCCTTAAAGGCAAAACAATCTACTTATTTTATTACTTACCCTCACTTATAGTAGAGGAATACCGTGGTTACATTCCAACTTTTAGGAGATTACATATATAAAATAAAATTCTCCCAAAACTAAAATATTACTCACTAACTAAACCACTACATGTACCTGCAAAAGAAACATTACCTTACTATTACACTTTCCTGAATAATTGTGGATATCTCTGCCTTATCTGTTCCTCGAGCTCCCAAGAAGCTTCTTCTATTATATGATTTCTCCACAAGACTTTCACCAGAGGAATCTTATTGTTATGTAATTCTTGTTCTTTCCTATCCAGAATCTGTACTGGCACCTCCTCATAAGCTAATGAATCACTGAGCTCTAATTCACCATAACTGATTACATGAGAAGGGTTTGGGACATATTTCTTCAACATAGAAATGTGGAATACGTCGTGGATCCTAGACAATACAGGTGGCAAAGCTAGCATGTAGGCAACTGGCCCCACTTTCTTTAGAATCTCAAATGGGCTAATAAACTTAGGGCTAAGTTTACCCTTCTTCCCAAATCACATAACATCTTTTAACTGAGCTATTTTTATAAAGACATGATTCCCAAAATCAAACTCCATTTCCTGTAGCGGGTATCAGCGTAACTCTTCTGTCGGCTCTTAGCTACACTAATTATATCTCTGATAAGCTAAACCTTATCATGCGCTTGCTGAACAAGCTCTTATCCCACAACTCATTGTTCACCCACTTCATCCCAAAATAAAAGAGAACGACATCTCCTACCGTAAAGCGCCTCAAATGGTGTTATGTCAATACTGGCCTAATAACTATTATTATACGCAAATTCCACCAGTGGCATAAACTGAGTCTAACTACCCCCAAAATCTAGCACGCACGCCCGTAGCATATCTTCTAATATCTGAATCGTCCTCTTAGTCTGCCTGTTTGATTGAGCATGGAACGTCGTGCTAAAAGATAATTTAGATCCTAGAGCCCCCTGCAAGCTCCTCCAAAATCGTGACGTGAAACGTGGGTCCCTGTCTGACACTGTAGACACTGGCATACTGTGAGAACAGACTATCTTCTAAATATATATATATATATATATATATATATATATATATATATATATATATATATCTCTGCCAGTCTGTCCATGGAGTAACTACTCTTGATGGAAAGGAAATGGGCAGTATTGGTCAAACGATCCACAATCACCCAAATTGGGTTTTGGCCATGCAATTCTAACGGCAGTCCTGAAATAAAATCCATAGATATATGATCTCATTTCCACTCTAGGATAAAAAGTGGCTACAACTAGCCCACCAGTCTCTGGTGCTCAGTTTTTATCTACTGACACGTCAGACACTGGGCTATATACTTAGATATTTCTTTCTTTATACCACTCCACCAATAATACTCTCGCAAATCTTTATACATTTTCGTATTGCCGAGATGAACTGTGTTCAAAGATCTGTGAGCCTCCTCTAAAATGGTCTTCTTGATGTCAGCATCGGCAGGAACACATAATCTGGAACGGAACCATAGAGCTCTGTCATCTATAATACAGAATTCTTCCCCCTAACGATTTCGCACTCTGACTAATACCTCTACTAACTCCGGGTCATCCTTCTGAGTAGCTTTAATCCTTTCCTAGAAAGTAGGCTGTATGTAACGTCCCAGACCTACCACGCGGGGCCCAGTGCGTTATGAGACCGACACGCGTCTCTAATACCATTCACACAGCGAAAATAATCAATATCTTCAATAGAAAATACCAGAGAGCTATATTTACATGCATTGATCGATAATAATTACAACCTAATCCTTCATAATATAAATCCAAAATTAATACATATTAAACATAAACTAAATACATATCTGATCTGCTATATTTAATTCACAAAACTACCCTGCCCTAGAGCTATCTAAGTTCGATTACCTAGGTAACCTAAAAAGATTTAGCATATGATGGGGTGAGACACCTCTCAGTAAGGAAGAAATAATTTATAATAGTGTGTGGTTGAAGTGTTTATAATATAATTAAAATATTCATCCAAAGTGTACACACACAGCTCACAAGAAGTCCAGATAACATGCCTATAATCACACAAGATCAACGTCTTTATCATCCATTCACAATTTCATAACCATCAACATTTTATTGTTAATTTTCGAGAATATGGAAATCTACCCTCTGCTCTAGTGCTAACACTAGGGCACTCACCTTTCTCAGTAAGCCCTAGGGTTATGTATCCAGGTAAAGACACCGAGAATGGGGAAGATCACCCGCCCATACAAGTGGCTTCCCTCTACCCTGGTATCCATAAATAATTAGCAGAGTACTCGCCTTCCTTAGGAAGCTCTCGGATGGAGTAATCTACTTTACCCAAAACACTTAATTAATTAATAGTCGTACACAACCACTACAATCGCTTCACAGAATTTCACGCATGCACCCCTATCATAATCAATCCACACAAGATCAAATCACACAACATCAATGTCCACACAGGACTGGTCCACACAGGACTAATCAATTCACACAGCATCAATGTCCACACAAGACTGGTCCACATAGGACTAATCAATTTACACAATATCAATGTCCACACAGGACTAGTCCACACAAGACTAATCAAACACAGTATACATGTCCACACAGGACTAATCAAACACACAGGTTACAAAGCTAACACCCCGTTCATGATAAATAGGTAAACAACCTCCTTATACCACTGCCAATGTTTACCTCCCAATATAAACGTCCATATAATGACCTCCTTATACCATTGCTAACGTTATATAACGGTTATATCAGGTACGATATAACAACCTCCTCATACCACTGCCAACGTTATATCATCATTTACATGAACCACACCACAGATCAATTAAAAATCTGACCAATCAACCATGTCCACCCAAATACCACAGTATACTCAATCATCCAATATTTTCAACTAAACAATGTTTGCAATCCCATCAATGTATTCAACTAGACAAGAATTTCAGTCAAATGACATTCACAATCTCAACAATTTCCTCATTCCACTAAGCTCAACAATCATTTAATGATCAAAGTGGTTTCAACCACACAATTTATCCCAATTTAATACTTATACAATTAAAATAGTATTTTCAATATCAGTTTGGTTCAGAAAAATTATACCTGTATATGTAGGATTTTTACCCAAAATTAGTCATTTTAATAATTACTAAAAAGCTATTATAAAATATTTCCTCTTACCTAATTTCTGAAAAGCCTACTAAAATAACCAGTCCTGCACCCACAGGATTCCCCGTTCAATGCCCTGAAAACCACATCTCCCATAACTAAACTTCAATATTTCTTCACGTATAATATTTCCTACAACTAGGGTAAAGCCAAATTTTACATAAAAAGTCTTACCTTAAATCTGAGATGTATTCCTAACTAGTCCCACCAATGATCCACTCCAGCAGATTTGTAGAGAACTCTTCCAGGAGTGTCGTGGTGGCCTCAGATTGTTGAATCGGCGAAAATCCAGCCTGAAATTGAAGAGAGAAGGTGGTAGTGCTGAATTTTAGAGAGAGAGAGAGAGAGAGAGAGAGAGAGAGAGAGAAAACATGTAGTGAATTTTTGTAGAAATGAAAGAAATCCACTATTTATACGCGGGACTCATCGACGAGACACGTTGATTCGTCGACGAGTCTTGTACAAAATTTGGCGACGAAATAGTGAACTCGTCGACGAATTTCTGTTTGTGAAAAATACCCTCTCGGTATTTCCTCATCGACGAGACACATACCCTCGTCAACGAGCTCAGAAGAACATTCATCTACGAAACCAATCCATTCGTCGACGAACAATTGCTGCCACCTTTTCGAATTTGTTCTTCCTTCCCTTTCTATCTTCTTTATTATCTTAAATTATTTAAAATTCTACCTGGGTTGCTACACTGCACCACTAAACTAGAAATACGACCCTGAGAACCACTCTCGACCAACTCTATACTGAATCTCTCCAGAACCATCTTGATCGGATACTGGATCTCCAAAGCTGCCAAAGTTGGTCCCATCGACTTCCTACTCAAAACATCAGCTACCACATTCGTCTTCCCTAGGTGGTAACTGATAGTGCAGTTAAAATCTTTAATAAGCTCCAACCATCTTCTTTGCTCATATTCAATTCCTTCTGAATGAAAAAGTAGTTTAAACTCTTGTGGTCGGAGAAGATTTCGCATCGTTCACCATACAAGTAATGCCTCCAAATTTTCAATGCGTGTACCACTGTAGCCAATTCAAGATCATGAGTAGGGTAGTTCTTTTCATATTTTTTCAATTGCCTAGAAGCATATGCTACCACTCTACCATGCTGCATCAGTATACAGTCAAGTCCCTTTAAGGATGCATCACTGTAGATAACACAACCCTCACCCCTTGATGGGATGATCAGCACTGGTGCTATGACAAGTATTTGCTTCAATCCCTAAAAACTCTGCTCACAGATGTCGTCCCACTCAAATCTGACATTCTTCCTAGTCAGTTGTGTTAGAGGCCCCGATAATGCTGAGAACCCCTCAACAAAATGAAAGTAATACCCAACTAACCCCAGAAACTCTTGATCTCCTTGACGTTCCTCGGTCTAGCCAAATTCACTACCACTTCAATTTTACTAGGATCCACAGAAATACCATCTCCTAAAATGACATGCCCCAAAAACACAGTCTTCTCAAGCCAAAATTCACATTTACTGAACTTAGCGTTCAACTTCTTTTCTCGAAGCCCCTGTAGAACCTGCCTTAAATGCTTCTAATGCTCCTCATAGCTCCTCGAATAGACCAGTACATCATCAATAAAAACAACAACAAACTGGTCTAAATATTGGTGAAATACTCTATTAATCAAATTCATAAATACCACATGAGCATTTGTCAGACCAAACGGTATAACGAGGAATTCATAATGTCCATATATGGTCTGGAAGGCTGTCTTCGAGACGTCTTCTGTTCTCACTTTCACCTGATGATAGCCTGATCTAAGGTCAATCTTAGAACACACCTGTGTACCCTGGAGCTAGTCAAATAAATCATCTATATAGGGTAGAGGATACTTGTTCTTAACTGTCACTTTATTAATCTCCCTAAAATCTATACACATCCTCATAGACCCATCTTTCTTCTTCATAAATAGAACTAAAGCTCCCTACAGAGATACACTAGGTCATATAAAGCCTTTATTAAGTAAATCTTGCAACTGATTCTTCAATTTTGCCAACTCTGCTGGCGCCATTCGGTAAGGTACTTTAGAAATCGACGCTATACCTAGAAGCAGATTACTATAAAAATCAACCTCACGATCAGGTGGTCAGCCTGGTAATTCATCTAAAAAAAACATTCGTAAATTTCTTTTCTATTGGCGTACTAGCGAGTTTCAATTCATTCCCTGACATTTCCTTCACAAAGGCCACGGATCCCTGACAACCACTTAGTAGTAGTCTCTTTGCCTGAATAGCTGAAACTATCTGAGGCGGGGATTGCACTCGTGATCCTATAAACCTGAATTCTGCTTTTTCTGGAGGTCTAGATATCACTTCCTTTAAATGACAATCTATGCTAGCATAATTGGCTGCCAACTAGTCCATACCGAATATTACATCGAACCCATGCACATCCAACACTATTAAATCAGCAGACAAGACTTTCCCCTGGATATCAACTGGACAATCTCGGAGCACCCTACTACACCTCACTGGCTGATCAGGTCAGTGTAGATACCAACAGTTCAGTATCTAACAACTGTGCTTTTGCCCCACATAATTTAGTGCACTCTAGAGACACAAACAAGTGTGTGGCTTCTAAATCAAATAATACAATAACTTTAAAGGAAATCATACTAACCATACCTGTCACCACGTTACTAGCTATCTCAGCATCACTGGGCATCAAAGTAAAATCTCTAGATGGAGCCATATTCACCTGCTGGCCTCCACGTGGCACTTGATAGCCTCCCCAATACGGTCTGGGAGCAGGAATGATATCTAGTGGTAAAGGGCAGTCTCGCACCATATGTCCCTGTCTACCGCAGCAATAGCAGATAACTCATCCCAGTCGACACTCTCCTCAATGCCTCCTCCCACAAGTCTGACAGACAGGAGGATTATACACTGTATGAACCTCATGATCCCTAGTTTCTTGCCTCCGCCCTCTGCTATAATTTTCTCTCCTCCATTGACTTGGCCTGTGACCCTACTGATAGCCTGAAGATGCAGATCTTTTCTCTTGTCCTGGCTCCTCTGCATCCATACGCTCACCATCCTCTACTAAGGTTGCTTTATCAATTAACTCAGCGAAATCCTAAATCTTTAATACCACCACCTGCTTGAATATGTCTCTCCTTAATCCTCTTTTAAATTGTCTCGCCTACTTTATTTCATTAGGAACAATATATAGACCAAAATGAGAGAGCTCTATAAACCATGCTGCATATTGCGAGATCGACAATTGTCCCTGCTTCAGACTCAGGAACTCTTCCACTTTAGCCTTCCTGACAATAGCTAGAAAATACCTATCTAAGAATAACTCTTTAAATTGGTCCCATGTCATCATTATCGGCGTCGTCGTTTGTTGCTCCAAAAGTCTCACAAAAGTCCACCACCTCTCAGCCTCTCCTATCAGTTTATAGGTGGTGAAGAGGACCCTCTGTTCCTATGTACACTATAGCACTGCCAAGACTTTCTCAATCTCTTACATCAAATTCTCAGTGGCTGCAAGATCAAACCCTCCTGAAAACTCTAGAGGATTCATCTTAGTAAACTTATTTATAGTGCACCCATGGCTTGCAGATGGACCTCCCTGCTCTCTAGAGCTCCTAACTATCTCGACCATAACCTGCTGAACCACGCTTCGTAGTACTGCATCAGAATCAGTCCCGCCGGCACTTGAGGGCCCTACTCCATCACTGCCACTCACATGGCCACTACCTCCTCCTGGATCCATCTTGAAAAACAATAAACGTAACTTAGGAACTCTATACTTATAGCTTACACGCCTAACATAGTTCCCTATCTTAGCTTCCTCAACTCATTATTAACTCCAGTCCTACATTCTAGGAACACAACTTGACAACAGTTTATTGTGGTTTTCCTAAAATTGTCACCCTAAGAAAAATACAGAAACCACCACCGAAGTCCTACCTCTAGATTGTAGAACAAAACCTTAAATCATTTTCCTATACTCTGGTATCGTTTCTGCTGCACTCTAAGTCTACAAAACTTAGCAACCTAGGCTCTGATACCAAACTGTAACGACCTACTTATTTTACCATTTTTTTCCCATGATAATAAAAACTACTATAATAAATCTAGAAAATCATACTCAACCTGAACCCGTGGGTACCAGGGATACATCAGTAACACAACACGGAAGCCTAAGCAGCGGGAAACATAAAATTATATACATCTCAAAGTACCATTTAACACAATACCAAAGTTTACTACAACCATCATATAGATACACACATCTCAAAAGTATATAAAATAGTCCTAGGGTCTCCACCCAAAAATTTGTCTGACCCAAGCAAATACTTACCCTTCAGAAAGGGTAGATCAGCTGTAACTATCTCTGTAGAGGTTTATCCGCTCTCTTATCTGGGGCTACTGAAATGTTCATATAATTTTGGGTGAGACACCTCTCAGTAAGGGAAATAAACTAATACTAGTGTGTGGAAACATGAGTATTTTCGTGTTATACATAAAAGCATACATAAGTATATTTAGTAAAACTGTATGTATCATTTCTAGAAAAACATGTATGTTGACCTTATAGGTCACGCCCGATTTTGATAATGACAAATACTCATGTATTTAATGAATATCTAGCTCATGTGCAGGTCTATATTAGCAGATACTTTGATGGCACGTGAAAGCTTAAGGCTTGAAGACCAGTTCATGTTTTTTAGTTGTAATGTATTTCATTTGTGAAAATTGGTCTGTAATAGTAAATAGGTCTTTGGTTTGTCATAAGCTCACACACAACACATGCATGGTTTATTATGTAAGCTCAAACAAATCGTAAATGAAAAATGACCGTAGAAAGACCTTAGGGTTTTCCCTTCGGTCGATCAACACCTGACTTTTTGGGTGTCTTTAAATTGGACCCCAAGTGACCCTAGGACACACACATTTGCACTTACGTTTTTTAGGCACTTGAATAGGGTTTGTATGTTTCGAGACTGGACCGAAATGCACACTTGGTGCACTTTCGGTTGACTGGCCAAGGCAGTTCATTTTGCCTTGGTTGATCAAAACTGGCCCGGGTCAATAGTTGACCAAGGCCCTGATCGACCGAACCAATGGAGTTCAAAACTACCTGGTAGACCGAAACCCTTTCTGGTCAACAATTTGACCATCTAGTAGACCGAGCCATTTTTGTACTCCAACTACCTAGTCGACCGAGGGTCCTTAGGAAAAATCCCAACGGTCTAGTCGACCGAACCCACTAGTTCAAAATGGTCAGGTCGATCGAATCTCGGTAAATTGGAAAATCGCCTTTAGAAAGGCACTTTCGGTCGACTGAGCCTTTAGTTCAAAATCCTCCTGGTCGACCGAACCATATGAGATCTGGTCGACCGAAACCTTTCTGGTCGACTGGACCTCTCGGGTTGCCCTAATTTTTACCGCGATTAAATATTTTTTAAACAAGGTTAAAATATTCAAAGGTCAGTAAACTTTTCCAATAATTCCTAATAGGTCCCCAATGGTCAAAAATCATAGGGTGTCTATATATACCCCTTCATTTGGGAAAATTAGACATTAATTAGCAAACAAGATTAGAAGATTTGATTAGGCAAAATTCTTTGAAAATCCAAAACCCTATTATACTCATTTCCAAGCTCCACACACTCAATCTTACCTTCCCATATTGCCTACATCATTTTTAAGTTGGTTTTGAGTGTTTGTTTTGATAGGTTTGCTCTCCTATCTTTGGATTGATTAATTTATCTTTATTGAGAGCTATTCTTAAGGATTCTTAGGAGACTTTGTTCATAAGTCTATCCTAAGAAGACTTTGATAGATCTTCTAAGATTTGCACCTTCATTACAACATCTTGAGAAGATTGCATTTGTTTTTGGTTGCAAAATATTTTCAAAATACTTTCAAATATCTAGTGTGCTTTGTCTTGATAAATCTTTAAAGAGATATTTATTTGTGTGAGAAAAATCTTTGTTGCAATATTCATTGATTTATATCTCTAGTTGAATACAAAGATTAAACTCTTTTTTACAAACCAAACTTATATTTAGCTAGAGTTTCATATACATACATACATACATACATACATACATATATATATATATATATATATATATATATTGTTTGGTAAAATATCTTTGTTTGAGCACTCAGATTGAATACATTTTGTGACACAAAGATTATACTGGTTTGCACTCTCATACACTGATTACACCGATAGTAAATATATTTGAGAGATGATATATTAAACCACACTGAGCTTACATATTATATCATTGGTGGTGTTTGTGATTGCGCATATCCAGGTACATATCTGCTTTACACGAAAGCACTCTCACTGTACCATTTCGGTGTATTTCAAATACTATTGTATTTCTAGGCACGAGCCTAAAGAGGGAGACTAGCCCTAAAATAGTCCCGGATTGGCTTAGACCCGATTAGGAAGGCTAGGTGTGCCATCTTGTTAAGGCGTGTTGGTTGAGGTCAGCCCGCTAATTGACCTGGTTAAGGTTGAGGTCAGCCCTGTTCTAATTGACTTGATTGTAATCAGTACCGCTCCACCCTTAAGTGAGCTATTAGTGGAATCCTCGGGCTTGCGAGCTAGAGGCGAGGACGTAGGCACAGTTGGCCGAACCCTGATAACATATTGTGTGCCTTGTTTATATATCTACACTTTATCTTCACTGCATATGTATGTTTTGGAGTGAATGATGTACTTGATTTAAATTTCCGCATATTACATTATTGGCGCATTTGGAATTGCATAGAAGGACCCTAGGTTGTTGTATACAAATATTTCATTTATACCTAGGAAAAAGTTTTAAATTCCAATTCACACCCCCCCCCCCTCTTGGAAATACACCAAAGCTAACAATTGGTATCAAAGCCTCGTTGCACTAGACCTAAACGTTTTTGCAAAAAGATCGCAATAACTCAATTTGGTGTATCCCCATTCTGTGAGGGACGGTCACCTTCTAGGCCTCCTGTATTTTGTGGTGTCGATTACACCACTTGGAAAATTAGAATGAGTGTATTTATAAAATCAATGAATTGGATGGCCTAGCGAGTGATTGTTAATGGGATTCATATGCCCTTGGATGAATATGATATTAAGATAATGCATACGAATTCATATGCCATAGACATGTTACGTCTTGCATTTAATTATGATATTTTTGTTGAGTTTGTGGCATGTCGGACTGCAAAGGATACATGGGATGAACTCAAAAGGAAATATGGAGAGTCCCAAAAGAATGAGACCACCACTCAGTAAATGGTAAATGACGGGGTTAGTGCATTAACAGAACAAGAGGTATATGATTCTATCTCTGCCTCTATTGATGATTCTTGTGTTGAATGTTGTAATGAGTCTTATGTTGAATCATCTATTAAAAATAATGATAGTTCTATTGTTGATACATGCGATGATTCTTGTGAAGAATTTTGTCATATAACTTGTGTTGAATCATCTATTGAATATTGTGAAAATTTTACAATTGATGCACTAGATGATTTTCATGTAGAATACAAGAATATATTATGCATTGAATCATCTATAGAAAATTATGATTTTATTGTTGACGTTGCATGCAATGATTCATATAATTTGTGTGATATATCTTATGATGAATCATGTGATGAACTAGATGTTAAAAGCATGCCCTCTTATGGAGAACTAGAAAAGGCTTCATTTAAATTTTATAAGTTTCTAGTTAGATTGTCTAAGTAAAAATCATGGTGAAGAAAAAAAATAGAAGATTGGCAAAACAATTAAGAGATTTAAAAAATTATCATGCCATCTTAGAAAAGAAAAAGTTTGTGAAAGTGTTGAAAATCATTTGCTTAGAAATAAAAACTGAAGACTATTTTGAAAATATTTTCAAATCCTCATGTGAAAAGAATAACAATGATAAACCCTTGGAAGTTAAACAGAAAAATATTTTCATAAAGGGTTCATGTTTTGTTTATCAAACCCATTGTCATGCCTCATTGAGTAAAAACGGTTTAAATAAGCATAATTCTTCATGTATATACTAAATATGCTTACTTCATGAAAGAAAAGGGCACGTACGATTTAACTGTTTACTCAAAAGTGTTAGAGGCTTAAAAAAAGAAATGAAATGGATAATTATGAAAGCAAGCCCCGTATGACCTTCGGAAAAATGGTTCTAATTAATATTATATAATCATCTAAACCAGCCTTAGTTCCTGGGTTTAGGGGTTAGTAATGCCAATATGCTTGGGAAGTGGCTTAGGTTTAAAATGTAGAAGTTTTGTATACACATCCACTTCCAAATGGACAAGGCTTCTATGCCTAGTATATAATTCAAAATGCTTAACTTGCACATAAATATGAAAATCTTAAGGTTAAGTATACATTGTCCATAGCTCAAGCTTGTGGTTAAGGGGTTCCATATATATCATTCAATCCTAAACCCATCCTTGAACTTAAAAGCATTGAACAAGTAGCTGTCATTACTCTAGGTTTAAAGCACTATTGATCATAAATGACTAATATATATTGAGTGCTTATCATAAGACATCCCTTTTACTCACTAGTTGTATCCTTGCTCTAAATCGTGATCATGTCTTAAGTATACATTCTAATCACCAAAGAGCATCAGTTATTAGTTATTCATGTACTCCACATTGCTCTTTTCCAAAATAAGTTGGGACATGTTCTTTAGAATTCTTACCTTGTAAAATGTCCCACTTCTACCAAAATACTCTTTTGAACTTAATAGAAATTTAACTATTAAGAGTATTTAGTTTTTACTTCTCTCACAAGCTCTTAAATTGTAAAGTCATGCCCTTTAGAGCTTTATATCAATGGAGATGAGTTGAATGGCTAAGTTGGTTACACTAGGTCTCAATCTAGATGAATGCATAAAATTCAAGTAAACCTATGCATGTGCATTTTTAAATTGAAAGTCCTTCTACGTTGATCCTCTCACACGTATTGAAATTCATAAGAAAAGAGGCAGACATAGGCTTATCACACTTAAACGAATATACGTTGTGACCTTTTGGTCCAATAAGCCTAAAGCATTCACACTAAGATTAAACCATTGAAAATCTTATAACTCTTGGCTAAAGAAATTAGACAATGAAAAAGGGATTAAATGAGTTGAGTGCATAACTTAGGGGGAGCTTTTATTCTTCATATATGTAAATTAAAATGCTCTCATATCCTTATATAGTTTATGCCTTATGCTTATATATGTGTATAGCATTGCACACTATCCATGATTTGATAAATGGCTAAAAAAAATTTTTGGATAGTTGATGTATTTTTCTAACACGAACTACTATTGAGCAATATTGAATATCTTGAGTTGATTATACTACTGGGATGCATGCTTAGTCTATAATACCTCCTGCATGGCGGATGTAGTTGATGAGAATTACATGCTGGTAGTGGATATAGGTTCTCGTGTGCCTTGAACTAAATTATAAATTGCTTGATTGAACCTATCAGGTACAGGTTTTATGGGAAAAAGTCTGATTTATAGACGGCATGTTGCTGAAATTTTGACAGGAATTTTCCCAAGTAAAACCTTGTACATGGATGATTATGATAGAATTAATATTAAAATCTTTTTGAAATGATGAGTGAAAACTGAATATATTAAATTCCATCCTAGCATAATCATCGAATAGTCAAAATACTTTAGCTCCATCCCTAGAAAAGAGCATAAGAAACTTATATGCATCACTATGCTTATGGAATATTGAGGCTCTTTTGAAATCCCTGAACATCATATCTTGCGCTTGAAGCTTTATGATTTGATATGGAATGTTCTTCGGTCATGAACTCTATTGTATGCCTTAATACATATTCTCATATGCATCTGTAACCTATAGGGATGATTATACTGGACGCATAGTAAAATGAATAAATTTTAATCCAGTATGCTTATTTTAAAAGACTTAAATATGAAGACTTATACTGCATGGCAAGTTAAATGAAATTAGTCTTTAACTGGTATAAGCAGTTTATCTCATCTAAGCAAAAATTCAAATTGATAGGGGGAGCATCTAGAATTAAATTACTACCCTGTTTTGCTTACCCATATGTTAAGCTTAGATGTGTTGTTTAATAAAATGTGGCATGGTTATATTGAAAATCTTAAGTTGAAGTACGTAGTTTTGCCACAGTCATTCGTCTTTGTCATATGATCTTATTTTTATCTTCGAATATATCTTTAAGTTTCATATGGTTGTATTTTTCTGGTCATGAGATATTTTATGCTTAAATATTCACCAGAAAAATTCTGCTTGCATGTGTTTTAAATTAAAGTTTCTTTTTCAGCAAGCAATCCCTAGTACCTTTTTGCAAACATCATAAGGAGGATATATATTTATTATATACATACATATATATATATATATATATATATATATATATATAATTGCATAACTAGTTCGGTAACTTCATATGAAAATGCATGCGAACTAGTTAGATTGTGTTTGTATTCAAACCAACTATTTGCTATCATATGTCATGTGTTTTAAACTTATATCTTCCATGGGTCTTACGATATGTTTCAATTGCAATGGTTTGTGTATATTTATGGTTTAATTCTGTTTTCATGTCATTTAAATCTTTAAATGACCAGTTATATATAGTCAGTGTGCTTAATTGCTCTATACTTTGTGAATTCATTTATGATTTGCAATGCATAGCTATCATATCCCTTGCATGTGGATAGTTATATTTTTTCTATTTTGAGCATACTGGACTGTGTTGACTCTACGAGTCCAATCTTGTTTTGATAATGACAAATCACTTGGTATTTGATCTGTGCAATTGAGATTGTGAACAGGAATTATATTAAGCATGCACGGAAGGATAACAAATAATGGAAGTCATGAAGATTAAAGCTTACATATCTTGGCACATTCCATGGAACTCAAAGAATACGAGAATCAAGTTGCAAGCGACAAAGTTCAAGAACATCAAGGGAATGGGTACTTAGAACTCATGTACTTACATTTTCATATAATTTAGTTTGAGGCTCAAATCACATCTTAGAATGACTTTAGGACTCTTGCATTTCATGAACATTTTTAGGGGAATTATATGGACTTAGAAACCTATTTAAAGACTCCGGAAAAAGTTTTATAAAAGGATAAATAAAGAGAGCAAATCATATTTTGAATTGAGTTTGAAAAATCCGAAGAACAAAACCTTAGAAGACTTAAGTTTCTGTTCAGAAGCCTGAAGTGGCAACTTCAGATGACTGAACTTTAAGTTCGATTGACTAAAGAATTACTTCAGACGTCTGAAGAATAAGCTCAGTCGTCTGAAGATTTATTGGTGAAAAATGGAAACTCGCAAAAGCACCTTAGATGACTGAACTTTGAGTTCGGTCGTTTGACCCTTGACCTCAGTCATCTAACCCTGTGTCTAGGTTATTTTTTCAAAGGATAAAAATGACTTCACTCGTTTGGACCCTTGACCTCAGTCGTCTGAACTTGTGGGAAAGATTAAAATTTTAATTTTTTACACGCTAGCTATCTTATAATCCAAAGGTCAAGATTGGTTCTATGGATTAAACACCTATTTATACTGCATATCTAAACCCTAGTATGAAAAAGAGGAAAGGAAAACGTGAAAAGTTAAGACACACAAGAAGAGAAGAACATATCTTATTGAGAAACTTGAGTTGAATGCGGTACGATTGCCTGCACTCCAACCTATATTCATCTTCTTTGATAAAATCTACTCAGAAACCTAAAAGGGATCTCTCTTATACATCTTTCGTTCAACTTGGTATTGAGGTTTGATTAATCTATTTAGTTTTATCAAGAGATTCTCATATCAACATCTATTTTTTGAACATCTTTAGAGAAGTTTGATATTAAGTTTTCTCAATCATATAAAGATTGATTTTGACACGTTCATTACTTGATAAAGGTTTTAGCTACTGGTTAAATCAAGAGTATATTATTTTTCATAGAATTATCATTGCAAAATCTATTTTTGAATATTCGATAAGAGGTTGATTTTGTGTGTGCATATAGCAAATCATTTTTGAGAATATTACCACTAGAAAAGAGCTTTGGGTATTGACTAAATATTGTTGGTTCAAGTGAGTTTGCATTCAAAGAGTTGATTTTTTCAATATAACAAATCTACTTATTTGAAGTTCCTTAGTGTTTATAACTATACACATATTGAAGTATATTTTATAAAAATCATATAGTAAGTGTGTTGATCCTTGGTATTCTCATCATATAGATACATATATATACATTAAGTCAAATATTACCAAGATCACATTGAGATTGAAATACTTAGAGAAATATTGTTTTGACAAAGTGTGTTTCACATATTTGCAATCTTCAAAGTTATTTTTGTAATCAAAGATTTAACCTAAATTCTCCAAAGCATTGAGTTATACAAATATTTTTGGGAGATTTAATAAAAAGGGGTTTTGTGTGTTGAAGCATATCATACATAAACGATTGTATCATTTCATACATTCTGAGTTTCAAATTTCATCATATGGTAAATGTATTAGGATTTTGAATTGTACTCACCTGCTTTGTTTGGAAGCAATTTTGAGTGCTTTACAGATTTCATTGTATTCACAGTTTGGTGTGTGAACCAGCGTTTGAGGAGAGAGTTGTATCTCTTGTAAGCGGTGGAGTAGGAGAGAGTTGTACCTCTTGTAAGGAGCAGATTGTAAAGGAAGCTCCATACCAATTTAAGGAGCATGGATTATAGTGAAATCCTTGAGTGGTTGCTCAAGGCGAGGACGTAGGCTGAGTTGGCTGAACCTCGTAAAAACTGCGTTTGTCTTCTCTCTTCCCTTTACTCTTTACTTTTCACACTACATTTGATTTATTCATATTGCATGTGTAGGTTAAATAATGTTTTACACAATTAATTGGGTAAAAAGAACTCATTGGTAAAATAATTTTAAATTTGTAATAAGTCCCTGAAATTAATTAGTTAAATATACAAATAGGGATTAAGTGGTAAATAGGTTCAAATAATTTTAAAATACCCAATTCACCCCCCCCCCCCCTTCCTTAGGATTACACCTAATTCAACAATTGGTATCAGAGGGGGTATACATAGACTTAATAGTTCTTGTGCGAAAAATCACATGGCACACATCGGTGTAACTCCATTCGGTGATGGACACTCATCCACTAGACCACCAATTTTTTGTGGTGTAAATTACACCTATTGGAAATGTAGGATAAGCATATATATATTGAACATAGATTTGAAGGTATGAAAAATAGTGACTAAAGGAAATCACATTCCCATGAAAGTAATTGATAAGATTAACGTACCGTAAAACTAAAGATGAATATATAGAGGAAGACTGGAAATTAGTACAAATCAATGCTAGTGAATGAATTTAATAGGGTAATGGCATGTAACTCGGCTAAAGAAATTTAGGAAAAGTTAGAAGTTACATATGAAGGCACTAAAGCAGTCAAGGATAGTAGGATAGACATGCTCACCAGTGAATATGAAGCATTTAAGATGACTGCAGATGAATCTATTCAATCGATGTACACTAGATTCACACATATTATTAATTCTTTAAATGCACTTGGAAAGACTTACCCTACTTATAAGTTGATGAGGAAAATACTCAAGGGATTACCTCTAGTGTAGGAAGCGAAAGCTACGGCAATAGTAGAAGGGAGAAATCTCAAGGAGATGTCAGTGGACAAACTCATTGGATCGCTCATCACCTATGAGCTAGCAATAAATGAGAGGAAGAATGAGTAAAGCAAAGCAAAAAAGGTCACTGCACTTAAGGCATCATCAAGCTACTCAAGTGAAGGAAGTGCTTTCGAAATGGATGATGACATGGCCTTGCTAACTAAGAAGTTCGAGAAGTTCTTGAGGAAAAACAAGAAGCTCAATAGAAAATTCTAAAACTCAAAATTAGAAAGAGGAGAGTCAAGCATAAAGAGAACGAAGGAAGATCCTCCAACATGCTACAACTTCCGAGAGGTTGGACACATCAAACCTGAGTGTCCCAAGCTAGTGAAAGCTTCAAATAAAAAGAAGAAGGCGCTGAAAGGCGGGTGGGATACTCACAGCACTAGCTGTTCAAAATCTAAATCCAGGGACGACGAGATTGTCAATCTGAGTCTAATGGCACATGATAACCTTAAGATACAATCATCATTTTCATCATCTTCGTATTACTTTAGTGATTCTAAAAATGAAAATGACATGATTTCAAATGATGAACTGAAACAAGAATGTCTATACTTTATTAAAATGCTTGAGAAGAAAACAAAGAAAATTTCTAAGTTGAAAAGTAAAGTCAAAGAACTTTCAAGGTTAGTTAAACGCCAAAATGAATCTCAAGCATCTTTCATAAAAGACAAAGATTTGAAAATTGAGGAGTTAGAAAAGGATTTGAATGATAAATCTGAAATTATTTGTAAATTTACTGAGAGACCAAATAATTTTGAAAAGCTCCTAGGATTTCAAAGAAATTCCCTAGAAAAGGAAGGGCTTGGTTTTAATGGGAAGGAAAATCTAAAGAAGAGACATCTTTACATGGGTTATTTTATAAGAGAGTCAAAGTCATTTGTTCCAACTAAGAATTATCATAGAAACACGACATGCTTTAAATGTAAAAGGTTGGGTCACATACAATTCGATGGTCCTTTCAAAAATAAAGATGTCAAAATTAAGAAGGTATGGAAAGTAAAAGGAGAATCCAGTACTAACCCCCTTGGACCTAAGAAAATATGGATACCAAAGCTAGTTGTTTGATTGTGTCTTACATATATGTTTAAGATCAGCATCCTCAAAAGACAGATGGCATATGGATAACAGATGCTCACGTCACATGACCGGCGATAAAGCAAAGTTCACATCCATCACACCCAAGGATGAAGGATTTGTCACTTTTGGAGATAATGCTAAGGGAAGGATCACATGTATAGGTAAAGTTGGTAAGGACTCTTCATTAATTATAGATGATGTTTTATTGGTTGAAGGGTTAAAGCACAACTTATTGAGTGTAAGCCAACTATGTAATAAAGGTTACAAAGTGTCTTTTGAACATGACAAGTGCATAGTTGAACACAAAACTGATAATAAGATATTGTTCATAGCTGAACATCATGAAAACGTATATACCACAAGCTTTGATAACTTAACATCATAGAGTGTGACATGCTTCTTTGCTATGAATGAAATTAGCTGGATTTGGCATAGGAGACTAGGACGCACAAACGTGGATTTAATCTCAAAACTTGTGATAACCCAAAAATATATATATATATATATATATATAATTACAGTACAATAATAATAAAATAATAAAAATAGTCATTAAGTTAATATCAATACAGAAGTGTTTTTCTGTAGGATACTTGATTTCATGTTTGATGCCTAAGAAAGACCTTGTCTTAGCGAGTGCTCAGAGACCATTGTGGTTCAGTCGCTCCTTGGAGGTCGGCCTGGTCAAAATGGAATTTCATAGGATAAACAGGATAGACACTATTTGTACACGTAAATAAGTATATATACATAAAATAGTGTTTTGACAGACATAATTTGTAAAAATATATAAGAAGATGATAATAATATAGGTATCATATGTGAGGTCCATAAGACTATGCAGGGTCCACATGAGTCCCGGAGCCACAAGACACTGTTTGTATATGTAAATAAGTACATAAAATAATGTTTTGACTAATATAATTTGTAGAAATATATGATAAAATAATAATAATAATATAGGTATCCTATGCGGGGCCCACAAGACTGTATGGGGCCCACATGAGTCCCGAAGCCGTATAGAGGTTTACACGAGTCTCAAAGCTATGTAGGATGCATAAAATCGTATAAGAGTTATTCGAATTACATAGGATCCATTCGGATCTCGAAATTGTGTGGGGCCCACAAGACCATGTGGGGCCCATATGAGTTTTCAAAATTCAAATTTAATTCTTGTTTAAAAATAAATAATAAAATAAATTAATACTAAAAATAGTTTAAAAGTAAAAACAATGATAATAATGATTAAGAAAAATAATAAAATAATAAAATAATTAATTAACTAATTGACTAATTAATTAGGTAAGTGATTAATTATTTATTTAATGGGAATGGTGGCAAGCACTCCCACATGGCCTCCATCCCCATCCCATACTCAACCCATACCTTGCCCATCATTTGCCCGTTCTTTAATTTTTTTAAAAAAAATTATAATTTCACCAATCTCCCCACACTTTTATAAATTCCATTTCTTCCCCAAAATTTCCCTATAAATAGGGAGTTCTCAACCTTCATTTTTCATAACAATTTTCCAAGGAAGAGAATGATTAGTGAGTGAAAGAATTTGTGGTGGAGAGAGAATTTTTGAATAAGTTCTCACTCACCCACTCTTTTCGATCTCATTTCTTAAATATAGTTATTGTGTTCGTAGTACGCGGTAAAAGAAGAAAGTAAGTAAATTTTGATTATGTTAGTTTTTTTTTTATTTAAAATTCATACCCGAGTTTATTTTATAAATAAATTTCAATCATGTTAATTAGTTCCACAAAATTTCCATGAGTTTATTTTTACGCGTATTTGATGATACCAGTTCTATCTTTAATATACTTGCATCTATTTTTGGGTTAAGAAATGTTCTAATCCCCTCGAGTAAATTTTCAGCATTTCTTTCTATTCAAAAATAAAATTATATATATTTTTAACACAAAAAATTGTGTGGCATGAGTTTATTTTTACGTTACATTTTTTATGTAAATATGAGTAAAGATGAGATTTTCACGATATTATTTTAAATTGTATAAATTATAATAAGATGATTTTAAAACCCCTTATGGCAACGAAAGTTCAAAGTTACAGATGTTCGGTACCGCAGCTTAAAGTTTATACAGATCAGAGTGCACCCACACTGTTTACAGAGTGGTTATTTATGTTAGTGGATTTCTCCTGAGTGCACACCTGATTCCGAACCAGGACTTAATAAAAAAAATTTCACTTAAAGTTTACGTACGTTGATTTAGTTTGGTCGGCCAGCCAGCTAAGTCCAGTCTTCGGACCGCACAACCCAGTCATGGGGGTAAATATGACTTACGACAAACAGGCCTAAGGGTGGTTTTTATAATATATGTTTATACATATTTAATTACGTGTACAAAGTTACTGATAATTTGAAGGAAAAATATAAATTTACGTGAAAAGGATCATTTTAGTGCTTAAATGACGATATAAGGAAAACGTATAAGAAAAAGTATATGTATGTTTATCATTAATTATTTTTACAGTTTTAAAGTTAAAAGTTTAATTTAACAAGTTATAGTATATAATTATAAAATTTTACTGTTGTAATTGATGACAAAAGTTTTATACAGAAAATTTTAAATTTATATTTATTCTAAAAGAAATTTTGAAGTTATAGTATTAAATATTATTTTATGAAATTTTTTAAAAAACTCATTTTGACCACACACTAATAATAATCTTATTTACTTACTGAGCGTCGTCTCACTCCAATCATATTTTTATTTTAGATAACTCTGAAAAGCATGTTGAAAATCAAGTTTAACAAGCATGCGAATGGGGATAGAAAAAATAAAAATTTGTTTAGAAATATTAGTATGGTTTCTGATATTTATATTTGTGTAATCTTTCTTCTTTTGAAATAAACGATTGTAATATGGATAATTAACGCTCTGGTTTAATAAAAATTGGGTTTATTTTGCTTACGCTGTAAATCAATAGTAAAAAGTTAATATCCCAAGTCTCTCGGGGTCGGGGTGTTACAAAATTAGTTAATAAAAAATTAGTTAATGGACTGCCTAAGACTAAATTTGTGAAAGATAAAATTTGTGATACATGCCAACTAGGAAAACAAGCAAAGACAAGCTTTAAGAAGAAGAAAGAGATCTCCACTACAAATGTTGCACTTAGACTTATTTGGACCAAATCAAATTCAGAGTTTAGGAGGAAAATCATACGCCTTTATCATGGTTGATGATTTTTCAAGATATACATCGGTACTATTCTTAGGTCACAAAGATGAAGCATGTGAACAATTTATAAACTTAGGCAAGAAAATTCAAAATGAAAAGGGATATACGATCACTAAAATTAGAAGTGATAAAGATAGAGAATTTAAGAATCAAGGCATGGAAGACTATTGTAATTCATTAGGAATTGCCTATAATTTTTAAGCTCCTAGAACACCGCAACAGAATGGTGCAGTTGAAAGGAAAAATAATTCCATACAAGAAATGACCAGAACTATGCATAATGAACATAAACTACCTAAGTACGTCTGGGCTAAGGCAGTGAATACTACCTGCTATGTGCTAAATAGAGTTCTGATTAGACCATCACTTAATAAGACTCCGTATGAGTTATGGAATGGCCATAGACCAAACATATCATATTTTCATGTTTTTGACTATAAATGTTTTGTGCTTAGAGACAATGAACATCTAGGAAAGTTCGATGAGAAATTTGATGAAGGTATTTTTCTAGGGTATGCCTTAGATAGTAAAGCCTATAAAGTATATAACAAACGAACATTGACGGTTATAAAATTTATTCATGTTGTGTTCGATGAGTCAAATCCCTTCTCCAAAAGAACTGATGAAGATGAACTTGAAATCAACAAAGAATTTGAAGAACTATCCATTGAGAATGATTCAGAAAAGAGGAACGAACTTAAGAAACCATCCACTGAAACTAATCAAACTGAAAATGAGGTTAATCAACTACCTAGAGAATGGAAGTGCCTAGAGAATGGAAGTATATAAAGAATAATCCCATAGAACAAATAATAGGTGAACCATTACGTGGAGTAGCCACTCAATCCTCACTTAGGAATATGATTTGTCACACGACATTTCTATCTCAAGAAGAACCTAAGAATATGAGTGAAACTATAGAGGATGAATCATGGGCAAGAAGAGTTAAATCAGTCTGAGAGAAATAAAGTATGGACACTAGTTCCCAGACTTGGGGATAAATCAATCATTGGAACCAAATGGATATATAAGAATAAGAAAGATGAACATGGAGTACTTGTGAGAAATAAGGCTAAATTAGTAGCTCGGGGATATAATCAAGAAGAGGGTATATATTTTGAAGAAACATTTGTACTTGTAGTTAGAATGGAAGTCATTCGAATGCTTTTAACACATGTAACTTTTAAGGATTTTAAGTTATATCAAATGGATGTCAAGAGTGCATTCTTAAATGACTATATAAATGAAGAAGTGTATGTAGAACAACTCCCAGGTTTTGAAAACCACAAGAGTCCAAATCATGTTTATAAATTAACAAAAGCCTTGTATGGTTTAAAGCAAGCTCCTAAAGTTTGGTATGAAAGGCTAAGCAGTTTTCTATTAGAAAATGGATTCATAAGAGGAAAGATAGATACAACTACGTTCATAAAGTCTAAGAAATATGACATTCTCCTCGTTCAAGTATATGTAGACGACATCATATTTGGCGCTATGAATAAAGAATTGTGTGATGAATTTGCCAATACCATGCAAAATGAATTTGAGATGAGCATGATGGGTGAACTAAATTTCTTCCTAGGACTTCAGATCAAACAAGCAAAGCATGGAATATTCATAAATCAATCGAAGTATATTCGAGACCTACTTAAAAAGTTTAATATGGAAGATGGAAAAATACTAGGTACACCTATGAGCACTTCATTGAAATTAGATAAAGATGAATAAGGTATACTAGTAGATGTCAAACTTTTTTGTAGAATGATTGGTAGCTTATTATATGACTACCAGTAGACCTGATATAATGTTTAGCGTATGTTTGTGCGCAAGATTTCAGTCTGCACCAAAAGAGTCACATTTGTTAGTTGTTAAACGAATACTTAGATACCTAATAGAAACTGTGGAAATTGGATTATGGTATCCTAAGTACACATCTTTTGAGATTATCAGTTATTCATATGCTGATTTTGCAAGTAGCAAAGTGGATAGGAAGAGCACGAGTGGTACTAGTCTTTTCTTAGGACATTCCTTAGTCACTTGGTTTTCCAAGAAGCAAAATTTAGTTGCTCTTTCCACAGCTGAGGCTGAATATATAGCGGCAGGAAGTTGTTATGCTCAAACGCTATACATAAAGAAACAACTAAAGGATTTTGGATTAAGTTATGAAACAATCCCTATCAGATGCGACAATACGAGTGTAATAAACATTTCAAAGAATCCCATATTACTTTCACGAACTAAACATATAGAAACAAGACATCATTTTCTTCGTGACCATGTACAAAAAGGGGATGTAACACTTAAGTTTGTATGACTTTAGGACTCATGCATTTCATGAACATTTTTAGGGGAATTATATGGATTTAGAAACCTATTTAAAAACCCCCATAAAAAGTTTTATAAAAGGATAAATAAAGAGAGCAAATCATATTTTGAATTGAGTTTGAAAAATCAGAAGAATAAAAGCTCAAAAGACTGAAGTTTCTGTTCAGAAGCCTGAAGTGGCAACTTCAGATGACTGAACTTTAAGTTCGGCTGACTGAAGAATTACTTCAAACGTCTAAAGAATAAGCTCAGTCATCTGAAGATTTATTGGTGAAAAATAGAAACTGACAGAAACACCTCAGATGACTGAACTTTGACTTCGGTCGTCTGAACTAGATGCTTCAGTCATCTAACCATGTATCCAGGTAATTTTTTTGAAGGATAAAAATGACTTCAATCATCTGAACTTCCTAGAAAGATTAAAATTTTAATTTTTTATTGAGAAAACACGTGAGCTATCTTATAATCCAACGGTCAAGATTGGTTTTAGGGGTTAAACACCTATTTATACTACATATCTAAACCCTAGTATGAAAAAGAGAAAAGAGAAAAGAGAAAAGAGAAACATGAAAAGCTAAGACACACAAGAAGAGAAGAACACATCTTATTGAGAAACTTGAGCTGATTGTGATACAATTGCCTGTACTCCAACCTGTATTCATCTTCTTTGAGCAAATCTACTCAGAAAAGTAAAAGGGATCTCTATTATACATTTTTGTTCAACTTGGTATTGAGGTTTGATTAATCTATTTAGTTTTATCAAGAGATTCTCATATCAACATCTATTTTTTGAACATCTTTAGAGAAGTTTGATATTAAGTTTTATCATTCATATAAAGATTGATTTTGACACGTTCATTATTTTAGAAAGGTTTTAGCTATTGGTTGAATCAAGAGTATATTTATTTTTCATAGAACTTATAATTGCAAAATTTATTTTTGAATATTTGATAAGAGGTTGATTTCGTGTGTGCATATAGCAAATCATTTTTGAGAAGATTACCACTTGAGAAGAGCTTTCGGTATTGATTAAATATTGTTGGTTCAAGTGAGTTTGCATTCAAATAGTTGATTTTTTCAATATAACAAATATACTTATTTGAAGTTCCTTAGTGTTTATAACTATACACATATTGAAGGATATTTTCTGAAAATCATATAGTAAGTGTGTTGATCCTTGGTATTCTCATCATATAGATACATATATATACATTAAGTCAAATATTTCCAAGATCACATTGAGATTGAAATACTTAGAGAAATATTGTTTTGACAAAGTGTGTTTCACATCTTTGCAATCTTCAAAGTTCTTTTTTTAATTAAAGATTTAACCTAAATTCTCCAAAGCATTGAGTTATACAAATATTTTTGAGAGATTTAATAAAAAAGGGTTTTGTGTGTTGAAGCATATCATACATAAACGATTGTATCATTTTATACATTCTGGGCTTCAAATTTCATCATATGGTAAATGTATTAGGATTTTGAATTGTATTTACCAGCTTTGTTTGGAAGCAATTTTGAGTGTTTTACAGATTTCATTGTATTTACGATTCGGTGTGTGAACCTACGCTTGAAGAGAGAGCTATATCTCTTGTAAGCAGCGGAGTAGGAGGGAGTTGTACCTCTTGTAAGGAGCGGATTGTAAGGGAAGCTCCGTCCCAATTTAAGGAGCAGGGATCATAGTGAAAACCTTGAGTGGTTGTTGAAGGCGAGGATGCAAGCCGAGTTAGCTGAACCTTGTAAAAATTGTGTTTGTCTTCTCTCTTCCCTTTACTCTTTACTTTCCGCACTACATTTGATTTATTTGTATTGCATGTGTAGGTTAAATAACGTTGTACACAATTAATTGGGTAAAAAGAACTCATTAGTAAAATAATTTTAATTTTGTAATAAATCCCTGAAATTGATTAATTAAATATACAAATAGGGATTAAGTGGTAAATATGTTTAAAGAATTTTAAAATACCCAATTCACCCCCCTCTTGGGATTACATTTAATTCAACAGATTATTTGAGTTGATTGTTAAGGATAAATTGTACATTTGAATTCAATCAGGTCATTTTTATACAGATATCCTTTTGGGAAATGTTCTATTTTCAAACAACGTACTGCCAAATTTTTTTCCCAAAACCATATTTGTATTTGAATGATAATTACTTTTTTTTGCCTATATACTTAAATATTTATCTAGGCCCTTCTTGTTGTTTCCAAAAGGGGGAGAAGTAGGCAAATGTTTGTCATCATAAAAAATGTGGAGATTGTTGACCCTATGGATCATACCTTATTTTGATTATGATAAATACTTTGGTATTTAATGGTTTTTGAGTGTGTGTGCAAGTTTTCATTGACAAGATCGTATGATGACATATGATGACTTAAAGGCAAAAGAAGACCCAAAAGATTTACTTGTTGTAATTGTATAATAAGTTTAATTTGGGTATGTAATAGTTATATAGGAGCGGTTTATAATAATTAATGCATGACATGCATATAGGAACTAAAGCTCAAGACCGTAGTTTGACATTAGGGATCACCCTTTGGTCGACTGATGCCAGGTTTTTTGGCGTACTTAGAAAAGCCTTAGAAAGACCTTAGGTTCCTAAACAAATGCACAAACAATCCCCATATCACTTACATAATCAAAGGATCAATTGGTTTAAAAATGGACTAAACAGGCAAAATTTTTGAGAGGTCAAGAGACCGAACCTGTCGTGTTCAAAACACCTTGGGCGCCCGAACCACTAAGAAGTCAGCAGGTTGACCAGGTTTTGGGTGACCTAACCTGTAATAAACGTATCACCCTCGAGCGACCGAACCCATGTCAGAGGGTTTTTTCACCAACCTGGGCACCCAAACCTTCACGTTCAAAAAGGCCTTGGGTGATTGAACTTGCTGGTTCGGTTAACCGAACTCAACTTCGGGCACCCAAACCGCGGAAAGAAAGTTTCTGTCTTTGGTTTAGCCAACCGACCTTGACTTCGGGCACCCGAATCTTTAAAAGTTGAATTTTTGACTGAGTCTATTTGGGCACCCAAACCTCAGACCAGGCACCCGAATCTTGCAGGTTAAATTATTTTTTTCCGAGTTAAATTTAATTAAACAGGGTTAATTTTCCTAAACCATTTTAAAATAATTTTAAGAATACCCTACATGTCTCCACAGTTATAATTTTGTTATTCTTTATATATAGGGGCTCATTTGCAAAATTAAGGAGAAATTAGCAGCATAATTAGTGAAAAATTCTCTTAATCTCAAAATCCTATTTTGCCTATAATACTACCATATACTCTCAAACCTTCATTTCCTTGATACATCCTATCCTTGTGAGAGTGTTATATTGTGTTATTGATTAATATAATTTGCTCATACTCCCATTTTTTTGGTTGTTTATTTGATATTGCTTTTGGGGAGTTAAGCAAAGAGTTATCCCACATATTTTACTTGATAAATCTTGTGTTGGGAAAAACTCACTAGCTTGAGGATCTTAACATTTTCATTGCAAGATTTCTTAAAGCTTTATTTGTTTTGTGTGTGCAAAATATTTTACAAAGTTAGATTTCAAACAACTCTTGTTCTAAATACATTTGAGAAAATACTTTTGAATTCGTTTGAATATTATTGCTAGCATCTTTGAAACCCTAATTTGACATTGAGATTTAGTGTATATGGTTTTCAAAGAATAGCTTGTTTGATACACTCTTGTGCTTAATTGTTTATAGACATAACCTTGAGTGTTGGTTGCACACATAGGGCACCGAGCTTATAGTTCTTACATCATTGAGGTGCATTGATTATATTGTGCATAGTGGTAGATATTTGCTTGTGTAAGAAGCATTTCCGTGTACACAAAACTTTAGACACATTGGTTGTATTCCAAGCACCTAAAGAGGGAGACTAGCCCTGTTGAATAGTCCCGAATTGGCTTAGACCCTTTTAGGAAAGTTAGGTGCACCATCCTGATAAGACGTGTTGGTTGAGGTCAGCCTCTTGAATTGACCTGGTTGTAATCAATGCCGCTCTACCTGTTAAGTGAGTCGTAGTGGAATCCTTGTGTTGGTGTAGCCAAGGCGGGGACGTAGGTAGTATTGGCCGAACCCTGATAACATATTGTGTGTGCATTGTTTATCTTTCTACAATTTACATTCCTGCACATATATTTTATAGTTGGTGAATGCTACACATGATTTTAATTTCCGCACGTTATATTTATCTGCGCATTTGGAACTGCATAGACAGACCCTAGGTTGTGAATGTACTACTGCTATTTAGGTCAAACTTAGTAAAAAGTTTTAAATTCCAATTCACCCCCCTCTTGGGAATACACCAAAACTAACATTGATCTTTAGGACAAGGTTTATATACGACTACCACCAAGCTATGCTTATGCTTCTCCAAAAGTTATCATCTTCGTTAAGACCTTTATGGATTGAAACAAACACCTCATGTTTGGTTTTCAAAGTTTAGTTCAACCATTGATCAATTTGGGTACTCCTCCAGTTCTCACAACTCTGCTCTCTTTGTTCATAAAACTAACAGTAGCATGGTTCTTCTTTTATTATATGTCAATGACATGATTATTACAGGTGATGATACTGAAGTCATATCTAGTCTTAAATGTTATTTGCACCAACATTTTGAAATGAAGGATTTGGGAGTTTTGACGTACTTTCCAGGGCTAAAAGTATCTTCGTCCTCTAGTGGCTTTTATCTTTCTCAATCTAAATATGCTTCTGACCTTATTTCCCGTGTTGGTTTGACTGATAACATGACAATGTCTACTCCTCTTAAGAAAAATATTTGGTTTACTCCAATGGATGGAATGCCAATTGAAGATCCTACTTAGCATGAATCCTGTTATTTTAACTGAGAATGTCGTTGCTTATAGCCTTTTAACAATAGCTACACATTGGTTGAGACTCACACGACAGTTGATACTTGGGATTTGCATACCTCACTGTCATATGCCATGATATTTTATATGTTATTTATTTGGTAAGCCCGTTTATGGCTGCTCCCCGTACTACCCATTATACTATTGTTCTTCGGATTATTCGCTATGTTAAGAATACTTTTTCCATGGACTTCACTTTTCTTCTGCTTTATCACTTGATCTTATGGGGTATGTTGATTGGGCTGGAGATCCTACGGATCGTCGATTCACTACTGGTTACTATTTATTCCTTGGTACCTTTTTAATTTCTTGGCAAAGTAAGAAACAAACGGTTGTAGCTAGGTCTAGTATAGAAGTTGAGTATTGGGCTTTGCAGTTGCTGCTTACAAGCTTTTATGGCCTTGATGGGTGTTTGAAGATATGGGTCTTGTTCAAAATTCCACCTCCCATATTTATTCTGATAATATGAGTGTCATTCATATTGCTCACAATGATGTTCTCCATGAACGAACAAAACATATTGAGATTGACTGCCATTTTGTTCGTCAACATCTTGTTTGTGGTCTTTTGAAGCTTATCTTTATGTTCTATTGATCAGACTATTGGCATTTTTACCAAGTCTCACTTTCCTGAACATTTTTAGGACTTGCTATCCAAACTCAAACCATCTTGAGTTTGAGGAAGGAAGGGGCGGTGTAAGCCTTAATTATAGGAGTGATTGTAGTGGGGATTCGATTATATTGTACAATGATTTTTTCTTTCTTTGTATAGCCTCCTTATGCATAAATACCCCTTCTATGGTGATAATATACATCCAATTTTCTCCCATTCTTCTTGATCTAGCAATAGGAAAAGAAAGCTCATCTCCTAGCAACACTAACAATAGATATCTTTGATTTCCCATCATTTTTAAGCACTCTAATCAAATTCAACTCAAAATTATATTACAAATACATTCTAACATATGACACTTTAGGGTTTAAATTGGCATACATATTTATTGGTTTTGCTAATACGTGATTTCCCTATGCCCTATGCATTAAAGGCAATGGAGATTGATATAATTCAAACTCCAGTGGCTGCCTTGTTGAAGGGCTTGTTGCTTTTTTTAAAACGAAGTTTTTTGGTGCTGCAGATTGGATCCAGGGGAAGCGAAGAACATCAAATTATATTTATTTTGTTAAATAGAAATCCTTTTAGAAATCTTCATAATAGTATTAATTAGGGAGATATGAAATATATTTTGCTCATTTTTTGGATTCGAGATGTTGTACTGTCATTTAATATCCATTATTTTGAATATTTCTTTTTCTATTCATATTTTTTTTCCTCTCTTCTTCATCAAAAATTTAAATTTCAGGAGCTTAAAATTCCACAATTGTACCTTATTAATATGTATTGGATCCTCTCAAATATTCGCAATTACAATTTATAACCACGAGTCAGATCATTATAGTGGATAATTTTAATCTATCTAATAATTATTCAAATATCAAATTTCTTAATATTCTTATTCATTTCTTATTAGCTCATGCGATCATTTGTCCTCACTCCATAGCAGGACTATTTGTTAGTTCATTACGAAGTCCCCATATTAATATTTTTAAGTTAAATATGCAAAAAAAAAAAAAAATGCTCAATTTTGACTCTATTACTTGGAAAGACTGTAAAAGGTTTGAGTTTGGTGAAGTAAGTTAGAAATTAAGAAGCTCATGAACTTTGAAAAATGTCCATTGAACAACTTAAAGGCTGTTAATTGGTACTACTGTAAAAAATTATGAAAATGCAAATTAAGAAAAATAAAAATAAAAACTAAGAACAGAAACTAAAAATAAAAAATTAGTAGCTTATTTAGTTAATATTTATAAAGTAAAAACAAATTTAAAACTTAATTAAAAAATATTTACTTTTGTCTTTAAATAAAATAGTGTTATAAAAATATGCTTAAAATAATAGAATTGCAAAAAAATACAAATTAAAAATACAATAATAAAAATAAAATTATTATATTATTATAGTTATTTTACTTAATTGTTATATTTTGAAATTTTACTTTACAATAACAATCTTTTTAGACATAACAATTGAAAAATAATAAAAATATTTGTAATTGACTTTTATTATTTTTAAAATTTTGAGATATATATTAATTATATTAAATTCAGATGATCATTTTATTTTAATTTTAATTGAAAAGTATGTATAAAATGAATGATTTAATTTAAAAAAAAAAATTATTTCTTGATGTGAAAATTTATGACAACATATTGCTAAAATAACTAAAAATCATAAAATTTAGTTTTCGATTTTTTCACAAACAACTTAAAACCAACAATATAAACAATAATTTGTCAACATAAATAAATGTTGACTTTTTGAATCTGATCCCTGTTTTGATGCTGACAAAGCATATGTATCTTACCTGTGCATTGAGCTTATGAACATGGTCAATTCTTTGCACGCATGGATGGTAAAGATACAGTTGACGCCATAAGGAACCCAATGCTTAAACCGTATGATGACATTTGGAGAAGCAAAAGGAATGAAGACCACTATTGTCAATTGTATTTGCATTTAATTTTGTTGGTTTGTAATAATTTCATTTCAAATAGGTCTGTAATAATCATTGCATGTCATGCATATAGGTTTTGCAAGCTCAACATGACCATAGACTGACCATAGGGAACCGAATGTCATTAAGACACCCTTCAGTCGACCTTCGGTCGATCAACACTAGGTTTTTTAGGTTAAATTAAAATAACATTGGCCTTAGAAAGACCTTAGGTCCCAACATCTGTCGACCGACGCTAGACTTTTTAGGTTAAATTAAAATAGCATTGGCCTTAGAAAGACCTTAGATCCTAACATCGGTTGATTGACGCTAGGATTTTTAGGCTAAATTAAAATAGCATTGGCCTTAGAAAGACCTTCGGTCCCAACATTTATGCACAAATAAGTCCCTATTCACATTCACAATCAGGGGATCAACTTAAAATGAAATTAAATATAATAGGCAATATTTGTGAGAGGTCGGGCGACCGAACCCCAAGTGTTCAAAACACCTTAGGCTCTCGAACCGTTGGGAAGTCAGCAGTTTGACTTGGCTTTGGGCGACTGAACAAGAAGTGAACCTACCATCCAGGGGCGATCGAACCCTTTAAAGGGAACTTTTCACCAACTCGAGCCACCAAATATTTGAGTTCAAAATAGGCCCCGGGCGACTGAACTTAGCTTCGGGCACCCAAACTGTGGATATAATGTTTCTGACTTTTGTTCAGCCAACTGAACCTAGACTTGAGCTACCAAACCTTTTAAAATGCCTTTTAGAGTTGAGTCTATCCGGGCGACCGAACCATAGTTCAGCCACCTGAATCATCTCGGGTTACTTAATATTTGACCGTGGTTAAAAAGAATTAAACATGGTTAATTCTATAAATTGATTTAAAACAAATCTAATAATATCCTACATGTCCTAAACGGTCATAATTTGACCTTGGTCTATATATATGGGTTCATTTGTGTGGATTAGAAATTAATTAAGAAAATTATTAGCAAAAAATTCTCTCTATTTTCAAAATCCTACCTTACCCAAATACTCTCAAATCCTCATTCCTTTGATACATCTGAGTAGTATGAGAGCTTATTGATTATGCTTGTGATTACTAGATATTGCTAATACTCCCATAGTATTGATTGATTACTTGATATTCATTTTGGAGAGTTTGGCTAAGGTTTATCTCACATATTTGAATTTTATGAATCTTGTGTTGGGATAAACTAGTAAGCTAAAGAATCTTTGCATTGTCATTGCAAGATTCTCATAACTTTGATTTTGTTGTGTAAAATATTTTTCTATAAGTTATAATATTTTCAAACTACTCTTATGCTTATTTCATTGAAGGAAAATATTTTGAGTTAGTTTGAATATTTGATTAGTATCTTTGAAACCTTAATTTGTTATTGAGATTTGATATAATTTGTTTCAAAGATATAACTTGTTTAGAATACTCTTGAACATTCTAGTGATCACATCTTGTTGAGTGTTGTTTGCATAAAATATTCACATTACTGAACTTACCTTTACCTATACAGTTGATGTACATGTAATTGATTACATTTGGTACATATCTGCTTTACTGAGAAGCATAATCATTATACCAATTATATTGTGAAAAATACTGTTGTATTCTAGGCGTGACCTGATGGAATGGTAATCCAACCTGGTAAGGATTGATTGTAAAAGTTGAGGTCAGCCTTATGTTAATGAACTTGGTTGTAAAGGTTAAGGTCAGCCCTGTGCTAATTGACCTGATTGTTTAGATGCCGCTCCACCCGTTAAGTGAGTCTTATAGTGGTAATCCTTGTACTGGTGAGCCAAGACAGGGACGTAGACAGTATTGGCCGAACCCCGATAACATATCTGGTGTTAATTTATTTTTCGCAATTTACTTTCTGCACCTGTATGTTTATGTTTATTGTTTGAGTACTTGATTGATTTTGCGATTACATAGAAAAACCCTAAGTTTGTGTTATATTGATTGTTGGATTAAGTTAAACTTAGGAAGAATTTTTAAATATCCAATTCACCCCCCCTCTTAGGATTACACTAAAACTAACAATAAATACATTTTTACAATCTATTTTTTCATCGTGTAAAAATAGAAACATAAAAGGGAAAACAATAACGATACTAACACAAACCCTTATTAATTTGCCTTTTTAGTTTTCATTTTGACAAATTATCATTTTTTATTCAAATTTAATGTATGAATCCAAACACATGCAATTGTTGGACATCTATTACCATCAATATAGTCACCAATATGGAGGCACCCAAGCTGCCTCCAATCAAATCCCTATCATATAAAAGGAAGGCGAACCATTTTCAAAGAAGACACTGAGTTGAACCTTTGTCATTGCGATTCATAGTGCTAAATCAAGCATTCCCTTAGTGCAATCATCATGGTCTTCCATTGTCACCTACTCTTTCCAAAAGATAACTTGGTTGATGGGTTGAATATATAGGAACAAACAATTCAAGAGGTTGAGAGAGGAAGGTGAGTAATAGTGCAAAAAGGCAAACCTAATGACGAATTAATAATTCAAATACCTTGGACATACTAGGGATATTCAATTTAACATGAAAAGATTTGAAGGGTATTATTGCCATTACAAAATTCTTTGGGACAATATGAGAATTACATTTTTTTAGTAGGTTTCAAAAGTCAATATGAAACTTGTAACAAGAGGTTTAGTGGGGGTTAATGTTATCAGTTATTCTCTTGAGTAATTGAATATTTTGGTTTATTGTAGCGTTAATCATGAAAAATATTCTTTATTATTTTAAAATTTTCAAAGTATTATAAAAATTAAGCTTATTTTTAAGTTTCAAAAGATTCATATTAAAAGGTAAAAAATAGATAGTTCATTTCAGTATACAAAATAATTTATTTATTTTTTCTACTTTAAAAGAATTACAAAGAATATATATATTTTTATTTTTTTAACTTGTGCAAAATAGTATTTGAGATTATTGATTTTGGATTTTAAATTTGGGCTTGTGTGGACTTGGAAGAAAATTAATATATAATTCATGCAAATTAAAGCTTAAGACCTTAATTTCATGCTCACATTTATAAAGTAAGAGTTAGAAATCTAAAAAATAATAAAAAATATTTTTTAAAATTTTTATATAATTTTGAAAAATTAATGAAAAATTAGAAAATAAGATGGTATTCTCATAATTATTTTAAAAATTTTTAAAAATAAAATAAATTTTTTTTCATAAGCAAATAGTGTAATAACATTTATTATTGTCCATTTATTTCATGCATGTGTTGTTAAAATAAAACTTTTCTTTTAATTATTTAAAAAATAAAAAAAATAAAAAATACTTTTTACTACTAAATAGTTTTTCTCATCTCATACCTGTTTCCAAATCCCAATCTGAATTCTAAAAATAATATTAATTGGAAAGATCCTAAAAATAATAATTGTTAATAAATTTCTGAATGGCAGATGGTCATCGCAAGCTCTACTAATCACCGTTGAAGGTGCAAGTAGGTGGGTCCGACGTAACACTCAATCGTGTGAGTACCGGCGGTTCTGGGATTCCGAAACCCATATGTGACCCTAGCAAAACTGCAAAAACAGTCGCAGACGCGAAATTTTAATTTTTTAAATTTTTATTCGAAAAGAAGAAAATAGATTTGAACAGTATCTCACAAACTACAAAATGCTAAGCAGATCCTGCAACTTGTTTGGGAGCAATAGGGCTTTACGGGAGGACTAGGGCTCTGGGAGTTCCCGTAAGCTTATCAACTCTCAAAGAGACCCCTCTTCTCTGCTTCTCTTTCCCCCACTCCTACCTCTCTCCGTCTCTCTCTCTCTGAGGTATGCTTTCGTTTCTATTGTCCAATTCTCATTGTTCTTATTAAATTTGATATCTTTTAATTCAGCGTTTGTGGAATAATTTGAAGGTTCGGCAATTAGTTATGTTTTTAGCTCGGCAATTGGTGTTGATTACTGTAAATGACGCTGAACTCAGTAAATGAATCAGAATCTCTTTTTACTTTTTCTTTTGGAGTGGCAGTTAGGATTGAATATTAGACAACTAAAGCTGCGGGAGTGTTTTGTTAATTTGAGAAGCAAATTTAATTTTCATAATCAGAAGTGCTGTTCTTTTGCTGAAAATATGGTGGGTGTGATGGTGGTCAGTTTCTTTCTTTTGAAAATTTATGTATTTACGTGGATCTCCAGGGTCTATATTCCAGTGTACGCATGAGACCCTCACATTTAAAGCATTGTGAGATCACGCGGGTAACATTGAACTTCCACATATGCATTTCTTTAGTGGAGTCTGATGTTACTGAACTTCAAGCGGGGTTGTAAAGGCTGAAGATTTATAGGGGCAAAGTGCTTATTTTGTTGGAAATGCTTGTGGGAGTGATAAAATGTCTCACATTGGAATGAGATAACAACATTAAGTTGCTTCTATGCATGACTTGGCTCATAACCTAATGGCTTCAGCTTTTGGGTTATGGTCGGTGTCCAACATGCATATTGGGTCCACATGTGTAAGTGATAAAATGTCCCTTGTAGGAAAGAGATGAGAAAACCAAATTGCTTATATATATGAGTTGACACGTAGCCACGTGGCTTAAAATTTTGGGTTAAGGTTGGTGCCCAACACATTTATATTGAGTCCTTGTGCGTGCTAGCTCCTTGGCATGGGCTACCTCCCCTAACTAGCTATTGGTATTAGAGTCAAAGGTTTTGATATATAGGCTGATGGTTTGGCATGCGCCATGCATTTATGGATGCATAGTGTCAGTGCGGCTCTATACTATGATCACTTGGTGATTAAGAGGTTAGTTAAGAGCAGGAACATGTTGAGTTAGGCATGATATTTTCTTGGTGGTCACTTGAGGGGAGTGCTTGATGTAAAAATTTATGACAACATATTGGTGGTCTGACTTGTTTAGAGTTACTTAGGTCCCAACATCTGTCGACCGACGTTAGGTTTTTTAGGCTAAATTAAAATAGCATTGGCCTTAGAAAGACCTTAGGTCCCAACATCGGTTGACCGACGTTAGGTTTTTTAGGCTAAATTAAAATAGCATTGGCCTTAGAAAGACCTTAGGTCCCAGCATTTATGCTCAAATAAGTCCCCATTCACATTCACAATCAGGGGATCAACTTGAAATGAAAGTGAATAGAATAGGCAATATTTGTGAGAGGTTGGGCAACCGAACCGCTGGGAAGTTAGCGGTTTGACCTGGCTTTGGGCGACCGAACCAGAAGTGAACCTACCGTCCACAGGCGACTGAACCTTTTAAAGGGAACTTTTCACTAACTCGGGCCACCGAATATTTGAGTTCAAAATAGGCCCCGGGCAGGAACATGTTGAGTTAGGCATGATATTTCTTGGTGGTCACTTAAGGGAAGTGCTTGATGCGGTTGAGACTCACATTGGGTGCAAGATTGTTAGAATTGCATGTGATTGGTAAAATGTCCCATGGGCCATGGAAAATACTTTGTTAGCAGACTGGATAGTGAGACTTTGTAGCCAAATATGACTCACTCTAAAAATGAGCAGCGCGAAGGTTATGCCAAGTATAGGAGTTCAGTCGTGTAATAATTAGTACAATGGCCAGATCGTTTCCTTAGGGAATGTAGTTTAATTCCAAATTTTGTGCAAATTCTAAAGAAATTAAGAAAAGAAGAGTTTACAGAACACAGTTCAGATTCAATTTCTTGGATTTTTGAGATTTTTTTGCAACGAGACTTAAACCCTAACTAAAAATTAAACATGCATGAACATAACTAAATGAACGCTAGATTCAGTACCAAAATAACGAAGTAAGTAAACCCTGCAATCATCCAACTGAATAAAAATACTAACTTTGAACACAAACTCAAACGAGACTAAATTCTAACAAAATAGAACCACTAACTCTAATGACAAAACCACCCAAAGAAATATTTAAATTCCAACAAAGACTCCAAATAAGAAAGAAAAAAAAAAACAAACTGAAATTAACAATAAAAGTAATTCAAGCAAGATTTAAATTTAACATGGTATTAAAATAACTATTGAAATAACAACTAAATAAAATAAAAAAACCAAAGATGGGATAGAGAGATGAGAGAAGAGAGTGAACTAATATGATTTAATGACTTTAAATTAAAAGAGCAAATTGACTTTAATAATGAAACTAATCCAACAATATTGAAACTCCAATGATAACATTAAATAAAGAAAAACAACTGAATTTAATAATCCTCAAATGAGTATTAAAATAGCACAAAAAGAGAGAAAAGAGAGAAGAGAGAGAATGAAAAGAAGAAGCAAGCCTTGAGAGAGAAGAAAGTTGCAGCAACAGTTTGGGTTCTTTGCTCCAACCAGCCCCTCTGTGGCGCCGCTCTCTAGGAAAGAAAAGAAAGACTTAAAAAACTATTCTCCAACCCTACTCCAAAAACTTTTAATATATACCCCCTCGGCTGACCAAAGAGACCCAGTGCACGGCTCTGCATGGGCGGGTCACATCAAGCTCCTTTTTCTCCTTTGCTTTTCAAAACCCAGCTTCTCTTTTTTGTTTCCCAGCCCAGCTTCTCTCCAATTCTCCTTGTAGCCCACTCCTATGCTGCCAGCCCACACACGGCCATCATCAGCACAGCCCATGAATGCCTCATGGCCTTGGCTATCACCCACACACACATGTGGTACGATCCAACGCTCACTTGCACAGCTGCTCCTTTACATTAAAATCCAAACTTTATTTTCCAAGCATTCTTTCAGCCCGCTTATGTATGAAATTAGGCCTAAAAAAATTTCTTCGACTTTAATTTCTGAAAGAATTCCCTGCAATAATAAAATACCAAAAAAAACCCTAAATTATCAAATAAAAACCTAAATATTATAAATTGAGCTCAATGTTAAAATATTGAACATAATTAGGTATTTAATTAAAATTATAATCTTTAAAGCATAAATTTAAACACCTAATTATGCAACTTTGACGCGTAATCAAAATAATATAAGATGTTAACTCATAATCTTAGCGCATGTGTTACCTTGATATTCAATTATAAAGTGTGGCTATCTAGTTTGGCAATACTGCAATATTCATGCCCCACATTAGCATGAGATAACAAAAGCAACATTGGGCTTAAGCTTTTGAGTTAATGCGGGTTTCCAATGCATATATATGGTATTACATGTGCGGGCTGCCAAGGATCCCAGCATGGCTGACCCCTGTAGCTGCCAACATATTATAGAGAAAATGTGATGAAAAATTTAGCTTCAGGTTTGGAAGGGATTAGGGTGCGATTGTTTAGCACAACATGTGAACTGATGTGATAAGGTAAGTTTTACCGTGGGCTTTACACGTGAAAGTATCATTGCAATGCATGTTTGATAACCGATTTTGACTATATGCATATTGGTAAGACAAACTTACTGAAGTGATTTTATCAAGGATATGGTGATGAACAAAGACAAAGTCACCTCTTGTGTTAAGAAACTTGATCGACTTGGAGAATATTATACTAATGCGTTGGTTAGTATTCAGTTAATTACTTTGTAGAATTTATATCGGGTCGAGCATGAATTATATTTATGATCCAACTTGGGATAGAGTGTTGTGGATGCTACATGCATGTTTTTGTGGTAGTTTTTTTTGCTCAATAGGGATGCATTTGTTTTGGTTGCTGATTTTTACATTATAGAACTATTGGCAACTATTATTATCCCATCTTATATTTGGATGACAACACCCATTTAATTGGCTAATCATTCAAAAGACCAAATAACCTTTCAAGTAAGGGAAGAAGAATTGAATAAAGGAAATAGATTGGACTTTTGGAATTCTTTTGCGTAATTGTACAAAGGACAGGAGTGAAAGGAAGACTCTGGGCTTTAACATCAATGCAAAATATTCAAACGACTGAAATCTGTTGATTACCATTCAACAAAAAGTGAAGAACGATTCCAAACACCCAAATTTCCTAAAATCCCGTGAGTTAAAAAGCCTTTTAGAGATTTCACCAGAATTCAACTATAAACCTTTTTGATAGATCTCAAGAAGCCCATATGGCAGCTTTTAGTAGAATTACTTATGAAACAAAACCATGTTCAAGTAGATCAGATAAAATTGCAAAAAAAAGAAGAAGAGAAAGCCTGAAAAAGGATTGACAATTCATCATGGTATGGAAGAGTCTCAATTGGCTTTAGTGATATAGGCAATGTAGTTGGCTTGTCGTGGGAATGGCGAAGAATACAGTCAGCATGAAGAAATTGTTAGGAACTGGAGATGGTGGCGAGCATGGGTGTCACGGTGTGTGGGGGAGGAATTTGTGTGGGTATTTATGCCCTTATTTATTTATTTTCTTATGGAGATGGGTTAGCCAGGTTGGATGGATGGGTTTTTGTGGGGGAGGGTGAGTGGGGACTGGCCAGCCATATATCGCATGAATGGGCTAAACTCCCTCTTCCTGGCCAGGTGTGCTGCACAAACATGGGCTAAGGAAACCAAAAGCACCCTAGAAGTGCAGAATAAAGTATTAAAAGATAGTTGCCCCAAGGAGATACAGTTAATCCACATAGTTTTATGTTTTATATTTGTTAACTTTGGTGTCACATGTCCATTCGGAAATGATTTTTCATATGAAGAACCAAGCCATGTGATTTATTTGCAATTAGGCGTCACATCTGCCCACTCAACAATAAGTTCAGCTTCTCAAATTCCAGCATTGTTTGAAGTGGAATGCTGTAGGTATTTTTTGACAAGTAATAAACAACCCCCTTCAAATCACACACAAACACAAAAGCACTTGTAACAGGAATAGTTTTGGACAATTTAGCTAGAATAACTATTCATCATTGGGGGAAGAATGAGTTACAAAGAATAATTATGAATCATCAAAAGGAAGAGACTGATGAAGACAATTGAATTGGTTGAAATTTTAGTGTTGATCTCACCTTTTTTCAGGTAAATATTTTAGACAATAGTAAAAGGGCAGCCCGGTGCACAAAGCTCCTACGTATGCAGGTCTGGGGAAGGGGCAGACCATGATGGGTCTACAATACGCAGCCTTACCTTGCATCTTTGCAAGAAGCTGTTTCCACGCCTGAACCCGTGACCTCCAGGTCATAGGGCGACAACTTTACTATTGCACCAATGCACCTAGGCTCCCCTTCATTTCAGACAACAATGTGAGACATTTGTTGTTCAACAATGAAAAAGAGCATCACTAATTAACATTTTGGCATTGGTTGATACAAGGTTAGAAGATCTCCATTAGTTTTCTTGGGTGTGGAGACAAGTTTGTTGATTAAAAGATAGTCTGTGCATCCAAGGAGGTTGGTTGGGTTTTAGGATGCTTTTGGCAACTAACCAACCAAGTGCCTGTGAAAAATGTCTCTAGCACGTTTGTGGTAGAGAAGTATTGCTTGTGTAAGGTGGTGAAGATTTTGAAGCATGACTGTAGCAGAAGGGATTGGTGGTCTGACTTGTTTAGAGTTAGTTATGGTATTTGTTTGTCAAAGGATATTATGAAAGGCTTTGACTTGTTTAAGCTTTTAATTGGAGATTTTTTTTGGGGAAGTGGAGATTCAGATATAGACTGCTGTATGCATGCGGAGGGTTTTGTTTGTCATCTTGCTGATTGCTTATATTTTTGTAATACATATCTTACTTTCTTTTAGAAGATGAGCCTTGGCCCAATGGTAAAGGTGCTATGCCCAAGTCTGAATGTTCCAACAGCAGAAACAATCTCTCCTAGTGCAGAGGTAAGCATGCTCTTCCCAAACTGCCAATGTGCGGTGGAGCCTTGTGCATTAGGTTTTTGTTCTTTGTGTATCTTTTTTCTTATGCTTGTATATGTAAAGCATGTTGGAGCGTAGTCATTATTCATTTAAAACAATAAAAAGAATTGTTTGATGTCATTTTTTCTATTTCAAACCTTCTACACAGGCTAAGGTGCTTGTGGGGATCTTAGTATGCAAATGTGATAATTTTCACTGTCTTTTTTAGTTTTATGTTACACTAACACAACTGCAATTAAGTGCCCTAGAGGTCTCTTCCTCTTCCCATTCACTTGTGAAATTAGAGAGAGTCCATTAATAGAGATAGAGGTTACAATATGCTTCCTCAAAATCCTCACCCTTAGTTTGAGTCTACCCAACCCATGCACATCCTGCACATCCTTGTCCTTCGCCCAATTAGCTTTTTCTATGCCTTTATAATCTCTTACACAACTCATATAAATAAAGTCACAAAACCCTAAACCCACTTAGACAAGGAATCCTCATTCATGTTTTAAAAAAATGGGCCATTACCATTATGCAATGCCATTGCATAATGGTGTTAGTGCCTTTGGATACCGTTATGGGATGATATCATGAAGCTGTATGACCTGGTATGGCCTGCTATGGTGTCATAACGACTGTTATGGTCTGTTACATGCTGTCACTGCCCACTGCAGGCTTTAATCCTTTAGACCAATTGTGTATTGCTTTAATAATTTTTAACACTAATTTTGTACTTAAAAAAAAAACGTTTCAAGCTTTTAAAACTTGAAGCATAATTTATAAACCATATTCATTTAACTCAAATTAATTGAAGATGCACAAAAGACTAAAAATCATATTTTGAAGTTCTTTCTCCTATTGTTTAGAAACTACATTTGTAACATACATCTACATCCTTCAATTGTTAAAAGAAATCAGATCAAAACCTAAATTTTATGGTAGGTACTCCCTAGTCTTTGTGTCTTATTGCTTATTCTTTGATTTGAACCAATATACAATTTAACATGTTTAGCATATGCCATTCATAACTTGGTTTTAAACTTTGGTATAATTACTTAGGGTCATTTGGAACTACTTATGGAAAAGTACTTTTTTGGATAAAGTACTAAATAATGTTACCTAGAGTGTGAAGTGTTAGGGTTTGTGAAATGAGAACAAGATCACGGTACGTATGTTCTTTGATGTGGAATGTGGGATATATACTTGTGAAAAATGTGTAATGGCATTTGTATATTTTTGGGAGGATGATAATGTTTCTAAATCTGGTACAGTGTTTCTTTGGTGAAAGAGATTAATAATGATTGAAAATAGAATCTCATGTGATGGTTCCTTGCTTTAACTAATAAAAAAATTGTTATTGGAAAATATAGAAGTAAAACTTTGGATGTCAGATTTAGTGTTTTGTAACAAAAATATACCATGTTTTGGAATGTTTGTGTCAATTCGTGGTTTGCTAGTGTGTGGTAGTGTTTTGCTGGTAATAAGTGTTGAAGTATTGGGTAAATTAGAAGACCTAATCACAATGATAGGTCTCTCCCTTTCTTTATGATATATGCCTAGTGCAAAACAGTGACCATGACACCCTTTCTAATTCATGCTTTCTGACATAACAATGACACATATTAATAATGGTAAAGGACCAAAATAACCAGTAACACCCCCCTCAAGCTGGAGCATAGATGTCATATGCTCCTAGCTGATTACAAATGAATTTAACATGAGCAGTTGAGCACTCCCTAAGCCTTTAGTGAATAAATCAACAAGTTGGAATTCAAACTTCGCTTGAGTGGTTGTAATGAGCTTATGTCTTATGGACAAGTTTCTCTTGAACAAAGTGACAATCAACTTTAATGTGTTTTGTCCATTCAAGACTAGATTAGAGGCAATATGAATATCAGCTTGATTATCAGACATCAACTCCATATACTGAGAATATGGAAAACCAAGTTCTTCAACCAAGCAAGTTCACATGTAGTGTGAGCCATGATCCTATACTTTGACTCTACACTTGACTTAGCCACCACATTTTGTTTCTTACTCTTCTACAATACCAAGTTAGCACGAACAAAAACGCAATACCTGTTTGTGGATCCACCATCGGAAGGTGACCCAACCCAATATGCATTTATATACTCCTGAATATAAGTTTGAGCTTGATCCTGATATAAGAGGCCTATCCCAGATGCTCCTTTGAGTTATCTCAAGTTGCGAATTACTGCATCTGAATCAAGAAACTAGCTCACACCACTTGTCACAAAAGAGATACCTAGTCAAGTGATCGTGAGATAATTCAGCTTTTCGACAAATCTTTGATATTGTCCAAGGTTGGGAAACAAAACACCAAATTTTGGCGCTAACTTAAAGTTAGGATCCATAGGTGTACCAACAAGTTTGGATCCCAACATCCTAGTCTCATCTAAAAGATTAGGAACATACTTCCTTCGTGACGAAACAGTTCCATACTTGATCTTGATAACCAAGAAGTATTTCAATGGTCCCAAATATTTGGTTTGAAACTTAGTTTGTAGAAAATGCTTACCACCCTGGATACCTTGATCATCATCGCCACCAATCACAATATCATCCACATATACAATGACTAGAATCCTACCAGTTGGAATATGATGATAAAATATAGAGTGATCTATTGTACACTATTTGAGGCAACTCAAGTGCTACAACATTGAATTGACCAAACCATGCTTTGGGAGATTGCTTTAGGCTATAGAATGATTTCTTAAGCTGCCCACTAAGCTTGTCTCCCTTTGAGGAACAAACCCAGGTGTTGCTATATGTAGACCTCCTTATGAAGATCATCGTGTAGGTAGGCATTCTTCATATCAAACTAATGCAGGGGCAGATGACAGGTGGTGGCTAAGAAGATGAGTGATAAATGAACATATTAAGACAAGTTTGGTGATCGACGATAATGTGTTTGAATAGTCCAAATCATACACCAGAGTGTATCACTTAGCAACATGAAGGGCCTTCCAATGAATCATGGAACTATCACTATTGATTTTCATGGTATATACACATTGACAACCAACCAACCATCACAATCCTTAATAATGGGCCATGGCTTCAAAAATAGATTTAGGAAGGGCTACAAAAGATAAAGTACTAACAATTCAATAATATGAGGGAGACAAGAACTCTTAGCAAATGAAGTTAGAGATGGGATGTTGTGTACATGTGCACTTACCTTTTTGGACAGCATTGAGATGATTAACATTTTGGGAAATGGGGATCATTAGATGAGTAAACCAAAGGCGACAGAAGCTAGAGGGGACTCTCCATTTAGCCATCGTTGTGTATACACCTACAAATTAAGATGATTGAGACGACGAGAAGGGCTCAAACTGCATAAAGATGCTGGTGGATGATTGGTCAGAGATAATAAGCTAGAATTAGAAGGATTAGGTAGAGGAAGAGACTTATTGAGGTCAGAAGTAGTAAAGGACTATAGTAGTATGTTGAGACTCAGTGAAGGTATTATCGGTAGAGAAAAAAAAAAAAACGTAGAGTAGGGTGGTAACGACAATATCCCTTTTGATTAAATGAGTAGCCCAATAAAATACATTTTGTGGCATGAGGATCCTACTTATACAATTCGGAAGTTAACTGATAAGGTAAGGACACGCCTGAATATACGAACAGAAAAGGAGCTTTTGTGTTTCCCTTTGAGCAACGAGAGCAAAGTAAGGAATTTAACCAACAAGAACAGAGGATTGCATTTTGTTGATAAGAGTAGTGTTGAGCATAGTTTACTCAAAATTGAATTAACCGACTGAACCAAGCCAATTCTATTAATTTGATTTGGTTATTATAAGTAATTCAGTTGGTTTGGTTTTTATTATCACAAAAGTTCGGTGTTCGGTTATCAATTGGGTATGCTGGATTGGTCGGTTTACCAAATTAATTGATTATATATGTTAATAATTTATAGATAATATCTATATATTAATAATTTTATTTATATATTAATAATTTGATTTATATAGTAATAATTTATATATAATGAACATTGATAATTTAAATATATAAAATCTATATATTATTAATATAATGTATATATTAATAATTTATATATAATGTATATTAATAATACATGTAAATTGGTTCAAATCGGTTAACCGATTAATCCAAATGCTAATTAGTCGGTTATTGGTTCGGTTAAAAGGTTAATTTGGTTCAGTTTGGTAAACCCAATTTCTTAAATGAATTTTTTTGGTTAATTTGATTAATTTACCGAATTAACCTTTCCAATTGAATGCTCACCTCTAGATATGAGAGCAGGCAATGAGATCAAAGGATGACATTTTACCATTGAGAACATCACTCGAAAACATTTTAGGAGCATGCATAAGATGAAGTAAGGTACGAGTGATTTCAAGGATTTGTCTATTTTTCCTCTCTGCAACCTCATATTTTTCTATAGTGTGGGCATAGGATGACAGATGACTAATACCATGTTGAGTCACATAAGTAGTGAGTTGGCTACTAAAGTACTCCTTTTTAATACAAAGTTTCCCGGATAAATCAAATTGAGTCTTTAATTCAGAACAAAAGGCACAAAAGATATGAAACAACTTAGAGCGATCTTTTATTAAATAGAGCCAAGTCATCCGTGAATAATCATCAGTAAAAGTTACAAAATATTGGAAACTCAACTTGGACACAACCTAACTAGGACCCCAAAGGCTAACATGAAAGGTCTTGCTGTGCATTTGTTGACTTGAGAAACAAATTGATCATGGTGATGCTTTCCCAATTGACAAAACTCTCGCTCAAGAACTAGTTTTTGAACTTTTCTTGTGAAGGATGACCAAGGGGTCAATAGATATGGAGTGTGTAATAGTAGAGCACTGTAGGCGATAAAAGAAGATAACAACTCAAAATGGTAAAAGGCCACTGGCTTCATGTCCTCCATTAATTGTCTTCCTCTTCTCCAAATCTCGAATGACAACAAAATCAGGAAAGAATGTGACAGCAATTCATGGATTTTGTAATCTTGCTGACATAAGATGGAAAGGGAGCTTGGGAAAGAGAACCAGAGGAAGTGGGATTTACTATCCCTATTTATTTAATGGCAATAGTGAAACCATTAGCAAGGGTAGCACAAGGTAAGCTTTTGGAATATTGGAGAGTGGAAAAGAATTTAGTTATACATGTCATGTGATCAGTGGTGGCATCTATAATCCAAGGACTTGTGCGAGAAAGACTGGATGACAGGCGAGTTGTAGGGTTACTTTCTGAGCAAGAGATGCAATGGGAAGATAAGGTTGTTGGGATGCTACTCTTCCTCTAGCATAGGTGTGGTATCCTGATCCTCAATCGAGCCTAAAAGTGTGGAATCTGTGGTTGCTGCCTTGGCAATACGCTGCATTTTACTGTGAAGATCCCTACTGCTCAATTTTATGACCTCCTTGTTCACAATGAGTGGACTTGCGAGGGGGCCTCTACCATGTCCACCCCTTTCACCAGGATCACTTGCACCACCCTGATAACTTTGAGTTCCTACTTGGTTGAAAACCAGAATCACCTTGTGTAATGAAAGCAATCTTCTCAGAGCTATGGATTGAAACACTAGATCAGAGGCTGAGGAATGTGTGCTGGAGGAAGCACGAAGACTCTGAGAATAAATATCAGCAAAGGATGGCAACCCTGCGGTACCAAGAATCTGAAACTGGGGTGCCTGAAGCTCAGGTTTCAAACCTGCTAGGATTCGAAGAATTGTCATTTGCTTCCTTTGCTTTTGCATCTCATGATCAGTTGTCACGGGCTGCACGATAATAAGCTCCTCATGGATGTGCTTCATCTCTGCAAAGTACTTTGTGAGTCTTCGTCTCCCTGTTGTAACTAAAGTACTTCAGGGGTAGATTATACATACGTGTAATGTTACTGGAATATAAGAGCTTGACACGATCCCAAATCTCCTTGGATGCATGCACATCTGTACAATCTGGATCCCATTTGAGTTACTTTATAGGGAGACAATCAATGCATTTTCCTGAATCCATTCGCCTTCCCTTTGTCTTCAGAAGAGTTGGACTCCATCCAAACAGGTGTTCAGATTTACCTAAACCCGTCAAATAGATCTTGTCAGCCTTAGACTGCTGGATGTAATTCTTTCCATCTGAATATCCGGTCGTTATCTGTGGCAACGATGAAGGGAATATATTTGTGGGATTCGTGGGCTCCATTCCAACACTCACAACTGATACCAACAATAAACAAGGTTAAAAGCTGAAACAGCAGAACAACCACAAACAAGGTGAACAACTGAAATGACCACGAATGAGCCACAAACAAGTAATATAACACTGCTACAGCTCCAACAAATGAACACGTGAACACTGCCACCCCAAGACATTAACCAATGACCCTAATAGTACCACACAACCATTAAGAAGGTGCCACGCGTGACTGATGGAAAAAGGATTGGATCTTTGGACAAAATACATGACAAACAAATTGATTTTATGGTGTAGGGAAGTATTCAAGACATTCTGGAGGAAATTGGAGCAAAAACAGACTGGAAAAGCCTCTCATCTGTTGTGTGTGGGGTCAGAGCTGCTGGCTATCAGCCAGTGCATGGGGGGCGCATGAGGCTTACTCTGGCAATGAAATTTCATAGCCCTATAGATCGGATGGTTCTGTGGCTTGTTATGAGGTTGGTTTTGTAAAATTTAAGGGGTTTGCAGGTCCGAAAGGGCCAATCTCCAGGAATTTTTCTGGCAACTGCTGTGTTTTCCATCAATTCCTGGACTTGTTTATGATCTCTAATGGTGCTCTGGATCATCCTAGTTGCAGTTTTGCATTGGATGATTAGATTTAAGGGGTGGTAGGATTTTTCTGTGGTACATGTTGAATTATTGGGTAAATAAGAAGACCTAATCGCAATGATAAGTCTCTCCCTTTAGTTATAATATATGTCACGCTTACTAACATAACAGTAACAAATTAATAATGCTAGAGGACCAAATAACCAGTAACAATAAGTATTGAATTGACAAAATGCTAAAATGGTGTTTGGAAACACACTTTCAATAAGTGTTGTCTGAATATATTAAAATTGATTTATTAAAATATATAGAAAAATAATTTTTGATTCTTAAATTAATGTAATAATAATATTATTAAATAAACAAACATTTTAATTAAATTTTATAATTAATATTTTAAATATTTTATAATTAAAAAATTATTTAATATTTATGTTAATTAACATTTCAGTATTTTCTATTACATAAAACAATATATGATTATTATTTTTCTAATCAACGGTAATATTATTATTAATTTATGTTTATGTATTATTAGTTTTATATAAATTGTTTTTATACTTCATGTTTAATTCCTAATAATAAAATGGGGATTCATTGCCAAGAGATGGAGATTTTGGCCACTGCCTATGTACGGTAATTGCTTGTAAGTGGCAAAAAAGAAATTAGTAATAGCGTCTTCAAAAGTTCTTTTCCTAAAAAAAGTAGTTCTGGAAAGTACTTTTTGTACTAAGTATGTGTTTGTGCAAGCAAACAGTACTTTTAATCATAGACTTATAGTACTTATTTTAAGTGATAACTACTATAGGTGCTTTTTTTTGAAGTGGTTCCAAATGGTATGGCTTTTGTATGCAAGATTCTAGAGTCAAAGCATGAGAATCTTTAACTTTTAACGAGTTTGCTAATTTCATGAACAAATTCACAGAAACAGCATCTTCTATGCGTAATGTAACATCCGAAATGGCTGCGACTGCTACACTGCGACCATTTCTGTTATGTAGACCACCACCATTTTTTAAAACTATGCCTTGGCCAAGTACAAGCAAACTCAAAATTATGAAACTCTCACCCCCCAAGAATCCTTCAAATTAAAAACTTCTAAATTTACAATATAATTCCCTGGTTAATAGGAATTTGAGGCGTATTCAAACATTCACTTATGGCTATCCTTGTGATTTAGGACAAGAAGCAAGACCTTGGGAAGATCCTTGTTGGAGAACAATTAAGAAGATTTAGGTCAAGGGATTGTTGGGTTTGGTTAGTAGTTAATTGTGTGTTTAGTTTAGTTAGTATAGGATTATGTGTATTTGGGGGCCTTGTTTTTGTAGTATTTGTGTATTCTGGTATGTGGACTTGGCAAAGTGGATCGGATTAAATAATCCCTGATGGATTAGGCGGATTATCGGGTAATAAAATCACAATCCATATTCGACTTACAGAAATGGCGGATTAATGGTGGTTTGGGTCGGATAATTCATGGTGGATGGCGGATAATCCGCCGTTGTCAAACATAATGTTGTTATCATTTTATTGACAATTTATTTTGTGTCATAATAATTAAATTTGTTTTTGAAATTTTAATTTGGTAAATTGTAAAAACACTTAGAAACCAATCACAAAGTAAAAACCTATTTTATCTAGTATGGTAACAACATCTTATAGTTTGTCCAATGCCACAACATGTAGTTTGCTTGTGTATTAACATTTTCTAGTAACTAAGTCAATTGTTTCTAATAATTTAACTTCATAAATGTGCATTCATAATTCATGCAAGTAAAATTATACACATTAAAATATAAGAAATTAGTCCCAATCCAAATCAAAATAGAAACTCAAACTAATATGAGTCTCTCTAAAATCTAAACATCATTACTGTTCTCAAATCACGTGAGTCTCTTAAACATAGCTATTCTCAAATGTGTGAATCTCTCAAAACATAACTATTTGCAAACAATACTAAACAAATCTCAATAAACCCCTTAACAACTTCAAACCATATGGCTGTGAATCCATGGTTTTAAATAAAGGCCGCGACCGTTACGTAACACCGTTACGGAAAGGTTTTTTGGGTTACCAATACCGTTACACACCGTGAAATCGGTGGGAAGAAAAATCACGGCCGTAGCGGCCCTTACAGACCGCGACCGTTACGTAAAGGCCGCTACGGCCGTTTCGTAACCGCTACAGGACTGTTACACCAAAAAAATATTTTATTTTTTACTTTTTCTTCTCACTTTTTCTCTCTCTTTCATATATCATTCTCAATATTCCAAGTGGCAAGAGGGGGAAAAGATTATAATGAGGATGACAATGATACAAAATTTACTTTTTCTTTAAATACTCACAATAGATGCATTAATTAACAATTTCAAAATACTAACTTGTTAGGAATTTTTTTTTTTTTAATAATATTAGTAATGTGATATTTATGTTCTTTATTTTTCAACTTCAACCTTCTTTCTTTTCTAGCTATTTTATATTTATATCATTCGTATGGCTTATGTGTCTAATAGATTAATGGAGTGTATAATGTATTTTATTTTATTAATTCATTTAGCACACATAAGAATTTATCACAGATAAGAACAATGAGAAGTATAAATACGTGCACACACGTAATTTTCTATCAATGATGGTTTAAAACAAATGTAAACTTGTTGCCCTTACCAAATAACTTAGTTACTCGAACTAAAGGGTCCAAAATACACTAAAACCCTTTCTAAGAATGGCCAAGAGCTTAAAACATGCAAGTACGCTAATATGCACAAGGTTGTGCGTGCTTCAAAAAAATTCACGGCCGTTACACCTGCTTCCCGTTATGTAACATCCGCTACTCCTGCTTCCCGTTACACCCGTTACCGTTACGTTACGCTACCCGCTACCGCGATTTAAAACCATGTGTGAATCTCTCTGATCAATTGTAATGCTTTCATTCGTGACGTCAAAGCTTCCATCTTCTTCACCTTGTGTGCCTATCATGAAAGAATTTAAAACATAATAAGTCACGTATCATGCAATATAAATAGAACTTATTAATTAGCATCTTGAAAGTTACAAGTCACCAAATTGGGAAAAAAATTTACAAGTAATTTATTTGACACTACAAGTTAAAACAAAAACAACATGCCTAAGCCCTTTATTTTCAAAGATAAATGGAAGTGCTAGTGTTTAACTAAAATCAAATAAAGCAAGATGATACACTGGAGGAGCTATGACTTGCTCTTTCAGCTTGAGCAATATCTTTGCGAAGTTCTTCCCTATCTATAAAATCTTCTACTTCATTCAAAAATTAAAAGATAAAGAAATGAATATTGCATAATACATAGTAATTACAATAACATAGAATTCATATGGTTAAATAAGCATACATCCTTGGCCATACAACCAATCACGAGTTAAAATGATACTTTTAGCATTATCAGGCGTAAGAGAGCTATGTGACATATTTATCACTTTTCCTCCAATACTAAAGGCCGATTCTGATGCAACGGTTGATATTGGAATTGATAAGATATCTCTCTAATCATTCAAGAAAGAATTAGATACTTATATTCATGACTTTTCCAAAAGTCCAAAATATCTAATTCTTTATAACAATCCACCATTCGCTCTCTAAAAAACATTTCTAATTCCAACATTGGAGCTTCTTCTTCTTCCTTAGAAAAAAATTTAAAATCGTAAAAAACAAGTATATGAGAATAGAAATATAAAAAGTTTACAAATCTATAATAAAAGTCAAATAAAAACACATGTTGTAATAGGTGTTGTAGGATCATGACTAGCAGTTGCTTCAAAGGGAGGAATTGGCTTAGAAGTTGAAGGGGAATGGTGCTTCATGTAGTCATCAAAAAGAGATTGCATCTCATGTTTGATGTTGCTTGCTCGTTCTTTTTAGGACATTGGTTGTACTTCTTTCAAACAATAAGATACAAATTGCATCTTTAAACGAGGATCTAGAATAACAGCTATTGCCAAAATTATACTGTAATTTGATCAATATTTGTCGAATTTCCCTTGCATTTCACTAGCCAACACTGTTTAAAAGTAATCATTACCCAATGTTGCATTAAGCAAAGTTACTTGTACCTTCCACACTCCTTCAAAGTAGAAATTTTGCAGTTGGATAAGATGTCCCTAAAAAAAAGATTTCTCATATCATGGAAAACCTTGAAGAAAGCAACAATTTTCTTAATTTCCTTCCTCTCATCCTCATCTGGGCAAAACCTGAAATTCTCTTTACTGAATTTGTATTGGCAAATAGCATCTCTATTATACGATGCACTTTCAATCATGTAAGTAGAATTCCACCTTGTAGGACAATTTTGGCGAAATCCTCTCACACGTGACACCCTCACCTTTTCACTACATTCATGAAATCTTACCTTCTTGTGTTTTATGAATGTTTCACATATTTGATGTAATCTCATATTTAGTTTGCAGCCAAATGAGATAATTTTAGGCCATTTTGAACAATGAGATTTAATATGTGAGTGAAACTATGAACATGAAAAAACTTTCCCTCCCCTATCAAAGCATTTTTCAAGTTAAGTTTTAACTTCAAAAACTCTGCAAAGCAAACATTGGATGTAACATTGTGCAATGTTATGGAAAACATTTTTTGTTTATACCCTAGTTCACCAATATGTCCGTCCATCACCTTGTTATTAAGTGCCAAACCAGTGTACGGAGGAGATATGTTTGAAAAGTTCAACACTTTCTTTTGAAGCTTCCAATTTTTATCCACAAAGTTTGCAGTTAAACATAAATAGCCATCAGTGTTTAATGAAGTCCATAAGCCTGAAGTTAGAGAAACTAGAATTATTCAACAAAAGATCATGAATATACTATTTTTCCTTGGTAAAAATTCTCACAACATCAGTTTTTGCAGTATTTCTCGGCACAGATTTTTCTTTGGATTTAATTCCAAAGCCCAATCATGAATTCCTTCATACTCAACAAAAGAAAAGGGCAAATTGTGTTTCACAATTGCCAACTTTCTACTTTGTGCAGCTTGATCAAGTTTTCTTGCATGTAAAGACAGTTGCCTATCACTTTGACTCATTAGCATTTGTTTCATATCATTGTTTTACTTAACGATACATTTTTTTTTATATGGCGATGTAAGTTTGAGGTCCCAGAGTTCTTGCTGTGATAGAGATACTTCTTAGGACAATACTTTGAGCATAATGTTTATCTCCACTTTCAATCAACCAACAATTAGATGTGTTTTTCCTAGCTCTTTTAGTCTTTGGAGTTGTTTCATTTGTAAAATTTACATTTGATGGATCTAGCAATTGAATTTCTTCTTCACTCATTTCATCATTTTGATCAATCGTGTTTGCTACTGATTCAAACATTTTTCCTAGTGCTAGTAATAAGCTGCAATAAATAGAGAATTGTAAAATCAAACGCAATGATTGTTACTTGACTGAACAAACAAAGGAAGACTGAACAAATAAACTAATCCAAAACCATAGAAATTATATAAGATCCAACAACCACCAATAGTGAACATCATAGAAATTAACAGACCGAGGGAAATTCAGAACTTCAATTGAAGTCATAGACTCATAGACCGAACACATCACTTAAATTTATTAACATCAAGAGGGACAGAACACTCAGAGCTTTGTTTGTGCATGAACAACTTGCATTCTCACTCTTGTTTTTAAAATCCTCCACCAACAATTACCCATAAAACCTCAGGAAAGAAAATGGAGCAAGGATCTCCTTTATTAGACTTGTAACAGCACTATAATCCTCCACACCTTGTTTTGTGTCAGCTCCAACACGTAGACTCAGCCCTCCTCTCTCCAATAATGTTTGAATGTTGTGTTTGATCTTGAGATGTGTGGTCAACCAGCTGGATGGTTTGTTTGTCCATATTTTGGAATTTGGAATGAGTGGACAACCTTCTAAATCAAGAAATTTCATTAAATAATAACTAAGCAAAAGGAGCCTTTGAAAAATAGGGCATCATGAGTTAAGCTAATTTAAATAGTTTGATTAATTATGATGCTAAGGGTTGAAAAGGTTGCTAATTATGATGCTAAGGGTTGGGTTTTTGGATTGAGTTACTTATTTCCTTCGTTTGTAGGTTTTTATTTTTTCTTTGGAGGACTGCTTGTCTTTCTTTTGATTGTATTTATTTCTTCTCTTCCCTAATGAATTTCTTTTGCAATAATAAGTTACCTCAATTTACTCCAAATCTTGAAGGCGTTCTGTTTGTTCACCCTGATCCTACATTTTAACCATTACTGTTACCAGAGTTACTTCAACAAGGCTGCAACTTCCAAGAGTTTTGAGGTCAAACAAAAGTAAAACTACAATGATGAGGAAAACTCTAGTGTCTAAATGTCTTCTCTATGATCAACTGTAATTCTAGAGGAGGCCAAGATAAAATGAAAGCAAACAAAAGCATACATATTATCATAATTGCATTTTACATCAAATGGAAGTCATGTTTTAGCTGTCGACTTTGTCATTCTTGAAAAATTATATCGTATAATTGAAAAGATATATTATTAGATGTCATCCTTGGTTCCTTGCCATCCCCAACAACACTGTAGAAGTGTGTACGCAAAAATTTCAAGCACTGGTTGGAAATGTTGGTCCAAAATCAAGAGATTTTGCTTCTTAGGATTTACACGGAAAAAACAAAAAAAATTCTCGTTTATGCAATTATGCTTCAAAGGCCACAGTCAACCTTTGTCCAGTCACAGTAATAACAAAAGGTAGAAGAAATTTAAAAGTATGTTCCCAAATTTAGGTAGCATCATCTGGGGGTTCTTCTGGTAAAGAGTAAAGGCCATAAGGCTTCTTTTAGATCCTATTTTATCATTTAAGTTATAAGCTTCTTGGAACTCTATATGTTCAGGAAATGGACTTGTAGTTGTTCTTGGGCTAGCTGATCTTACTTGTGAATCTTTTATGTGGCCTTTATGGTATTAAATATTTGATTATTCAATGCTTCTTCTATTCAACTGTTTGTAATTATTGCCCTTCTTTTCCCCCCCTCACCCCCCAAAAAAAAAAATCAGAATCAGTTTTTAAACTTCAAAGGAAATAGAATAAAATTAGCAGGGTCACTGTTCAAGGGCTCAAGTCAAGGGTGTTTTCATGTAACTTGTAGTGGAATTAAAACACACAATCAGTTCACAAAAACACTAGTATTTGAGTTAATGTCTTATTAACTTACACCAAAAGTATACAAATACAACTATACAAGGCCTCACTGTCTAGGTCTTGAAAAAATTCAGCCTTAATTCTCAAGTGGTCACTGTGGCGTAACGGCAGGCTGGCGCTTGGCGGCTGTGGACTGAAGCTCTCTGCACTGTGCAGTGGTGTGACAGTCACCCCCTTAAACCATGTGGCGATGCAGCGGCTGACGTGCACTAGCCATGAGTCAAGGATGGTGATAAGAATGTGTTATGTGAAGTGCAAAGGTTTAATCTTGAAGCACAGAAGCAGTGCAGGCTGCCGTTGTGTGCAAATCGGTAGTAGCAAACAAGCTGTGACCAGTGACTCGTGAGTTGTCTAGCCGTCTAGGATTTCTTTGCTTCCTATGGTCTAATTTATGAATCCTAATGGTAATGGACCTATTCTAATTTGAGTGGTTGGGGTTTGGGAACAATGGGAATTGCCAAACTGGGACTGGGATTTTGGGACTTGGTAGTGGGCTGTGGGAGGCAGGGAGAGGGGCTGAATGAATGGAACCAAAGAGCTTATGGGCATTTCCGCATAGGGCCTAGGCCTTAGCAAGTCAGCAAATCAAGGTTTTGGGCTATGAGGCTATTGGGCAATTGGGCTATGCATAATTTTATGAATCTGGGTTCTTTTTTTTTAAAACGGTTTAGCGGATATCCTCTAGTTCAAACCGATCTGACCCGTTTAGAGGTGGATACAAAATTTTGATACCATATTCAACTCATTTAATGTGCAGGTTGGTTAAGATGCAGTTTAGGCGGGTCAGATTTGGTTCGAAGAGGCTTTCTTATAAATAGTGTGTGAAAGCCATGTTGTAGCAGTTGTTGAATTTGAGTTGAAGTGAACGTGAGTTCCCTCTTGTATCTCCTCTCTCCTCTCTTCCCCTTCCTTCCTCTTTTCAATTTCTTCTAATTTCTCCAATGGTTGCAGATCCTTGATCCTACCTGTGCATCATTTGGTATTAGAGCCCAAAACTGATCCCTGTTCTTCCACTTCAATCCCCCATTTTCCCCTCTCTTCTCCTCTTCTTTTCTTCTTCCTTCTTCTGATCTTTTCTCTGGTTCTGATCCTCTGTTATGCCCCTATTCCCCTACTGCCCAGCAGTATCTGCCCTCTTCTTCTTCTTCTTCTTCTTCTTCTCTCCCATAATTCTCAAATCTCTCTCAGGTTTTAATTTTCTTCCTTTATTCTTTTTCTTTCTCCTTTGTTAGTCTAAAGTTTGCTTCTGCCTTCTTCTATTCTTTTTTATTCTTTCTTCTTCTTGTCTTCTTTCTCTCTGTTTCTTTTTCCTTCATTCTCTCTCTGATTCTTCTCTGCCCTGAAATTTCATTAAAAAAAGGAGAAATTGTTCTGAACAATTTTAAAATTCTGGTTGTGTCCCTTTTTCAAAATCCTAATTTCCATCTAAGATCTTACAAACATCACCCACACCATCAAAAACAGAACCCTGGAAACCCTAGACCCTAAAATTTCTTGCCGTCTGACCATTGGAGGAGCCTGACACACCTTCGAAAACCCTGACCTCCTATGTATTTTTTCATCACACCACCAGCACCATTTAATTCCCCATTCCTCTCCCTTAGCCCAATATCATCACTGGAAAGTCATTGCTGGCGGCTCATGTGCCAGCAATGTGCATGAGAAAAGTTGGCAGAGTCCTCTGTAACTGCCAGTTTTGCAAGAAATTGCCTCTGGCCATGATATTTTTGGGTTTCTTCCACGATATTTTCATCTGTGGCATGATATTTGAATTGAGGACACAATATATTGTAAGCAAGCACAATAATTTGCTGCAAAATTCAAGAAATTATCCTGCCAGCATCAAAAATCAGGTTTTATTGCTGCAGTTTGTAAGTTTTGCAAGTGAATTTGTTTAATTTATTCGTGATATTCAGGAGTAAAGGTGACTTGAAGATAATTCTAGAAAATTGAGAGTGAACTTGTGGTTTTACATGTATAGAATGAGAATTGTGGCCAAATTGTGTTAAGACTTTTGGGTTATGCATAGTTGCAGTGGGGGTATATTCAAATCTGGCAGTAGGTAGACAATTTTTTGGACAAAGGAATGCCATCATACCTTGGGCACAATTTCAAGTTTTTCCACACCTTTCTCAAGTGTGGAGGAAATGTTTGTAAAATCATCATTGATGGAAGATGCCTTGTGAATATAGTTTCTACAAATGGGTTCACTCATATCCAATTTTATCTAGAGCCTCATGCAGAGCCTTATGAGATTTTTTGATTGATAACACCACCTCACATGTTTGTGAAAGATGTTTGGATCCTATCCAAATAGGTAAGTATTTTGATGATGTTTGGTGTGATATCATACCCATGAATATTGGCCATGCATGCCTTTGAATTCTCCTTGGTTGAATGGTTTGGGTGTGAGTGATTGACACGAGAACACACATGTTTTCCACTATAATGGGAAGAAAATCATTTTGAATTCCACTTTATCAATAAATCACGACAAAGAATCAGTCACAAATACTCAACTTGAAGACACTATAAGCATGGAAATGCATGAGTTTGAAGACATAAAGTCTCTCAGACATTCCTATTGTTATGTTTGTCATCCATCATATGTTCTTTGATGCTAATTCTAATTCAAGCCTATGGTGCTGCCAATGAAGCGTGGTTTCTTCTATCACTCAAGCGTTGGCTTTCAAAGAGCCCAAGTTTGCTTCTTACTTGTGATCCTCTGGCATTTCAAATTCGAGGCTGAATTTTTTCTAACTGGGGGAGATTTAATGTAGGGCAAGAAGCAAGATCTTTGGAATATCCTTGTTGGAGAACAATTAAGAAGATTTGGGTCAAGGGATTGTTGGGTTTAGTTAGTAGTTAATTGTGTGTTTAATTTAATTAGTATTGGATTGTGTGTGTTTGGGGCCTTTTTTTTTTTTTTTTTTCTTTCATTTTTTGTAGTATTTGTGTATTTTAGGGGTATGTTTTTAACGTAATGTAGTTTTAGGGGTTTATGTGTCATTCCATATGAAGAGGCATTCTTATAAATATTGTGTGAAAGTCGTGTTGTGGCAGTTTTTGAATTTGAATTGAAATGAACATGGGCTTCCCTCATATCTCCTCTCTTCCTCTTCCTTTCTTTCTTCCCTTTCATCTACTCTCTCCCATGGCTGCAGATCCTTGCTGCCTCTGCATCACCTTGCTTTCTATATTATTTATGTGCTGGTGTTCTATTGGTCTTTGATGAGGAGCTTACAGGCTGTAGAGCGGTACATGCCATTTCTTGTAGGCTTCCATTAATGCATATGTAGTATTAAGAATTTTTTGACTTAATTATGTTGGGCACAGTATGCTATGAAATGTTATGGGGAACTGTTTGAATGTTCCTCAAACTATTATGTATTAATTAAGGTTGATATTTTGTCACCTTTGCTTTTGCTTACTGACTGTTGGTGCTCAGCATATGTTCTGCTTTTCAGCAATAGGGCTTATATATGGTTGTTTTAGTTCCATATTGATGAATTGCAAGGATAGTTAATGCTTATTCTTGTGTAGTGTTAAATCTTACTTGATATTCATTGGGTGCCTAAATTTGCACGCTAACATGCATGTGCTACATATATGACATAGGAGGTCAATAAGGACATGTCTTGTGATACGACTAAGGAAAATGCATCTGTGGTTGATTCGTCATTGACTGAATGGAAACACGAAATGGGGAATCTGGACGATCCAGGTTGTATATGATGCATGTACATTTTCATTTTGTCTTTTGATAATTATTATCATGCTATATGTGAATACCTTTAGCATACAAGTGTGCATTATTATTGTATGATTTCCTCAGTTTTGAGTGCCTTTTTTTTTTTCCCCTCGAGTAGATGATTGGATCGTACATGCACTCCTCCAGAAAAAAAGTACTTGTTTTGCCATTTGGGCCAAAGCCAAGGCTGGAGTTCTTATAGTTCACAAATTTTTATGAAAATAAAAATATTTTTTATGAAGCACTAAAGAAATATTGATTGTTTCTGTCCTGGTTATTGTCTATGTTAGTTCATCTATAACACTGTTTGGTTTATGGAATAGAATTAGAGCAAGAATGGAATTGAAGCAGGCAACTACGAATGCAATTAAAGTAGGAATGAAATGGAGGTCAGAATACAACTACTACATTTGGATACACATGACAAAATTTCTGGAATGGAGAAATAAATACTCCCGTTCCAGAAATACCTTTGAAATTTAAATATCAAATAGAATATAATTAATTAGCCAATATAAAACTTATTATGAAAGACGTTATTGAAAATAATGTATCCCATTATTAGATAAGCAGCCCCTCTTTGCCTCGCTGGAGGAACATTATGATGATCATTCACTGGAAAATTAATACCTTGACCTTGCTGGAATATTACCTTGATGGATTATTACAAATTTGGTTTCACCCATCAGATCAGTGGATAAACAAAATGTGAATGATAATTGGCACTCAACAGCATTGACATTATCAAAAAGATTGGAAAGAAAAAAAAAGTAGCTGCTCTCTGGCCTTTGGTAAGATTGGGTGAAAATGTGAATGAGACTTGGCACTAAACAACAATTGCTATTAGGGATGGATGGGCCACAGCGAGAAAAGGGGTGGTCATGCCCAATGACATAGCTGGAAAAGGGGTACATTGAAATTTAACAAATTATTTGGTTGTATTTTGGTAAAGTAAAAAATTTTGGAACAATTCCAGTGGAATGAATGGCAGTTCCCCTGACTTCCTGCCCATTTGGACTGGAATAGTGATTCCACCACTTGCAAAAACCATGATTCCATTTGGAATTGTATTCTGAATTATTTTTTGAAATCAATCATTGCTCTTTCCTATCAGTTATTTAGGGTTTTGTTTTTGTTTTTATTTTATAATGTTGGCTTTGGTTATTTTGAACTATGCCGAACTCCATAGTTATTTGTACTGCTTCTCACGTAGAAGGTGTAAATAAAAAGACAGTTCAATGTGAAGTATATTTTTTATTTGTTTGTTTATTTATTTATTTTTCCTTTGTGTGATCTCTTGAAATAAAGAAAGAGAAGAATTTTTCAGATTTGGAGATAGGTGTGAAAGTTGCACTGTTAGCTCAGTCTCCTTGTGTTAGTTCTGCATACATGATTTTTAGAGTGACCTGCCTCTACAACTTCCTTGAATCCTGTACCTTTACCTAACATTGAGTTTTTCTTATCCTCAACCTAGTTAGGTGGCTTTGTGCCACGAGCCAAGCTTATTTAGGGCATTATGCTTGCTTGTGACCACTTGCCTTGGGTGCATGGGATGGGCTACCATCATATAGATGGTAGTATATGTTTTATGCTTTGAGTATGTGTAAGCCTTCGTGTACAGCAGGAGTATGATTTTGAGTCCTTGAACAATTTGATGTTCCTTGGTACCAGAGCTAAAATAGTATATAAAGCTCTTTAGGGGAGGGATGAATGTGAACATTCATTAATCTTCTAAAACTCACTAGCTTTTGTAAACATGTTTAGCCTACCTGTCTCCTCACTAAACATGCATTGCTTACGGAGGCGTTGTTAATGAATTATGTTGCTTCAATGTTTACTGCTTGTTTGCCATTTGCTTTCATGAATTGCTTATTGCTTTTGCTTTACATTAAACTGCTGTGAATATGTTCTTGTGGTAAATTGTAGTAATCTTTGGCTGACTAGTTAAGTAAGAGTGCTTTAGTTAGTGTTGCATGACCCTTCGCAAGGTGTGAAATATTCAGCTCATGACATTTTGGAATTCCTCTTATGTTTTGATGCATGGAGCGCAGGGCATCCATGTTCATACACAGACAAGACATACATGCAGGCATGTCTTGAAAAAAAGTTTTTAGTATAGTTGCATGTATGTGTGTAAATATATACATATATTTATTTATGATGTATGTATATGTATATGTAAACGTCTTTGTATGCATGCATGTATGTATGTATGTATATGTATGTATGTATGTATGATGTATGTATGGGCATGTAATGGATATATGAATGTATTTGAGTGCATTATGTTTGTTTGCTTGTTTGGATGCAAGGTGTCTTGAATTTTCAAAATTAATGCCTTCTCACTATGACCAAAGGGTATTTAAAATTTTTCTTTTTGGTTAACTCGGCTAGGCTAGGCTTGGGTAAGCACTATAAACCCATTACATGGCATTAGGCTGGTGGGTCCCTCCTCATGAGCTAGGAGTGGCAAAGGAATAGAAAGACTAGATTGACCTTTGTTGTTTGTTGTTGTTTTTTGTTTTTGGACAACAATCCAAACATGGAATAAGATAATTATAGCTGACAGTGTAGTCCAATACCCTTAAGTTCAGTTCAGTTCCATAAACCTTAGCCCCGAAAAAAAACACATCCATAACAGTAAAATCTTGGTGTTGGAACATTTCTGCAGAAATATAAGGAGTTCATTTCTTTTTCAAGAAAAAAATATGTAATGTTGCTTATTTATTCTATTTCTTATTCTTCATCTTTGGCACCCATATGCTCATGCAGTGGATGTAGTGGGCAAATTAGAATTTTTAGACGTGTAAAGTACAAAGTCACCCCTGACTAAAATATGAGAGAAAACTGATGTGCATTTTAGCTAATTTGTAAATTCAATTTAGTTACTTGAAAATCCAGCTCAATTGGAGCTCTGGTTTACACTTTCAAATCTTGTATTTGAGTATGGGGAATCTTTGCCACCAATTTATATTTTAAAATAACGTGTAATACCATAGGAAGGTCGGCATTTGTTGCTTTCATGGTGTCTATATTAGATATAGCTTCTCTAAAAATTTGAGCGTGCTCCTGCGGTTTTTACATAACTTGCTTTAATGGTGCATAACTAAGTTGAAAATTTCTCATCAGAGAGTTCAAGCTACAAAACAAAAGTGGATGTCCCTAGTGAGCAAGGATATTCTTGTGAACGGGTAGTAAATTCATGTGCAAATACAAAGGGTAAGCTGTACAGTGTTAGATATTTTATCATTAAGAGTTTGAACCATCACAATATCCAACTATCAATCCAGAAAGGGATTTGGGCTACTCAAGTCATGAATGAACCAATTCTGGAAGAAGCCTTTAATGTAAGATCCTCCACAGTGCAATGTTATTTACTGCTTTCTCAATCTTGATGCTTTATGGATAAGCATACGCTTGTCTTGCAGAATTCTGGTAAAGTAATTCTCATATTTAGTGTCAACATGAGTGGTTTCTTCCAAGGGTATGCACAAATGATGTCTTCTGTTGGGTGGAGGAGGGACAATGTCTGGAGTCAAGGAAGTGGGGGAAATAATCCTTGGGGGCGAAGTTTTAAGGTGAAATGGCTGCAGTTATATGACTTGCCTTTCCAAAAGACACTCCATCTCAGGAATCCATTGAATGACTTCAAACCTGTGAAGATTAGTAGAGATTGTCAGGTATCCTTGCTACCTCCCTCCCCTCCCCCCAATATTTTCATTAATCCTTTTCCTGCATTTGCGTCTGAAAGATGGTTTGAATTTTTCTTTGTTTATGCATTTTCCTTAGGAGTTGTCTCAAGAAATCGGAGAGGCTCTATGTGATCTCCTTGATGGAAAGCATAATGTTGAAAGTGAGCTTAAAAGGTACAGCTTCTTCAAAAGCTGAAATGCAATGGGATGTGTTGATGATATAATCATAAATCTTATTTATTTTCATGACTTTATGCAAGAATGATTTTTCCAGGGAAGAGTTCCCTCCAAAAAGGTCCTCCATAGAGCCTTCATGTTCTTTACAAGGTCAAGAGTATAATCTACCTCCAGTGCATGTGCCATGGTCTAGGACACCTGTGCTTTATCCTTCCTTGCTCTATCCATATCAAGTTGAAGCAAGTCAATTCCACTTATCAAACCAGAGATCAACTGGGGCTGTTCCTGAAAATTTTCCTGCCACTTCTGCTGTACTGCTGAAGCAGTCTCGCATTAGTAAGAACTTAACTGAAGTATAAGTGGAGCCAAATCCCTCTTCTTGGTTTGACCTCTGGGGTTTGTCTGCAGATAAAAGCCCTCTCTCTAGCAGCTTAACTGAGGATGATTTTCTTGAAATGGTAATTTAATCTTATTTGAGCTTCTACATTTTAATTAAATGCAATGCCTACAAGGCCAAATTCTATGTTATGTAGTTTTCACTTGCTGCAATGAGACCTAATCATCCATCTTTATGAGATGTATATTATTTTATGGCTGGTTCCTTGCATTATGCAAATTATTGCTGTCCATGTTTAAAATATATTGATTATCTTACATGCTGTACATAATTTATTAGTCACTGTTAGCCATAATACTATTTACACCATGTTTGGTTGTGGAATGGAATGAGGCGGGAATGGAATGGGATGAAAATTTGAATGGAGAGAGTGAAGAAAATCAAGTGATAAATTCAATTCCATTCCATTCCCATGTACCAAACATGCAATTAGTGGAGTTCTATAATCTTTGTGAAATAACTTGTTTTCACTCTACATCTAAATGATTAGAGTTCACTGAGTGAATGGAGTTCTAACTCTGCAACCTCTTTTTTTTTTTTTTATTTCTTTTGAATTATGTCAATTACTTTGTGATGAGAGAGCCAGCTTAACCTTATGTGCATCAATTCTTCCAATATATAATAAAATAAGAAAAGTGAATTGACTTAAAAAAATAGAAAAACCGAGTGTGGCCTCACCTGCAAAGTGATGGCTCTCCAGGAGCTTAATTTCTTAATGTAGCAGATTTTTATCCAATGTAACATTATGTAGCCAATTGAATCATTGATTATCTGCAAACTCATTGAATTGTTTTTGTCTCTTTAAAATGAGGCTTTCCTTGGGAAGTGGAGCTGGATATTTTTGAATCTATTGGCAGCATTTGAGGGATTTTAGCTTTACTTTTAATTCACTTATTTCATTTTTGATTGTTAATGGCATTGTAAAAAAGGAGTATGTTGTCTCTGAAGTGACTCTGTCATTATTGTCATAAAAAAAAAAAAGCTTCATATAAGCCAAGTGGTTAAAAAAAACTTCATATAAGCCAAGTAACTAAGTTCTTTATTTTTTGCCTTTTGTCTTGATTGAAATGATTTTCTTTAACAATTAGCTAGACAAGAATCTTACAGGTAACCATTGGTTTTGTGGATGGAAACTGATGGAAACTTATTGACGTTTGACGCATGAAAGAATATTTATGTCAAATGGCACTTAAATATATTTGAAAGACACACATCCACATGACATGGATATGGTAATGGGAAATGGGTCAGCCTGTCAAGATTTGACATGTCAAAACAACTTTATGTTACATGGGCACACAAAAATATGTGAAGTAGACATATCAAACCTGTGTCACATGGATGTCGTTATGGGGTATGTGTTCAAAGTAGCATTTTGTTGGATATGTATTCATGGGCATGGCAAACAAAGAAAGAGACAGACAAATACATAAAACCTTATTGCATTCTGAATCAGTGGGAAATTATAATTCTTGCATGGTTTTCAATGTTTTGCTGCTGCATAAAGGTTGTAGCATATGAAAACTTGGTAGTATCCTTCTCGATTCTTATTTTGTAGTTTCCATGTCTAAATTCTTTTGACTGTGCAGTGAATGCCTCTTGTCCAGTCATCAGGCGCGGTATGTTTTTATTTATTTATTTTCTTACCCAGTAAATGACTTGCTGTTGATTTTTTCAGTCATATGAAGATTACGTGGAGGTCCATAGCAGAGGCCGCAAACAATTCTGCCGTGCTGTTAGTATAATTCTCTTTCTTTATTCCCATTTAGAGAAATGTGTTTGTAATTAAATACTTGCAAATATAATGATGACTGCAATACTTCTGTTCCCTACAATTAATTAAATTTGTGGTGCATGTAACCCTCTCAAAAAACTTCTTTGGACCTATGAAGGACTACGGAAAAAAAGGCATGTTTTGCATTTTGTGCTAGCCCCTGATTCCATCCATATGGTGTCTGGGGACCTATCAATGCACTAAAAGCCTGTTCTTTTTGCAGCAGTTATGCTTTTATGTTTGACCGTTTATTTTCATGTAATTGTGTCAAACTCAAGGCAAGTTATGTTAAAATGTTAAATACAGGCAGCTTCACCTTCATTAACGGCACATGAGTCATTGACAAGTAAAGAGCATGAAGATTCGTAAGTCCATAGTACTCAAGCTTGAAATGTAGTTGGCTTAAAACTTCAACTAGTTGAAAAAATAAACATGTTTTGCAGATACTCTCATCGCTCACGAAAGAGGACTCATCATTCATCGCAAAGATGACTATTTTCCAACAAAGTTGGCATTCTTTTCTTTGCTATCTAATTGATGCTAAGCCCGTAACTATGGTGGTGGGATTTCTCTAGTCTCCACAAGGCAATTAGTCAAAGAAGCTTCAAGTTGTATTGTTTTAATTGCTAGATTTGGGAACTCTTGTGTTGTAATGTTGTACACATTTTGTACCTTAACAATTGTGGTACAGTATGACTATTAGTTGATTTGTACATAAATTGAACTGGCTGCATTGCCCTGGTTCCAAATTTTTCAGTGTTTCTTTTCAATGGGGGGAGCGGGATGGTGCTTGTACACTGCAGTCGTGAGCCAGTTTTAGACCTTTCATTGCCTCGGCACAGCGTGGACATCCATTATCTGATACAGGCGGTACAAGGTTATCCTCTCAAATTCCTTTGATGAGAAGAGATTGAATGTGTTTTGCTCACCCTCCTGTTGCTGCTGCTGCCGCTGCTTTGTTGGAGGGGTGGGGTGGCTACATTCTCATTGTTAGGTCAATGAAAAGGGAGGGGGCCATATTGAACCTGTAAACAAAGGTGTAACTTTATTTATTTTAGGAGTTCGTCTTTATTCTACTTGGATCAATTGCATAATGTTTTTTTTCCCATGTTCATCCTCATTGAAATTGGGATTGTGACTTGACAATTAGATTTGTGTAGATTTAAATAGTGTTATATAAAATTATATTGAACTTTATTCGAGTTATACAAATTTAAATTCAAATTTAAATGAATGTTCTTAAAACACAACCTTACTGTATTGTGCAGTATAAAATTGTATTAAATTTTATTTAAATCCATACCTAAAGAGGTCCTACTAGTCTGTCATTGATATTCCTTATTTTAAGGTAGATAATCTTAAATCAATTTAAGTAGATACTAAAAATAGATAAAAACAAAAACACAAAAATTAATCATTTATAAAATGAATGAAAATATTTTAAGAAATAACTAATAATTAATTTATAGCTACTAATAACCTTTTTCTTGGGTGTTTGCATTTAGCATTTAAAATTTCATTGTTGAAGAAAGAAAAATAATTCAATTAAGTTATAAAAATAAAAAGATTGAAGAATTAATTAATTTTATGCATAAATTAAATAAAAATATATATTAGATTTGTGTCTCTTGTATCTAAGGGGCAGTAAGAAATCTTTTCTATTTTATATTTCCATTTTATGTTATTTCTATGAAAAAATTGATCGAGTAATAAAAATTTAGCTAATTGAATAATAAAACTATAGTAGCATGAAAAAATTTGCACATCTCCTAACTAAGTTATAACTACACATAAATAACAAATAAATATCTATAATTAAATCGTAATTAGTTCATAAATGCCTATATTTTAATTAGTGCTCTTCTTCTCTTGAACATATAAAATAAGACAAAGTCAGTAAAGTTTAGCTTGTCCCTTATAGCTTTTGAAAATGAGCCTCTAAAAAGAAATTTATGAAAGAAAGTTAATTGAAATTGCTGTAATTTTATTTTTGTCTCATACAAAGAAAAAGTTATGGGGAAAAAAATGCATTTTGAGTTTGGTAAATTTTTTTTTTTTAAATTCTTAAAAATGATTGTATATATTTTTAAGAAATATAATTAGCACATTGATAATTTTATAATGATTTAAGAAAATTAATAACATACATGAACTAGAATAATTTGCTAGAAAAAAAAATAAATAAAAGTTGAAAAGTTTAAAACCCTCGAATCCAACTCCTTCAAAAGTTCCTTATAAAAAGTTAAAAGTTGAAGAAAATCTCATTAGTGAAAGTTTCACATTCAAATTTTTTTGAGCTCATTTGAGCTACTACTATTTACCATACTTGAAAAGTCAAGAAGTTAGTGCAGATATATTATTTTCCCCCTTATTTGGTTTAGAAATCCATTATATTTGATGTTAGGAGCCATATTTTTCTCTTAAGAAAAAGCAAACAAATTCTACTAATTAGCATTTTTTTTTTCTTTGCTTGTAATCTCCTTACGTTTCTTGTGACTATGCTTTTTTTCATCATTAATTTGAAAATGAAAAAAATATGATATATCAAACCCAAAATCCTAGTTTGAGGAGAGTACTATTAGACTTATTTAAGTTCAAGTTCAACATATTTACACAAAAAAATAAGAAAATATTTAAAAATTCAATTTGGCCAAGGATCATGCTCCCTTAGCTCGGACTTAATCAATACCATTTGTACAAATAAGAATCCCCTTCGTGGCATGATTTCTTCTTCATATAGATAGAAATCTGGCCATACACTGATAAGGAATGTATTGGTTCTCGAGAAGAGAGGAGTCGTGGTAACCCCCCTGGACTGCCTAGATCCCACGAGTGAGGATAAAATAGGGAATCAAATGGGCTTTTTTGGTGATAGCAGGACTTGATTATAGCTCCTTTGGGATGTAAAATATTTCTGTTGAATTCACTCAACCCAATAGTACCCATAGTTGATCAAAATGAAGGTTTGCTATTTATATTTTTTTTTTACTTTCTATATTTGTTATCATACATTAAAGAAACAAAACAAAATGCATTTGTTTGTTGTAATAGTTTCTATTTATGTCATAAAAATAAAAATAAAAATATGTGGTTGTCAATTGTTATGATAGTGTGTTACTTTTTTTTTAGGTCAATTAGAAGTCCATATTAAATTTGGACTACATAATAAAAGGTAACTCATCTTGCATCACATATCTCATCCTACCTTTCTCAGGATTTGAACTTGAAACCTCAAATAAGGATGTGTCCAGTTTTAACCAGTAGGGTGTTTCTTTGGAGATTGTAGTTTGTTACTACAACACTTATGAAATATATTTTTTGGATGAAATTATTTTATACATCTATCTTATACATCAATCTTATAATTATTTAAATTCTTTTAAAAATAATAAGTCATTTAAAATAAATATTTCTTTTTGCTGTTGTCCTATACAACAAAATTATTCCTGGTGTACTATGAATTAATTTAAAAACAAAATAGCAAGAAAATAATTATAATTATCTTCATTTTTGTTCTAATATTATCTAATTTATATTTTTTATATTTTTATTATTTTAATTATGGAAAAAATAAATATATGTTTAGTTATACTATTATTTTTAAAAATTTATAAATATTAGCTAAATATGCTAATATTTCTTTTATTTTTTTAGATTTTTTTTTTAATTTTCCTATATTATTTTTCACAGTTCTATAAGATTCCAAAGAAGCTACGAACCCGTATTCCCAAACCGTTGCTGGTGCCGTACATAGTAAGGATATTTCCCTCCGCTTGTGCTTGGCGGGCGCTGGCATTTAACGGCGAAAGCTATAGCTGGGTGCGAGATCTCTGCAATGGAGAGCTGTCACAAGATCAGCCCCGAAGAGGTCATTGCGAAGCTGAAGGACGACGGCGACTTCGACAGGCTCCGCCTCCAAATTGTCCGAAAGCTCAAAGATAACGTATGCATCATGAATAATTTAGGGTTTTCTTCTTCAGTAGTTAAATATTCGTAGAAATTCCAGATATATGATCTCAATTATGATAGCAGTTTCTGTAGAAAAAATTGGTCTCCAAAACTGTTCTTGTAACAAATTTGAACTTCAGTTTCTATTTTTCTCTGAATGAGGCAATGTCGTGCAGGAAGACATGCGTAATACGATTGTTTCTATGGTAAAGCAATCGGAAGCTCTCAATCGGCCAGGTGCGGGAAGTATGAAGCCCAGACAACTTTCTGATGCCATTTATGGTGAGATTGGGTAAGCTTCTAAAGTCTCTACTCTCTAGGTATTTCAGTGGTCGACTGGTCGTTAATTGTAATTGGCTGCTCTTTCAGGTTTTTCTAATTTTAGGGCTCCTTATTTAATCCTTGTTTTTCGGTAAATTAGGGATTGTTTAGTCTTTTTATGTTGTGTTCTATTTTTTGTTATGGTAGAGTGCAAAATATAGGTGATGGCAATATGGATGTACGCTTTGCTAGTTTTTAATTTCTGTTGTTAATCTTACTTTTGCCCCCAGTGCTTTTATATCCATAATTCATTTTTATGGATTATTATGTGCATAATTTTTTAATGAAAAAATTGAAACGAATTTACCAATTACCATGTAAATTTAAAATAAAAGTAAAAATAAAAATGTCCCCTAAAATTTCTACAAATTTGAAAAAGAGATGAAATTCATTCGACATGTATTTTCAGATTTTGCATGCAACACGATGATTGTTGAAGTACTAAAGAGTGGGTATAAAAATATAATAATCATAATTAATTTTTATTTTTACTATAATATCTTTTAATTTGGATTTTGTTGCTTTTTCATTATTCTAAACACATCACTTGTTACTTAACCAGACAAAAATGAACACGCGTTCAATTGGGTTTTTAATTTGTTTTTTAACCTAGAAATTAACGAGATAGATTGCTAATTTTCACTTTTCAATTTCTAGTTCTAGTTTCTTCTTTTTGGTACTCTTTTCCATATCTTTTGACAATGATGCCAAATGGTCCCCTAGATTTTATTTGTTCCCATTTTTTACGATTCCATTTTCTGCCCAATCAAAAACTTGAGGTTTGTTGTGAATAAATTCCGTCTTGGGTGTCATATGGACACATCCAGGAACACAAATTAGAGTACAAGCAGATTAAATTGACATATTGGTGGCAATTTTGTTATTGAATTGGAAGGGGAGCTTAATTATTTTGAGTTTTCATTCTCAAGATCTGTTTCTAATTTGTCTTATGGCTGTGAAGGCCTTGATCTCATATGCTGTGTGGTTAACCTTGTTCTGTGATCAATGGTTGACTGTTTCACAACCAATTTCAGTAGTCTTGTGTTTCTTATTGTAGGGATGAAGTGATGGGCAAGATATCTGCTGGCTTGTGGGAAATAATCAGGTCAGCTGATGGCATGAAAAGCGAAATTACAGAAACAGTACAATCTGTCTACAATAAATTATTGAATCCAAAAGGGAAAGAAGAGGCATCTTCCTCTCCGCAATATCCAATGATAGTGCAGGAGGTTGACAGTAATGGCCCTGTTGCAGTTTCTACCACTGAAATTGACGAGTCATTGTCTGATAATGAACCAAAAGAACCACCAGGTTTTTCTCTTACTGAGCAAAATGAGAACCACCACGATGAGCAACACAAGGAGGAGCTGCACCTATCCTTGCATAATGAAGGAGGGCTCATCAATGAACAGAAGAAACAGCCTTGCCACTCAGAGGATGCATCGAAGCTTGGTGATGCTGATGCTGGTGGACCCCCTGGATTTTCTGCTGTGTTGGAGCAGCAGCCATGTGATGTTAATGATGAGGACCCTGATGTACCTCCAGGGTTTGGTTAACAAGTTATCAAGCAATTTGGTTAGGCATTATGAAACCATATTTTAGAAGTTTCGCCAAGGAGTAGTGCCACACCAGAACATTTCCTTGTTCATCATTGAAGCTCAATCTTAATTTTGGCAATATGCAAAGGATTCCAATGTCCACCCAAGAAGTCAGAATAGAGAGGTCAGATGCTTTAAGCGTGTGTTATTGAAGTCCCTAGTAACCGCTGGTCATTATTATTTAGTCAGAGCTTTTGTTATGATGAGATTGATAAGAGGCTATTGTGCAATGGGTACAATTTCTTCCTTTTCTTCATGTGATAAAACAGTCTAGTAAAATGCATTTTAAAGTATAAAGAACTTTACACCCCTTCTTTGTTTATGGTTAGGAGCTACCAAGTTGTACATGAGTTTATGTGAGATAATTTAGGCGCTACCAAGTTGTACTTGAGCTTATGTGAGATAATTTAGGCAGTTGTACAGCATTTTGGTTGTTTTTCATAAGGGATTTACTGATATTGATAGCATTAGCTTAATGCTCTCTTACTTGCCTTTGAACTCTTTACATTTAGGGTTAAGAACTCCAGTCAAAAAAAGTATGGAGTTACGAAGTTTGTCCAATCAGTTTTCTTTGTAAAATGCCCTTCTCGTTTCTCATCGGCTCTTCGAGATGGACTGCAACGATGTTAGTGAGATGTACTTCTTTACAACTTTCTGTTTTGGACAGGGATCCTTATTTATGCCTTCGAGTTGTTTAATATTGGTTCATCTGGGGAAGGACTGTTGTATCATTCTGCTATAGGAGTAGTTATTGTTGTATTGATCGGGTTTAGGAGGATTACTGTCTTCTGCTTTGTACCGTGATCTGATGCCACCCTGGTGACTGATGAATGAGCTAACGATAAAACTGACTTCAAGAGATTTATGCGCAGTATTTGTATGGTTATAGAAGGCTGTCGTAGTGTGCAATTTTATATTCTGCATGGCAGAAAATGATCCATAAAATGCTTGGGTTGCTTTGGTGACGATGATAGGATTTTTTGTTTTTGGTTTTTCCTGAATTTTGGATGTTTTATGATTTTTGAATTTTAAATAGTTCATCTTTTTTTCCAAATTTTCTATTTTATGACTTTTTTCTTGAAGTTTAAATTTATATTTATTTTTATGCATTTAAAAATATATTATTATTTTCTAAATTTTTAATTTTTTGGATTTTCTTTTTAATCATATAAGTTTTCTATTTTCCTGATTTTTTTTTTCTGTTTTCTATTTTATCTTTTATTGTCTATTTACATTTTATTTCTTTTTTATCATTTATTTTATTTTATTTTATTTTTTCCCATTGTTTCTCTCCTCACTTTGTGTGCACCCTATTATTGTTACAGAACTGTTCTCCCTCTCTTTTCAAGTTCCAAACCTCCCGAACGCATAATGATGTAGTCCGAGAACCGACTATTTGGATGGATCATTTCGGCCCAATTAGGAGGCCTATTTCAAAGAATAGGGTGAATGATTTATTGGGTCCACAACCCAAATGTGCTTAGTTATTTAGTTGTTTAGGTATATGTGTGTAGTTGCTTGTATTAGGATTATTTATGTTGGGAGCTTGTTGTAGTAATTGCGAATTCTAGGGGTACGTTTGTAATGGAATGTAGTTTTAGGAGTATGTGCGTAATTTCATATGTTTAGAGGCTTTCTTATAAATAGTGTGTGAAAGTCATGTTGTAGGTTGTTGATGAATTTGAATTGAAGTTGAAAGTGAGTTTTCTTCGAGTATCTCCTCTTTGTCAGAAAATGTGTAGTCCCAAGAGGGGGAGGGGTGAATTGGGTATTTAAAAATTTAAACTAATGCTTTAACAATTATAACCACAATTTAAGCACGTGATATAAATGAGTAAATGCAATCAATATTTACAACAAATATGAGCAAATAAAAAAGTGCTTAATTTAAAGAGATTAGAGAAGAGAGAATGAAACCCGTATTTTTACAAGGTTCAGCAATCCTTGCCTATATTCTTGCCTCAAGCAACTCACTTGAGCATTCCACTATGTGCTCCTTCAATAGGTGGAGAAACCTCTCTTTCAGTAGGCGGAGAAGCCTTTACAATCCATCATTCAATAGGTGGAGTTACCTCTTTCCTTCACTAGGCGGAGACGCCTCTCTCCTTCACTAGGCAGTCGCCTCTCTTCTTCAATAGGCGGAGATGCCTCTTTCCTTCAACATACGGAGATGCCTTTACAAAGTGGAATCAATAACAATAGATGTACAAATAATGCTCCAAACTTGAGCGGATAAGTACAATAAATATAGCAAGCTAATACACTCTCAAATGATTATGAATGAAGCTTAACGAGTATCTAGAAGGTGAGCACTTGAAAGATAAATAAAGAATTTGCAAAGTCCTTGAGAAAGATTTTCAACCAAGATAAAAAACTTGGATTTTTAAGATGGATGTATATATCTCTTTTCTCTTCTTCCAAAAACAAGTTAAAGTCCTTGTATTTATAGGCAAGATGGTCTACTAGCCGTTTTATGGTCGTTGAGTTCTAAAAATAATTAATCCTTATGAAAACTAGCCATTTTCTAGCCGTTGCGGCTTTCTGCCATAGGGTTCGGTTGACCGAATTGGGGACTCAATTGCCCAAATTTTTGGAGATTTCAGCCGTGATTTTCCTAAAACACCCCTCAATATTTAGGGCATAACTTTTGTTAGAGAACTCCAAAAGGGGAGATCTTGGTATCTATAGAAAGTTAAGAAAATATCCAACAATTTTCGTGTTGAAGATTTTTGAAGATGCGAAGTTATTGATAGAGAAAATTGCATATCAATGCGGTGGTAGAAAAGAAAGAGGGGATTTGGAGAATCTTGATTTGGGGTTTTTCATTCCAGAAATGATTTTAACACTTTGAAATAATTTTTGCACATTTATAAAATGATTTTTAATAAAATATAGAGTGCTTAGGATCCAACTAAGGTCACCTATGAGCTTATTCACATAATCAATGATAGTGTTCTCACATAGGTCCTATTTGCAAAATACATGAAATAAATTCTTTTAATTCTTCAAGATTGGACTTCATGAGCTCTGTAATCATAACCATAGTCTTCAAGCTTGGTCTTTATAAGCTCCATGTTCATAGCCAAATAACATCGTCTTACATGGTTCATGACTTCCAATTTGCATACGTTATTGTGCTTAATACCTTAATTCTTGTAAACACACTTAGTATTACAATTAGATGTCTTGGTTTGTCATTATCAAAATGGGATGAAACCTAGAAAAGCTAACACTCTCTCCTCCCTTCCCCTTCCTTCTTCTCTTCTAATTTCTCCATGGTTGTTGAACCTTGATGCTGCCCCTGCGTCATTTGGTATCAGAGCCCAACAACGATCTTCATTCTTTCATTTTCGACCACCCATTCTCCCTCACTCTTCTCCTTTTCTCTTCATCTTCTCCATTCTCTTGTTATTTCTTCTCTGTTTTCGATCCCTTGTTCTCTTAAATCTCTAATTTCTAAATTTTGTTGTTGTCTCCTCTACTTTAACAGTATGTGTAGAAACTCGAAGAATTATAGAAATTAAGTAAATAAAAGAAAGGAGAGAAAATGATTTTTCGCAAGGGACTCAGTAAGGTCTCGTTGACAAACGAAGGGCCCTCGTCGACGAGCATCCTTCTTAGGCTCGTCGACGTGGACTAGTGTCTCATTGACGAGAACTTACAGAAAGGGGTTTAGTAGAGCCTGAATTTTATCGACGAGGGTTATGAGTTCGTCGACGAACTCCCTTCATGGACTCGTCAACGAATCCGCACCTTATAAATATGCTGAACTTTGGGTTTCAGCGAGAATTTGTCCATTGCTCTTCTTAACTTTCTTCAGCTTCCTAAAAAAATACCTAAATACATAGAATGAGAAGGGAACCCCCAATATTAATGTGAATACATAGATAAATCCATAGAAAAACTACATATGTTGGTACTTATGTATGAATGTATTGATCTACCCAGTATACGTATATCCTATCCTTCAAATGTATCAATCAGGATTCTTCTGATAAAGTAGCACATGTAATTACAAAACAGCAATGCCATTCAAAAATTTGTACTCCTTGCTCTCAGAATGAAGGGTCAATCTAACCAACAATCACATTCCTTCGTAGACAACATATTGGCTTATGAATCAAAACAACATGGAATGCAAAATCAAAAGAAATAAATTTATAATGCAAATTTGACAAAGTGGAAGTTTAATAAAACCAATAAATAAAATGAGAGTTATGAGCACACGGAGAAAAACCTACAATGGACAACCAATCACGGACTCCTGCAAACATGACCACTACAACAAATATTAGTGCACATGTGAAACATAACAAGATCTAAACCAACAACTGCAGATATATGTAATAAAGAACAAATTATCTAAAAAAATTGTAGCTGCCCAACCACTTCCAAAAGGCTTTTTTTTGAGTATAGAAGCTCATTATCATACTGAAATTTCAATTAAGAAAAAAACAGGGGGAGTAGAGAAGCATAAGCTGTAAAGGAAGGAACATACAGAGTGTTTGTGGGAATGACCCCCACAGCTCCCTCTTTCAAAAGTTCAACAACTGGATCCAGTTTCCAACTGTCTGCTCCTGATTGGTCAGCTTCAATGTAAAGCAAGCCATCCTCCTAATATTATTACCTCAACCACAGTAAGCAAAGTGAACCATCGTGACACCTAACATGGCAGCTAAATAAATAATCTAGTATGAAAACCTTTGCATTTGTTTGGTATCATTTATGAATTTTTTTACCCTCTCCACTGTCTCCACTGCCTCCCTCACTGGCCCCTGCGCACCACTGCCGCTGCCGCCATTAACACACCCTTAAAAGGAAAAAAAATCCGAAATATCTAAAGATCAATGCAAATTTTTTTTTTTTTTCAAAAAAACATTATCGATTTTCGAAACGTGTTGAGGGATCTGCGAACCAGTGAATTCAAAACTCTAAGCACGACTTGATAATTTCGCTACAGCCACACGACTCGATCCGCGTCCGAGTCCCGCTGAGTCAGCTCGTTCAGAAACCTCAGCAAACATACGAATCTAACATATCCGAATTCACAATGAAGTAAAGAGGAAATTTGAAAAAAAAATTATGAAGAAGAAACCCTAAAAATAGTCATATCTGATGAAATCTTATCCTTAGAAATATTAACTTCGGAAAACATCTTCACAACTGGTAATCGACGGATCTATCTGATTCAAGAACTCATGAACTTCGTGACGACCTTCGTACCCTCGGACACCGCATGCTTAGCCTATAACGATCCAAAGAATAATGGTATTTAAATAATAAAGAGGGAGATAAATGGAAACAGTAACAGAAGGAGGTAGTCAATGACATCGCACTTTGGGAAAATACCCCATAAATTTATCAGAGCCTCGTTGACGAATATAGGGGATTCGTTGACGAGAGTACAACAGGACCTCGTCGACGAGGGTGAGATTCGTTGACGAGAAAATACCGAGTGAAGAATTTGGGCTACTCTGAATTTCGTTGACGAAGGGTAAGATTCGTTGACGAAATTACTTAAGGACTCGTCGACGAGGTGATGTGTCTCGTCGACAAATCCAATCCTATAAATAGTGAAAACTCGGATTTTTATCACATTTCAGAGCAAAATACTTCCCCCTTTCTCTCTCCTACGACCTCTCCCTCTTCTCTCTTCGATTCTAGTCCCGTCAGTCACCGGATCGACGATCTGAGGCCACCACGACGCTCCTGGCAAAGTTCTCTGTAAGTCTGCCAAAGTAAATCGTTGGTGAAACGTAGTTGGAATTCATCCCAAATTCAGGGTAAAGTCTTTTATTCAGTTTTTGGTCTGTTGACAGTTATAGAAAATGATGTAAGCCAAGAAATATTGATAATTTGTTCTGAGATTTATGATTTTCGGGGTGTTGAGTGGAGAACCCTACAGGTGTTGGACCCGTTATAGTAAGGGGTTTTTAGCAGGAAACAGGTAAGGGAAATATGTTATGCTAGGTAGTTCAAAAATGATTCCAGTATGAAATATATATTTTTACTAGGTTATTTTCACAGCAAGACTTTATACAGTTTATTAATTATGAATATTATGTATAAAATTACTATGTGGCTTGAGAATATGAGTATAGTAAAGAAACATGTTTTACAGTATTTTTAGGTTATGATTTACAGAATATACAGCTAGTGGTTATGTTTTATAATAATTACAGTACCATGATTATACAGTTTATAGTACCATGATTATATAGTTTTCAGTACCATGACTTACAGATTACAGTTCAATTCAGAGATACAAATGATACAGTTACAGTTTATTTCATTGTCATGGTTTATACAGTTACTATAGAATCATGGTAAACAGGTAGTTGTCTATAGAAATCTATTATATAGTATCAGATCCTATTGGACCATACAGTTACAGAGCATGGTACCGTAACTATATACAATTTATAGAGTGCAACCACCTATTCAGATAATACATGGTAGTAGGTCGATCGTATAGTGCCCTAGACATGAACAGACTCCCCATCAAATATGGGTTGAGGAGGGCAGATCAGACCGAGGGAGTATAGTGGTTTACCCTGGTCGGCCAGCCAGGGTAGATCCCGCCTACGGTCCACACAACCTTGTCATGAGGGATTAAATCATAACACACAGTTATTCATAGGGAAGATTTCAGTTATTATTATGTATATACAGATTTCCAGAGACAGAGAATATATTTATGTACATTAGAAGTATTTTAAATAGTAATCTAAAGTACTGATATGTTAAGCAACATGGGAATGGTGATGATTTCTATAACTTGTACTGCTTTTATAGATCCAGTTATACATGATTTTATAGAAACAGATTTTCATAATTTTATAACTCATTTTCCACACACTAGTAATAGCATATTTCGTTTTACTGAGCGTTGGCTCATCCCAGTGTTGAATAATTTTTCAGGTGATCCAAGTAGGCGAACAGACCAGGCTCGCAGATAGAGGGGCTTCAGTATTGTCTTGATAGTGAAGTGAGTATTGTGGGAGTATTTTGGTATAACCTTAGCCAGTTGAGGGTGTTTTGGGAAAACATAAATATATGTATATTTTGAGGATACATTTTAGCACTCTGGTATTGTATATAATTATATATGGATATGTTTATTTGATTTTCACTTCTTATTCCTTAGGTTAACGATTAGGTTTACCCCAGTATGGTATCAGAGCATGTTAAATGTCATATATAAAAAAAAAACATGGAAATTAAGCAGGTCCTTAAATAGCCAACTCGCCAGGTAGAACAAGCCTGACAGCCGTCTGGATCTCGCGAGACGTGATGGTGGGCTTCTTGTTGTAGCGAGTGAGCCGTGAGGCCTCCTGAGCGAACTTCTCGAAGATTTCATTGATGAAGCTGTTCATGATACCCATGGCCACCGGGGATGGCTGGAGAAGCTGTGGGCGGCGGGCGGTGACGGGCAACGCGACGAGGCGGCGATGGGAGGCAACAGGGCGACGCGGTGACGGGTGGAGGCGTTGTGGGCTGCAGCTCGAGACTCAGTGGCGGGAGGACGACGCTACGTGCAGAGAGGAGGAGGGAGTAGCAGGAGGGAGAAGGAGGGAGGAGCAGGAGGGAAGAGGAAGGAGGAGCAGGTCAAGAGGAAGAGGGAGGAGATGGCAGGAGCACGGCCCGGGTAGGAGAAAGGAGGGAATTTAGGAAAAGTCTAGGAAAATATGTCGGGATAAGGAATTTAAGGTTTTGAACATTAGTGACGATTTCAAAACCGTCACTAATACTCTCAAATGAATTTATTTATTTATTTTTAAATAAAAGAAGTATTAGTGACGGTTCTCAAATCCGTCACTATTAAGAGGCTAATAGTGACGAATCTTCAAATTCATCACTAATACTTTGAAATAATTTTTTTTTAAAAATAAAAGAATATTAGTGACGGTTCCCAAATTCGTCATTAATAAGGGGCTAATAGTGACGAATTTTCAAATTCGTCACTAATACTCTAAAATAATTTTCTTTTAATTTTTTTAAAATAAAAGAAGTATTAGTGACGGTTCTTAAATCCGTCACTAATAAGGGGCTAATAGTGACGAATCTTCAAATTCGTCACTAATATTCCAAAATAAATTTTTTATTTTTATTTTAAATAAAAGAAGCATTAGTGACGGTTCCCAAATTCGTACTAATAAGTGGCTAATAGTGACGAATCTTAAAATTCGTCACTAATATTCTGAAATAATATTTTTTATTTTTTTAAATAAAAAATATATTAGTGTCGGTTCCCAAATCTGTCACTAATAAGAGGCTAATAGTGACGAATCTTTAAATTCATCACTAATACTCTGAAATAATTTTTTTTTTAAAATAAAAGAAGTATTAGTGATGGTTCCCAAATCCACCACTAATAAGGGGCTAATAGTGATGAATCTTAAAATTCGTCACTAATAGTCTGAAATAAATTTTTTTTTAAAAAAGAAGTATTAGTAACGGTTTTCAAATCTGTCACTGATAAGAAACTAATAGTGATGAATGTTCAAATTCGTCACTAATACTCAAAAATAAAATTTTTTATTTTTATTTTAAATAAAAAAGTATTAGTAACGGTTCCCAAATCCATCACTAATAAGAGGCTAATAGTGACGAATCTTAAAATCCGTCACTAATACTCTAAAATATATATATATTTTAAATAAAAGAAGTATTAGTAACGGTTTTCAAATCCGTCACTAATAAGAGGCCAATAGTGATGAATCTTCAAATTCGTCACTAATACTCTGAAATAAAATTTTTTATTTTTATTTTAAATAAAAAAGTATTAATAACGGTTCCCAAATCTGTCACTAATAAGGGGCTAATAGTGACGAATCTTAAAATTCGTCACTAATATTCTGAAATAATTTTTTTTTTATTTTTTTAAATAAAAAATGTATTAGTGACGGTTCCCAAATTCGTCACTAATAAGAGGCTAATAGTAATGAATCTTTAAATTCGTCACTAATACTCTAAAATAAATTTTTTTTTTATTTTTTTTAAATAAAAGAAGTATTAGTGACGGTTCCCAAATCCGTCACTAATAAGGGGTTAATAGTGACGAATCTTAAAATTTGTCACTAATACTTTGAAATAATTTTTTTTAAATAAAAGAAGTATTAATGACAGTTCCCAAATCCGTTACTAATAAGGGGCTAATAGTGACGAATCTTCAAATTCGTCACTAATACTCTGAAATAATTTTTTTTTTTATTTTTTTAAATAAAAAAGTATTAGTGACGGTTCCCAAATCCGTCATTAATAAGAGACTAATAGTGACGAATCTTTAAATTCGTCACTAATACTCTAAAATAATTTTTTATTTATTTTAAAATAGTAGTAGTGACGGTTATTTAATCGTTACTAATAAGCTTCTTTTAGTGACGGATTTAATTCGTCGCTAATACTGTAGAAATTGTCTCTAGTATTTTTCCGAGATAATTTCTGTACAAAAAATGTTTTCCCACGATATTTTTCAAATTTTAGTGATAAAACTATTGGTGACGGTTTCAAATTCGTCACTAATAGTGTCGTATTAGTGACGGTTGTTAAAACCGTCACTAATACCCTCTTTTAGTGACGAAATTGAATCCGTTACTAATAGTTTCGTCACTAAAAACCAAGTTTTTTGTAGTGTACCCAGGAAAGCAAACGTGGTAGCTAATGCGTTGAGCACGAAGTCTGCGAGACCAGTGTTAGCAGCTATAGGGATCCCGTATCCGATTATGATGGATTTGGAGAGACTCCGCATAGAGTTGGTAGAGATTGATCCTCCAGTATGTATCGCCAGTTTAGTGGTACAGCCTACGAGAAGTTGATTTTAAAATTATGGGGACTCACCTAATAATGGAGATTAATTTTGTAACTAATCATAAAAATTAGTTAAATTCAAAAGGACTTTATCTAACAATCCATTTTTTTTTAGGGGACTCACGGTCTTAAATTTGAAAAAAGGGTTTTGTTCAGGACGCAAAGTTAGGTCTTTATTATACTGGGTTTTCTTGGGACGATCTGATTAAAATTGAGGTGTCAACATTAGTAATTTTTCATTCATTTTCAACTCTATTAATTTGTTAGTCAAATACATTGTTTCTTGCATTCCTTCCATACTTGGCTTTCTTGGTCATTGTTTTTGCATTCCTACGGTAATTGGCTCTTGGATCAACTATGGTTTTTGCATAAGTGGATTGTATTTAATGGTCACTTCCTCATTGATTCTATTCATTGCACTTAACATGGAGAGAATATGCCAAGTGCATTAGTGGCATGGGCCATAATGTCATTAGTAAAAGTCTCAAAGAGAAAGTAATAAATGACGAGAATATGACTCTACGTTTCCATACTCTATATAAACCATTTCGTTATATTGTTCTTTCTCATTCTTTAATCATTTGAGGCGTTGTTTCTGTGCTGTAATGGATCTTTCACTTGCACATAAATAACAATTTTTTTAGTGTTTTGGTTTTTATGAGAATTTAGAAAACTTTCATTTTGTTTTGCATATTCATTTTTTTTTTTCACATATTGTTGCACCAATTGATATATTTGATATAATTTCTTTGTATATTATAGGTAACATCAATGGATTTAAAAGCTTCCTCTCCAGTCTTTCTAGTCTTACTTCTGTGGCTTTTCCTTCTGAAAAATAATGAGGTTCAAGGTGATAGGCGTTTATCTAGAGAAGAACATTTAGAATTGAACAAGCGACTAAAGCGTGTAAACAAGCCAGCAGTGAAGACAATACGAGTGAAACATCTTATCTCTTATACTTTAAATTTCTTGCACATGTTTTACACATTTTATAGTGAAAATTTAACACGGACTCTAAGGGTTTCGGCACATTGTCAAACTATGTAAATTCACATTCTTCTTCTCCCTTTGATTTTTTGTTGTTGCCTGCATAGTCTTATGGCATAATTTCACAACAATAATTTTTTTTGTATTGTTAGTGCAAGAGTGATTATGCAAAACCAAGAGGCTCTTGGCTTTATGTAATTAATCATATAGATATATAGATATGAAATATTAAGAGCTTGGATAAAATGTTATCACATGGCATTTTCAAGTTATTATTGTTTAAAACCTTACAGAATTAAATGTTAAAAGATGTTCTATATAGTTGTCAAATGTCTATTTGATTTTCTTTAATCAATTGAAATTCCAGAAAAATTTGGACCGCAGAAAGTAAAGTAGTTCATCTCTCGTTTCGCAATACTTCCACCTGTATTCTTAGGAATTTGATTCTTCTTTTAACGATTTAAACATCTAAATTCTAAATTTTAAAATGTAGGAAACCAAGTTAAGGTAAAGATGCATGTACAGAAATTTCAGAACTCTTCCTACTGCCTTCTATTTATTTTTTTTTTAATCTAGAAATTATTTGGGAAGAAAAATGCATACTTCCACTCACGTATGTACACACCCTATTACAGGACAACACTTGTAATTTTGTGCCACTAAAATTTCTTCTTGAAAATAATATTTCCATGATTACTTTTTTACTTGTAAATTTGTACCACTAAAATTTCTTCTTGAAAATAACATTTCCTTGATTATATTTTTAAAAAAAAATATTACAAAAATAAGTTTTATTTATTTTCCTATATTTAAAAGTCATTTTAGACCCCTTCTATATGCATGGTAATCATTTCCTTTGTTAGACGAGCTTTTGACTTTAATTTAACCTATAAGATGCATTAAGATGAAAGACGAAAGGTAAACTTCTAACTTAACGATAAGATATTAGAGTCAAACTTTAAGGTCACAAAATCAAACCTTTTTTTTTTTTTGTTAAAGCATGTCCTCTTTACATCTATTATGCCCTTTTCAAGACTAATGACAAAAAAGTTTTGTGCTTTGAGTTTTGTACATAAGATAGATTGTAATTGATTTGTAAAAAAGTATTTTTTTATCATTGACAGACGGAATATGGTGATATTTATGATTGTATTGATTTCTATAAACAACCAGCATTTGATCACCCCTTATTGAAGAACCACAATTACCATCCTCAGGTTCGTATTGCTTAATATTTTTCTTGTCGAAATCTCCAGCTCATATCTTTGTTGCAAATTCAATTAAAGTTTTTGATGCTTTTCATTATGTTTTGTGTAGATGATGCCTGATTTTGCTCCTGGGAGTAGGAAACATAGATATGTATCAACTCGTAATGAACAACCTTATCTAGCCATCAAAGGAGAAGGATGTGCCGTTGGGACAGTTCCTATTAGGAGAGTTACTAAGGTTGATCTCATTAGAGAGAGACTCATGTTAGAAAGCTTTCCTTCACAAAATCGAAGCCTCACTCAATACATACCCGGAACTCATGTAAGTCCTATATGTTACATGAATTTATTTCTTGTAATAGAAATCATTTTCCACTTGAAGACTTGTAACATAACAAGCGTCTCATTAATTCTTTGCCTAGAATATTTCTAGTTGTTGAGGGTGGGGGTGGGGGGGATTTGTGTTAAAATTATCGTAATTTCTTCCCCAACTATATGAGAACCAAAAAAGTATATACTATATTTACCTCACCTCATTCAAACTATCCGTTCATGTTTAGAATTTTTGGGTGCCTCTTTGGGTGTCTTAAATTACATAAATGCATAATATCAATAAGAAAAAAAGAGCAAGGTGATGAATTTCAAATGATTAAAAGTTTGTATTTGTGATATGCTTATTCGACTAATAGAAGAAGACATTGTATTCAACAGTATGCTGTCGTTCGGACGAAAAGAATACCAAATAAAAGTTACAATGGGGCAGGATTTATTGTCACTGTTTTCAATCCAGACGTTGATGTAAACCAATATAGCTCAGGTCAAATAAAGATTCAAAATGGTCGTGACATTATATCAGCGGGTTGGACAGTAAGTTTGTTTGTGGCTTTTGAAATTCTTATACCCACTCAAGTTAATTAGTCGCTTATTTAGTGTTTTATACAAATGTTTATTTGCTTTCTAGGTGAATCCATCAGCATTTGGTGACTCTAGAACTCGGGCATTTTTCTATTTCCAGGTAAGCATCCTTGCTGCTAGCTTTATGTGCACAATACACTTTTGGTTGATGAGTTAAATGACTTGCTAAATTTTCAACTATTTCACTTATCAACAGGCTAGTGGTAGATCAGGTTGTTTCAATACGCGGTGCAGTGGCTTTGTTATTACTAATAACACTATACATCTTGATAGAGTCCTGCAACCTTCCATAATTAATAAAGAATATTATTCAACGGAGCTCAAGATACACAGGGTAAGTCCATCTATATACATGTATGTATGTATATAAAAGAGTTGACTGATCCCGTCTTCTCCACTCTCCTAACTTATATGTGTCTGTGTGTAAAAGATCTAACTCTTGTATGTTCATAAATGTCGTATAGAATGCTGCCGGAGACTGGTGGCTTCTAGTTGGGGCAGACCATATACCAGTTGGGTTTTATCCAGCAAAACTCTTCACTCAGCTATCAGAGAAAGCTAATTATATTGAATGGGGAGGAGAGGTTCATGGTCCAACAGACTTGCCCAGCCCTCCGATGGGAAGTTCTCGACTGTTGTCCGAAATCGGCAGGTTCGATGCACTCTGTAAGGAAGTCACGGTGTTTAATGAGCTTCGACAAGAAGTGGATCCCGGGGACGACATAGAAACCTATTGTGACACTGCTGCTAGATACTATGGCGTTGCAGACATAGGAAACATGGGGAGTGGGCTTGGACGCTGTGTGTACTTTGGGGGCCAGGGTGGGATGCTTGGAAATTAACATTCCTCAAATAGCTAGCAGTGATGGAGCAGATGCAGCCACCTGAGTTGTCCTCATTTCAAAGGAAAGAATTAATAAAATTCTAGTTTCTCCATGTATTCTACCATAGAGATATTATGTTTCTGTCTAGTGCATGCACATATATATATATATATATACACACAAACATAGTGGAGATTCCGTGCTATGCACCGATATTGAATAATTTAAAATTTGTGATCATTCAATACATTACTTAATTTTAAGACTTTGATAGTAAAAAGAAAAAGAAAAATTTAAATGGACATAATATAAAGTGAGTAAAAATTACAAAATTTAATTTCAATAATAGTTTTGTGAAACTCAACCCCAAAATTTATCTATTGTCTAAGGATTTAGCAATACACAGATGACTTATGTTATTATTATTTTTTCAATATATATATATATATATATATATTCAAAAATATCCAATAAAATAGAAAACCTAAAAATTCTTTCAAATAAAGTTTTAACTCATAATTTAAGAAATTTTAAAAAAATTATGTTTAAAGAAAGTTCATTGTTACCTTTTATTTTTTAAACTTATTGAATTTTCAAATTATTTAGTTTTTAAAATTGACTTGATTTCCCATCAAATTTAGCACTATATAGTCGAATTATACTATTTTTAGAAGAAAACAAAGACACATGTAATAATAAGTAGTCAAATATAATAGAAAAATAAAAATATCAGCAAAAAATATTTAATTTTTTTTATAAAAAATCAAAGAATTCTCTTATTTAAGAAAGATCATAACTACTTTAATTTTTCAAATTAACTCAAACCTTGAAATCATTCAATTTTTAAAATTGACTTAATTGTCCATCAAAATTTTAGCACCATACATGTGGAATTATATTATTATTATTATTATTATTATTATTATTATTATTAGTCAAAATAATCATAGACAAAAAGTCAGAAAAATAAAATTTAATTAGAAATTTCAAAAATCTATAGTAGTACATAGAAATCATTCAATATAATCGCACTACATGGTTTGAATTATAGCACTATCATTACTACATAGTTTGAATTATAGCACTATCATTTAAAAAACAACACACACACACATACAAAAGTAAATAAAAATATTCAATGGAGTAACTTAAAATCTAGCCAATACAATTTAAATTCAAAATTTGAAAATTCAAAATATTCTGGTTTGTATAAATTTAGCTTTTGAATTTAACTTGTTTTTTCTTTGGTGAAATGTCAGTATATTATTTAACGTTTAATAATAGTTTTTGAATTTAACTTGATTCATATGGACTAACTTTCACAATTGACTTGATTCTTGATCGAATTTTATTTGTCCTACATAGTTAGAATTATATTATTATTTTTTTAAAAATGCATGTAAATATTAACCAAGATAATTCAAAAAATTAAAAAAATTCTTCCAATAAAAATTTAATTTAAAATTTATGTTTAGCTAAGAAATTTAATTTTGGATTTCTTCATTATTCCTTCATGTTATTACTATCATTCTTTTTTTTTTTTTTCTGAATATTAGATGTTTTTTTTCTTTTTCTATATATTATCATACTAAATTCAAAGATTGTATGTATTTTTTAAATATTTCAAGGCATATAAAATTGTTGAGAATTCTACTTGTGAGTTTGTCCCATATTGAAAAATTTGAGTGAATGATGGGTGCATATATGCATGGTTGGGCCAAAGACCGAATATGCTTAAGTTTTAAGGTCAAGTTGGTGTTCATTCATGTGAATCAAACCCACCGTGGACTTCTCCGATCCTGGCAAGTGGTATCAGAGCCGACGGTTTGTAACTTTGGGTGAGCGACATCATAAAAGTAGAGACATGAAGCTAATTCTCCTAACGTGCTAATAGTTGGAAGACCAAGTGTATGGCCGAGGCCAATAAGGATTATCTAGACTTGGGATGGAGCCGAATAGGGTTAAAACGAAAGAGGTTGGATTGGTTCGGCTGCACGTGGAATGCAATCCGAAACACATAAGATGTCAGTGGTAAGAGCCTCTTGAGCAACTGTTGGGAAATTGGGCAATTCATACCTGAGGGGGAAATTGTTGAAAATTCTACTTTTGAGTTTGTCTCATATTGAAAAATTTATGTGGATAATGTGTGCTTATATATATGGTTAAATCCAAAACCTAATAATTGAGATGCATCACTTGTAGGTGTCCCATACTTATTGGCACTTGGGTCATTGCTGACATTGAGATGTTGCTAGTCTTGTTAACTTGTTAAATTTGATAAAGCTTCTTGAGGAAAAAACATAACGTAGCCAACTCAATAAATAAGTGAAAATAGTATAACAATAAAGTAAAATACATTGAGAAATTTTAACAAACACATTGCCTGCGAAATTCATTGCCCACGAAAGCAGTCATAATAAATAAATATAATAAAAACTCAACTAACCATACCTGTCGCTGAAGAAGCTTGGGCATTAGGATGACTTTGAGAGAGAGAGAGAGAGAGAGAGAGAGAGAGCTTTCGCATTTCATGCTCATCCATTGACTGCTCTGTCGTTTAAAACATTTCCAACCATCACATCATCTCTCTCTCATGAGTGGTAGCATGGTTGTCCGATTTTTTTTTCGGATTATCTTTTAAAATATATATATATATATATTAAATAATACCTCTTTCTGGAAAATATTTCTCAGAATGACTCTGACGTAATCTCGCTACTTGGAGTAGCAAGATTTGTCACGTGTTGACATTAAACAAATCTCACTACTTGGAGTAGGGAGATTTTGCTGCCACGCGTCTCTGCGAGAACTTAGCCTGGCGTTTAAATCTCGCTACTTGGAGTAGCGAGATTTGCTTAATTTACAATTTGTAATTTAGTTAAAAATGTAATATATAACAGTCATACACTATAAATATATAGTAATTATATTTAATTAAATAGGAAAATCTTTATATATTATATTATTGAGTAGGAAATATTTAAATGTTAACATGTTCCATTTATTGCCGCTATCTCTGCACAAAGAGAGTCGATGATCCATCAATTTATCATACGGTTTTTTTGATCGAAAAGTAAATATATTGATCAAAATGAGTATTTACATGGAACATTGGGCAGATATAGGGGGGAGCTAGAATGGTCGAGGTCCCATTCCTCAAAAAGTTGAAGCACTGCATCCAGGTGGTTGGCACATCTTGACATAATCTGGTTCTTAATTCCAATGAGCTTTTTGTATAGTGGGGATTCATCATTTTTTATCCTGGCCTCCCATAGACTTGAACCTTTCAGGTAGATTTGATTGACACATTTGGACCAGAGAGAGTCTTTTTTAGAGTGGATATTCCAGAGTGTTTTTGTGAGCAAGGAAAGATTCCAGGCTTTCAGATCCAGCACACCTAGACCATCTATCATTTCACAGTCTCTCTCCTTTCATTTAGTAGTAGTTGCAAGTCACCATCCAAGGGATTCTCGTGCAGTTTCTGTTGTGAGCTCGATCACATCATTCCTAGCCTTCTCTGCTCTAGCCGAAATGTGGGAGAAATGGGATGCATTAAGAGCCTTTAGAGGTTTTTTTAGCCCTGAAGTCTCCTCACCAATTTGAATTGCTCAAAGCCTTGGACCTGCGCATCCCAACCTTATTTGATAATGTCTAGAAAATTATGGTTTAGAGTCCACATGTTGAAAATTTTTAAAGATTGTCTTCCCAGACACCCCTCTTCAAACAGGGAAATGAGGCACACTAAGTGATCAAAGAGAATCCCAGGGAAAAGGAATTCAACCTTAGCCCTCAGATCCTCCAGAATTCATCTTTGATTAGCAACCACCCTATCCAGTTTGCTCCAAACCGTACCATTTGTCCAAGTAAGGAAACACCCTAATGATCTTAGATAAGATAGAATAGAGTTAAAGAAGCAATCACCCATATCTCTAGTATCATAATCAGAGACAGGCCAACCATTCTCCTTCTCAGCAACTGAAAGGACACAGTTGAAATCCCCCAGTAGAAGCCAATAGCTTATAATTACTAAATTTATAACTTGCCTAGGATTGAAATCATGTGATCTGTGACATTTATTTTGAATTTTGACCGTCACCTTCAAATCTTAACATTTTCTTCATTACCCCTCTAATGACTACTACAATTATACTTATCGAGTCTTCTGTTCATTTCAAAACTTATTGTTCTTGATGTTGGGAATTAACATGAAATTCCCCAAGTGCCAGCGAGGAAGAAAGTATCAAGGGCTGCAGCACACAAAAAGTCGTTAATTGTTACAGAGATATCTGATGGGGAAGATGAAAACGATGATTTCAGCGATGAAGATTTTAAGGTGGAGGTGGAAGTGGGAAAGAATGGGGGTAGAAGAAAACAAGCAGTAACAAATGCCAAATCGGCAGTGGCAGCAACATGAAAGAAGAGAGGACAAAATAATAAGCAGTAGCCTCAACTAGTAGGGTAGAAGCTACTAACGGACATTTTGAAGCCTGCAGAGAATCCAGGGATTTCACTAGAGAAGAAGAGTATTTTAGTGTTCGGCAGGGTAAGTGGTAATGAAGAGAAGGCAGCGAGTAGTTGAGAGAAGCTGAATTCTGATTTTGCTTCTCCTTCAGACGACAATCCCCCCTTGGATTGTCTTTACATTTCCGACTGTTAAAACCCTTTCACCAAATGAATCGTACAAAATTTAGAGATTTGTAAATTATTTCCTTCTTCTATGTTATTAACATGTTCTAGCATATATAGTTGGAACAACATTGTCCTGGATTTAATGTTTTTTAACTTTGATTTCTTCATCATATATGCCTCCATTTTCGATAGGAGTTGATAGAACTTCCTCCTTTACAGATCGCAGGTTATTATTTCCATTTGGCTCATGTTTAACTTTCTACATTTTGGATTGTCATTACATTTATGATTTTATGATTGGTTCTATTGTGCCTTTACTTGGCAATTGGTTTGTGCATTCAACGATTTCAAAGTATTCCAATGTTTGCCCTCGTTTGGTTCAAATTCCATTATCGAGAATAAAGATTTTTCATTGAAGCTATTCATTCATATCTAGATTCGCAACTTGGTAATAATTACCAAGAATTATGAAGTGACAAAAAATATTAAATTATATTTAAAAAAATAAGACATACCCTCCTTTCCATATCAATCTTATTATCAAGAAAAGATTAATGCTCCATGCCAAAGAATCTATTAGCAATATTTTTGTGATCAAAACATTAAAATTCTTATGTTCATGAAAATTTTGTATCTTGAGTAACACAATTCTCAAGCATCCGAAAGTGGAAGGCGACAATGATGCCACAAACCAAATGTTGTAGAAATACAAATGGCTCGGCATGCACTTTTTAGGATTTTATTTTTTTTGGGTAGTTCTAAAGATAAATCATCATATCATACACCTCTTTTACACATTTCCACCTTATTCAAGTTGAATTGCACCTAATTGAATTCTTTGCTTTTTCCTCAGGGCCCGTTTGGTGTTACTTTCAATACTGTGAAAATAAAAGTAGAAATAAAACCTAAAAAGCATAAATAGAGAGACTAAGTTATATTTCACAACGTTACATTTACGATATTTGTATACATTCAACTCATCAAAACACTATACTAATTTCGGCAGAGTCCTGTTTACAAATTGAGCATATCCATCGACGCACCTGTGAAAAGAAAACATTCTTCAAATACAATTGATACCAGTATGTTCACAATGTTACATTTATAAGATTCGTATACATTCAACCTATCAAATTACTAATACTAATTTCGGCAGAGTCCTATTTACAAATTGAGCATATCCATCCACGCACCTATGTAAAGAAAACATTCTTCAAATACAATTGATACCAGTATGTTCACAACGTTACATTTACGAGATTCGTATACATTCAACCTATCAAATTACTAATACTAATTTCGACAGAGTCCTGTTTACAAATTGAGCATATCTATCCACGCACTTGTGCAAAGAAAACATTCTTTAAATACAATTGATACCAGTATGTTCATAACGTTACATTTACGAGATTCGTATACATTCAACCTATCAAAACACTATACTAATTTCGGCAGAGTCCTGTTTACTAATTGAGCATATCCACCCACGCACCTGTGCAAAGAAAACATTCTTCAAGTTTAATGGAACCAGTATGTTCACAACGTTACATTCACAAGATTCGTATACATTCAACATATCAAATTACTATACTAAATGATACCTACTTGGCACTTTACCTAGGGGTGCTTTATAGATTCAAAATTAAGAACAATTACATTATGTACAAATGATATATTCTAAACAAATACATTATGTACAAATGATATATTCTAAACAAATACATGCTGTACAAATGAAGTAATGAATAAATACATTATGCACAAATGAAGTAATAAATAAATACATTATGCACAAATGAAGTAATGAATAAATACATTATGTACAAATGAAGTTGTAAACATATATCTGATGTATAAATGAAAGAATGAAGTAATTAACAAATACATATATCACCTACAAGGTGCCGCATGGAGGTCGTCTCCGGTGTCGGGGTGGCTGCCGTCTGCATCTGCCCTCACCTGGCTGCTCGTTCGCGTCTGGCGTCTGGTCACGTTGAGGGGCAGCATATCTGTCGTCTCCACCCATAGGTATTGGATAATCTATCTCTAGGTGAAGCGGACGGGGAGCTATGTCGTATGTAGTCTTTGGACGAGTCCGAGGTGGCATCCCGGGTGCGTCCACCTCCTCCTCATCGAGAGGGTCGTCTAGTAAGTACGACATCGACGGGGTCGCGGCAGAGTCAAATCGATAATCCGCCGGTCGACTGGAGGGTCCCGCAATATCAGCAGCTATCGATGGGGCATACAGTGCGGACGGCCCAAATACGTACTTGTCATGTACAATGGGCGGTGAGAAGGCCGGACTCGATGGACGGTTGGAGGTAGCTACTCGACCACCTCGTACTGGAGCTGCTCGACCACCTCGTGGTTCCAGGGGCCGGCATGGAGTAGGGATCCGTCGTCCTTCCTCATAGACAATGTCCAAACCAGCTCTCGCTAAATCACTCACAGCGGGGTCTGATGATAGCAAGTCGACCTGGTGTAATACGTTAGCCTGCAGCATACGAAAATAGTGGTTACTACATTAAATTGCTAATGTAAACGGTAACAAATTAGATATACATTTGAGTAAGCGTACGAGGCTCATGTAGACTGGCGCCTCCCTCCGATTATCAAAGGCTTTGGATGAAATAAAATTAATTTAAAAATTTATGCACCAAACATTGAAAATATAACTTACCCCATCTCGAGTTTATATAGCTCTTGGTTTGAAGCCCGCAACGGTCACCTGCGCTCTGGAGTCTCCTTCAACAGTAACCTGCGCTCGGCTCTGCAAAGGTACTGACTGTCTATTGGCACAAGGAAGGAGGAAGAATGGGCGAGGTTAGTTTGAAGCAAATCTTGCTATTTGGAGTAGCGAGATTTACCTCGCGTCAAACAGCGATTGGTAGAGCATTAAGTATCCGAATAAAATTTCGCTACTCCAAGTAGCAAGATTTGCCACGCGTCGGCACGAGCCCTTCAGTCAAAAGTAAATCTCGCTACTCCAAGTAGCGAGATTATGTCAGAGTCATTCTGGGAAATATTTCCCAGAAAGAGATATTATTTAATATATATTTAAAAAAAAAAAGATAATCCGGGAAAAAACTCATGGTTGTCCACCTCTGCCAATGTAAGCAAAGTTCCCCAACAAGCCTCCTAGTCCAAGATATTCCAAGACGAATAATTAAGATTTTATGAGAGAGAGAGAGGGAGAAAGAGAGAGAGAGAGAGAGAGAGAGAGAGAGAGAGAGAGAGAGAGAGAGAGAGAGATAGAGATAGAGAGAGAGAGAGAGTTGATTTGCTTGCCAATTTTAAAAATTTAGTTAACCAATTAAAATTTAGTTAAATTTTAGAAAGTTAAAAATTTTCAAAATTTATAATATGAAAATCTTAGAAGGAGGAGGGACGCGACTACCCCCCGTTTTTTTTTTAGTTAATATTAGTTTGGGAGATTTTTTGAAAGGAATGAGAGAGAGAGAATAAATTTATGTTGTGTAGAGTGGTAGTATATCAATGCGCAGCGGAAAAACACAAATTTAATCTGAAATAAGTAATGCAGCAACCAACAATGAATGGATACGAAAATAATAAATGACAGAGAATAAAATAAAGTAACAAGAACATACAACACAAGAAATAATATTAATTAGTATTTAGCAATGTGTCTACGTCCACGGGAGCAAGCTACTGATTTTTACTATCAAATCGTCAAAAACTTACATCAAGGGTTACAAATACAGTTTACATATCAACCCTATGCGTACAGAAGACTTAAAATGCATCTAAAACACTTATGTAGCAAATCTTGGAGGAGATCCTCTAAATCATGCAATATATGGATCTCTCGATTCAAAATTCATGATCTACGTTGAATGAAACCGTTGATAGTTTCAGCAAACCGTCGTCGATTTAATACCGAGAGTTATTCCCCTACAAACTGAAACCATCGATGGTTATCTCTCGAGACCAAACCGCCGCTCATACTGTCGATCAAATAGTCGAAAGTTTCTTCCTACAACTCAGTTTACTTGTTCTTTACTTCACCATGCTTTCCTGGCACATGCGTTCCACTTAATATGAGCCACATATCCAGCAACTCTACTTGCTAATTTTAAAATTTGAGCTGATTTTGATGGGTGGAGGGGACTCACTCAATCACTGGTTGTGATTGAAACTCAGTGAGGAATTGCACTCAATTGATTTCAATATGAAAAAAAGAAAATATTAGAGAGGAATTCTAAATACACAAACTATCTTCTCACTAGTTATTCACCATCTCTACATCACACATTACATTACACACACACACACACACACACACACACACACACACATCTATTTATAGCAATTGCTAGAACAATATAATCAACAATGGTGGGATGGTTGGTGAGGTTGGTGGCCGACTCTCCACTGCAACTTAGCAACAGTGGGCTAGGGTTGGTGGAGCTGCTGCCGTCAAATCTTGCTGCCATTGCCCCACTTTTCAATTTTAATCTTCAACATCCCCCCTTAAACTTAACTCTCCTGGGTTTGTCATTCTGAGTATTGTCTTCAGTCTTGCAAAAATATCATGCCTAAATGACTTTGTGAAAATGTCAGCAATCTGATCATACGTTCTGCAAGATATCAACTCCATTTTTTCCTTCTTGACATGCTCCCTGATAAAATGATACCGAGAATCAATATGCTTGCTTCTTTCATAGAATACTGGATTGTTCGCAAGTTTAATTGCTGATCGGTTGTTGATGTAGACTTCTTTGGGGTCATTTTGAAGAAATCTCAGATACTTTAGTACATTCCTGATCCATATGCCATGACAAACAGTTGAGCTGGCAGCAACATACTTAGCTTCACATGATGACAGCATTACGATGGGTTGCTACTTCAATGACCATATAAATGTTGTATATATCTCCCATGAAGAATGTGAATCCAGTCGTGCTTTTTTTTTTTTTCATCAACATCTCTTCCCTAATTGCTATATGAATAGTCGATAAGTTTGTAATCACCTCTTGCTAAATATAACATACCATCAGTGATGGTACCCTTGACATAGCAGAGTATCCTTTTTGCTACATTCAAGTGGGATTTGTCACGAGTCTCTTATAGAGTATGTCTAGTCTAGTGCACGTCAAATACCTCAAGATTCCAAATAGACTCTTGAAATATGTGGGTTCAACATCTCCTTGCTCACTCTTTCTCAATTCCAATCCCGTTTCAACTAGAGTTGTAACAAGATTGCATTTGTCCATCCCAAACTTTTTCAGTACTTCATTTGCATAGTGGCTTTGGGAGATGAAGATTCACTTTTCGCTTTGCACGACTTTTATGCCAAGAAAATGAGCCATCTAGCCAATATCCATCATTTCGAACTCTTTGACCATGCTCCTTTTGAAAACGGCAAACATCTCTGGATTGTTGCTGGTGAAAATCTGATCATCAACATATAGGCAGGCTATCAGCATGCTTCCATCTGTCTCCATCTTCATGTATAGCACATGCTCGTAGGGACACTTCTCAAATCCATTCTTTTGGAAATAGTCATCAATTCTCATATTCCATGCACTAGGTGTCTACTTCAAACCATAAAGTGCTTTCTTCAGCTTGTACACTCTATCTTCTTTTCCCTTCGTCACATATCCAGATGGTTAATCGATATTGATCTCTTCTTCTAGAAAACCATTCAAAAATGTTGATTTCACGTCTAGCTGGTAAATCTTCCATCCATTTTGTGTTGATAGTGAAATTAGTAATCTGATGGTTTCAAGCCTGGAAACTGAGGCAAGGATTTATCCATAATCAATTCCTTCTTTTTGTTTATAGCCTTTGGCAACAAGTCTTGCTTTATATCTCTGAACTTCTCCTTGAGCGTTCTTCTTGGTCTTGTAAACCCATTTCACACCAATAGTTTTGCAGCCCTTTGGGAGATTTGTCAACTCGCAAGTCTTGTTCTTCTCGATGGAATGAATCTCCTCATCCATTGCTTTTCTCCATTTATCTTCTTCATTAGCCTTCTCAAAGTTAACCGGATCGCTGGTCAACAATAGATAGTGTAGAGTAACATACTCTTCAATAGGTTCTGTAGTTTCATACAGATCAACTAGATTACAGGCTTTTCTAGGCCTCATGTCAGAGATTTCACGCTGAATTGGTGATGAAGCTTCATTCCTCTGTGGTGAACCATGTGGATGTGTCTGTAGCTCGAGAACTTGTGATTCGATAGTCACTTCTCTTGTCTATGTGGGTTCTTCTCCTTCAAGCGTCAATTCTGCATCTTTGGAAGATTTAGCCTGGTCCCAGTTCCAGGATTCGTTTTCTTCAAAAAGGACATCCCTACTATGAATAACTTTCTTGTTAATGGGATTGTATAGTCGATATCCCATGGTGCTGTCACCGTATCCAACAAGGATGTATTTCTCTCCTTTATTTTTTAACTTTGTCCTTCTTGCTTTTGGGATCTTGGCGTACGCTATGGAGCCAAACACTCTAAGATGACTCAAACTGGGCTTGTGAGTACTCCTGGCTTCATGTGACATCTTTGTATCAAGACTCTTCGTAGGACACCTTTTAAGCAAATAAACTGCACATGATATTACTTCTTCCCAAAAACTCTTGGGCACATTCTTATCCTTTAACATGCTCCTGGTCATGTTAAGGATCGTGCGGTTCTTTCCCTCAATTGCACAGTTCAATTGGGGAGTGTAGGTCGGTGTGAACTGCTTTTGAATCTCTTGTTGCCTAAGAAATTCCAAGAAAGCTTCGTCCTTGTACTCTTCTCTATTAATTTAGGTGTAATCCCAAGAGGGGAGGGAGTGAATTGGGTATTTTTAAAAACCTTTAATATTATTTACCACTCAATCTCTATTTCTATATTTAACAAATTAATTACATGGGTTTGAAGCTGATTTAAATTATTATATCATTGAATTATTTTTTTACCCAATTAAGTGCGTGTGGAGTTAGTCAACGTACACATGCAAGATAGATATTGAAATGCGATGCGGAAAATAAAAGGAGTAAAAGAAGAGAGAAAGCAAACATAATTTTTATAATGTTCATCCAACCCGGCCTACGTCCTCGCTTTGAGTAATCCACTCAAGGATTCCACTAAAACCCTGCTCCTTTAATCGGGACGGAGCTTCCTTTACATTCACTGCTTACAAGGGGCACAATTTCCTCCTCAACTGGTTCACAACCCGAACCGTGATTATAATATATAATATCAAATCTGTAAAACAACTCAAGATTTGCTTTTAACAAAGTTAGTGAGTACAATTGAAACCTAACACATATCTATATGATGAAACTTGAAACACAGTATGTATGTAATGATACAATCGTTATATGAATGATATGCTTCAACCAATTTCCCTTTTATCAAATCTCCCAAGTAGTGATATAAGTAAAAGTTTGGAGAAAAAATTAGGGTTCTAGTTCAACTTACTAAATGCACAAATATCAAATTTGAACTTATCAAAAGCTTTGTCTTGAATATTATAATGATTAAAATCAATAAGCTTCCTTTCAAATTTTCAACACAATATAATCTTTGTAATATGCAAATATATATATATATATATATATATATATATATATATATATATATCATAAGATTTCCAAAGATCAAAAACCTAATATAATATTTTTCAGAAAATATCCCTCAATAATATATATAGTTATGAACACTAAGGATATTTAATCAAGTTGTTTTGTGATATAAAAAATATCGAGTCTTTAACTGAATACACACTTGAATCAAAACCGTTTAACCAATGGTGAAAACTTTTCTCAAGTAGAGATCTTATCAAAAACAATTTATATGTAAGCACACTCAAGATCAATCACTCAACTTATATTCAATAATGGATTTTGAGATAAAAAGTTCTTTGAAAAATAAATATCAAAAGGCAAATCAGTTTAGATGAAAAACTCTATGAGAATAAATATTAACAAGTAGATCGATTTACCAAACCTCAATACCAAAATGATTGCACAACAATCACAAGAAAGCTTTTTGAAGATCAATGTAGCTTTAGCTCAGATTTGAAGTATAAGATTTGAAATCCCAATCAAAAACTCAGTAGTGTGATCTCCCAAGTTGTGCTAAACGTACAATATGCTCAATCGTATGCCAAAGGTTCGATCTCTTTTCACTTCTTGTTTTTCTTATTCTTATTGTTGGGACACTAGAGTTTAGATGTTCATTATATAGGTAACCTTGCCCTTAAAATGAATCTTAACCATTGGATCAAAAAATAATTCGCGTGTTCTCTCATTAAAAAATAAATTTTTAAACTTTCCTGCAGGTTCAGACGACTGAGGGATAAGGCTTGGACAACTGAAGTCCCTTAGAGCTTTGAAAAAATTAACCTGGACATAAGGTCAGACGATTGAGGTTAGGGTTTAGTCTTCTGAAGTGTCGGGTTTAGACGACTAAAGTCTGAGTTCAGTATTCTTATGTGCTTCAGCTAGGTTTTGTGTTTCACTAATAATTTTTCAGACGATAGAACTTATTCTTTGGTCTTCTGAAAATTTTTTCAGATGACTAAGCTTGACTTTGGTCTTCTGAAGTTGAATCTTCAGATGACTGAACGTGGAGTTTGGTCGATTGAACGTGGAGTTCGGTCTTTTGAACTGACCATTTTCTGAATTTTCCCTATTAGTTTGAAAAATTTTCTTTTGCACTCTTTCTTTGCTCTTTTGTAAAATATTTTTTGGGGTTTTAAAAATATTTCTAAGTCCATAAATATCCCCTAAAGATGTTCATAAGATGCATGAGTCCTAAGGTTAGTCTAGGGTATATGTTGAGCATCAAATTAAATCATATGAAATATGTAAATACATTTAGTTCTAAGTATCCATTCCCATGATGATCTTGAACTTGCCGCTTGCATCTTCATTCTTCAACTCTTTTAGTTCCGTGGATTTTTCCAAGATATATATATTTAGTCTTCATGACTTCCATGACTTGCTAGCCTTTCGTGCATGCTAAATATTGTTCATGTTCACAATCTCAATGCATAGATTGAATACCAAGTATTTTGTCATTATCAAAATAGGATTGAACTCATAGAGTCAACATCTTCCATAGTATGATTGGAGTGACTTGATACGATAGCCACTCTATTTCTTCACAAGAGCTTTGAACTCTTTGAACTTGTTGAACACCTATAACTTCCTTTTCAAGAAGTAGACCCAAGTATTCCTGCTGTAATCGTCAACAAAGGTGAGGAAGTATTGGTTCTATCCATTTGAAAATGGCCTTAATGGACCTTACACGTTTGTGTGTACTAGCTAGAGCGGCATGATAGATCTCCAATCGGCTTGCTTTCCAAAGTTGTTTATGTGTTACTTGCTCAAAACATAGCTTTCACATATCACATTTGGGTGGTGGATGTTGGGTAAGCCTTTCACCATCTTCTTGCTCCCCAATTGTTTCAAATTTTCAAAATTTAGATGTCCATACCTAAGATGTTATAACTAGTTTGTGTCCTTGATGATAGCGCTTGAATGCCTTGGTGTATCATGTTGATGGTAAGAGGAAACATTTGATTCTTTTCCATTTGTACTCGAGTAACAAGCTCACCTAAAGCTCTCGTTATCATCATCTGATTATCTTTAAGGCAAATTCGGTAATCTTTCTTTACAAGTTGTCCGAGACTAAGTATATTAGTCTTAATGGCTGGCACATAGTACACATTGGAGATGAAAGCATGGTCTCCATCCTTCCTCATGATTAGGACATTTCCATTTCGTCAAACTGGGACTTTACCGAGATCACCAAATGATATCTCTCCCTGAACTTAATCATGAAGTTCATTAGACAGGTTCTTTCTTCCAATCATCTAATAACTGGCTCCAGAGTCAAGGTACCAAACATTTTGGTCTTGGTGGGTTGAACTGTGTGCCATCAGAATTAACGATTCTCCTTCAACTTTCTCCTTTTCTGCAAAGTTAGCATTTTCATTTACTTCGTGATTTTGGGGATTACCTCTACACTCATTATTGTAGTGTCCATACTTGTGGCAGTTGTAGTACTAAACGTTTCTCTTGTCTGTGTTCGGATAGTTGTTGTATCCCCCTCTTCTTCCTTGTCCTCTACCTTGTGGGACATAGTTCTGTTGATTGTGTCTTTCTTTAATGGGACCTCTTCCACCTTCTCTAGATTCAAAATTTTCATAATTTCTTCCATGAGATCCTCGGCCTCATCCTCTTGCTCGCTGTGATGTCTCCCCCTTTATCGTATCTATCTATAGTGAGGGACAACTTCATTTGGAGGGCTAGCTCCAATGTTTTATAATAACTCCTTCCGTTGACTTTCTACTCATGGGCTTGGAGTGAGCCCACAAGATCTTCTACGAACATGGATTCTAAATCTTTTGTTTCTTTCGTGGTCACAACTATATAATCATATTTTGGATCCAAAGATTGCAAAATTTTCTTGCAAATTCTCTCATCGTTGAGAGTCTCTCCATTTCTTCTCAATTGATTTGATACAACCATAACTTGTGTATAGCAATCAGCAATAGATTTAGTAGATTTCATTCTTAAGGATTTGAAATCATCTCGCAATATTTGAAGACAAAACTTCTTCACTTTGTTTGCACCTTTGTGTGTTCGATGTAGAGAGTCCCAAACTTCTTTGGATGTCTTGGCAGAGGTAATGATTTCGAACATGGCCTCATCAAGGCCTTGGTAGATTATGAACTATGCCTTGCAATCCTTTTTTCAATCGACTCACAAGGTCATTTTTTGAGCATCAGACGTAGTTGTTTCGACTTCTTTTGATAGGCTTTCTCTGTACCCATCTTCAACGATGTCCATGACATTCTGAGCACCTAGAAGGGCTCTCATTTGAATAGACTAGTTGTCATAATTCTCCCATGCGAACTTTGGAATGATCGTTAGGGTAGCATCGTTCGCCATTGAATTTAATATATAGAAAACCGAGTAATAGAGATTGATTTTGGAAAATTTGATGCCACCAATGTGTTCATAAGGTCAAAAAACCTTAGGAACTAGCTTTGGGTTGCAAAGAACCGGTTTTAAAATCACTGAATTGACTAAAAAAAAAATTTTGGATCGATTTGACAGGGCCAATTTGACTTAATGGACATTAACGGAGATAACAGAGTGAGTGATTATTGTTAGGGCCACGTGGCGGCTTCTGGGCATGCCACATGTCGAGGCTTGGATGCGGGTCCATTGGCCAGGTCTAGTTGTCCAAGCGGGTCCAGGTTGTTGGTTGCTAGGTGGGGTCACAAATTGGGTCTCCGGGTTAGATCACACCAGTCGAGTGAAGAAGACACGCGCGGGTGTGTGGAGCACGTGACATCGGAGGTCAGTGTCCTTGCCAGCGTGTGTGGTGCATGTTGTCACGAGCTAAGCTTGTTCAGGGCATTATGCTTGCCTATGACTGCTTATCTCGTGTGCTTGGGATGGGTTTCCATCATGTAAATACTAGTGTAGGGTTAATTTCTACTAGTAGAGTCTTTGTAAGCCAAATAAGGCAGTATGACTCCTCGATCACTTTGATGTTTCCTAGTGCCAGAGTGAGAATGGCCCAGAAAGCTCTTTAGGGGAGGCTGAGTGTTCATCAGTCATTGTAAAACTTACTAGCAATTGTCAACGTGCTTAGCCTACTTGCCTCCCTCGCTAAGTACAACATGTCAACGGAGGATTTGTTAATGAATTACGTTTGCTTCAATATTTACTGCTTGGTTGCCACGGCTTTCATGAATTGATTATTATTTCCGCTGCTATCTGATTGAATGTTAATGAAAGTGTTCCGTGGATGAATGTTGGTAAACGATAGGCTAGCTAGTTAAGCAAGAGTGCTTTAACTAGCGCCGCACGGCCCTTCACAACGGTGTGAAAAAGGCGGACTGTGACATTTGGTATCAGAGCCAAGTCAGTGACACTTGGTGAGAGCCTAAGGTTGAGTTGCTACGTGAATTCGATTGCCTTCGTTGTTGGATTTGGGAAGCTTTGGTAAGTGACCATGGCACCAAACAATGTTGAGAGGATTAGCATGTTGGAAGCACAGGTTGAGGAAACAACCAACACTATGGCCGCGGAGGTGGCCCAGATGAGAGAACTTGTTGATGAGGTGATGGGATCACAAAAGCATCAAGCAGGTTTGATAGGCAACATGTCAGAGGACTTTCGCCACACTGTGGAAACTTTGCAAGCCCGGATGGCAGATCTGGATGCAAAGGTAAATGTGATGGTTCTTTCTATGGGGAACTCCAACACTCCGAGAGTTAGCAAGACCAAGGTGCCAGAACCCAGGACGTATGGGGGTGCCCGAGATGCCAAGGAGTTAGAGAACTTCTTGTTTGATGTGGAGCAGTACTTTCGCGTTGTGACGATGGCCTCTGAACAGGCAAAGGTGGATACTGTGACCATGTACTTGGTTGGTGATGCCAAACTGTGGTGGTGTACCAAGTACAGAGAAATTGAAAATGGAAACTGTGTAATTGATAGTTGGGCAGACTTGAGGAGAGAGCTCAAGGCCCAATTCTTTCCTGAGAACGTTGAGTATAATGCAAGGAGAAAACTGAGAGATCTCAAGCATACGGGGTCAATCTGTGAATATGTGGAACAATTTTCTGCTTTAATGTTGGATATTCGGGATATGTCGGAGAAGGACAAGTTGTTCTATTTTCTTGAGGGGATGAAACCATGGGCAAGAACTGAACTTCATAGGCAAAGGGTTCAAGACTTGTCAACTGCACAAACGGCTGTAGAACGCTTGACAGACTACAGTGGTGATGAGATCGCTTCATCCAAACGGTTTGGCGGAGAGGGAAACAGTGGAAAGTCTTTCAAGAATGGCAAACCCAAGAGTGGGGGAGCCGACTCTAAATCATCAACCTCATAGGAAGCTTCGTCGTCTCAAGGGTTCAACACACCCAATGGAAAGGGGAAGAGTAAAATTGAATGTTTCTTGTGTCGAGGTCCTCATAGAGTTTTTGAGTGCCCTCACAAAGCATCACTTAATGCCTTACAGGCTTCCATTGTAGAACAGGAAGTGGAAGACGATAGGGAAGAGGATGAAGCCCCGAGGGTGGGTTCAGTGCTGTTGGTGAATGCATTGAAAAAGCAGGCAAAAACACCGAAAGTTACACGAGCAAAAGGGTTAATGTTTGTGGACTTGAGGATAAATGGGAAGAGTACTCGCGCTATGGTGGATACGGGAGCTACTTATAATTTTTTTTCGCAGTTGGAAGCAGGGAGACTCAATTTATCCTTAGAGAAGGATACAGGACGCGTGAAAGCAGTTAACTCTGTAGCCCAACCTACTCTGGGAGTAGCCAAGCAAGTGGCTATAAAGCTTGGATAATGGGAAGGTCATGCGAATTTCACAGCGGTGCCATTGGATGACTATCCAGTCATTCTAGGAATGGAGTTCCTAATGGGGACGAGGGCAATGCTGATGCCTTCGGCTGGTTCCCTGTGTCTGATGGGAGATCACTTGTGCATGGTGCAAGTCGTTGCAACGAAAGGAGACAATGAGAAGTCCCTTTCAGCCATACAACTCAATGAAGGATTAGGTCAGGGTGAGCAGACACGTCTAGCCACGGTGGTGGTAGACAAAGAAGTAGGCCAAGAGTTGGAGCCTATGACCATCCAAGCGGTGTTGGATGAGTATAAGGAGGTGTTGCTGGATAAGCTGCCTCAAAATTTGCCTTCATGACGAACTGTGGAGCAAGAGATCGAGTTGTTATCAGGAGTGAAACCACCTGCTAAAGGGCCATGTTGGATTGCGCCTAGAAAGATAGTAGAGTTGGGGAAATAGCTTGATGAAGTGGAAGTGGGATGTGTTCGCCCTTCCAAAACACCGTTGGGAGTATCGGTGTTGTTTCAGAGGAAACATGAAGAGCATCTACGGAAGGTGTTCGACAGGCTGAGGGGAAACAGTCTGAATGTGAAGAAGGAGAATTTCTCTTTTGCTCGGCGGAGCAACAAATTCCTTGGTCAAGTCGTTGAACAAGGTCATATCCGGAGGGGCATGGAGAAGGTAAGGATGATTCAAGAATGGAAGATCCCCAAAACAGTGAAGGAGTTGCGTTCCTTTCTTGGCCTTACTGGATACTACAGGAAGTTCGTTGAGGGGTATTCGCGGAGAATGACTCCAAGGACAGGACTACTAGGGAGGTATTATTGGCCGCACACGCGGGATGATGTGGTTGATTATACCAAAATTTGTCTCACTTGCCAACAAGACAAGGGGGAGCGGAAGAAGTATGGTACTTTCATGGCCGCACCAAAGTACTGTTCGGCAGAAGGGACGACACAATTGTTCCTCGTGACTATTGTGAAACTTTGGGGTTTTCCCCAAGTTATTCTTTGTGACCAAGATTTAATGTTCACTAACAACTTCTTGACAGAGTTTTTCAGGATATTCAGGTCACATCTTGACATCTCTTCGAGTTATCACCGACAGACAGATAGACAGATGAAGAGATTCAGAGAGCTGCTAGATGATTACTTGTGTCATTTTGTCAACGACAACCAGAAGAATGGCGTGCAACTACTTGATGTGGCTCCATTCTGTGGCAATCCCCAAAGGTGTTCAATAACCAACAAGAGCCCTTGTGAGCTTGTTACAGGCCAGCTGCTACTGTTACCTCACACAGTGGGCAAGTCGTACAGACAAAAGAGTCCCAAGGTGTGCATCTTCACCAGAGAATGGAGACTGAATGCAGAGTTTGCCCAAGCCTATCTGGAGAAAGCTTCTAAGAAGATGAAGAAGTGGGCAGATCATGAGAGAAGACTGCAATTTCATGTCAGATGCCTCAAGCCATTCAACGCCAACACCAACAACCTGAGCAGAAGTCAGTCAAACAGCGCAGAGTTGAAGATAGTGCAACCTGACAAGCATGATGTTGAAGAGATCCTTGCGGACAGAAAGTTGATATCCTCAAGGAAGAAGCGGCAGAAGTTCCTAGTGAAGTGGAAGTGCCTTGATGACAAAGAAATCAGCTGGATTTCTGCGGAATATATTCAACCGTTCGTGGACAAATTTGAAGTGTACCTACCGCCAAAAGTCTACAAGGACGTCGACCGCATAAGTGGGGGGGAATGTCACAAGCTAAGCTTGTTCAGGGCATTATGCTTGCCTATGACCGCTTATCTCGTGTGCTTAGGATGGGTTTCCATTATGTAAATACTAGTGTAGGGTTAATTTCTACTAGTAGAGTCTTTGTAAGCCAAATAAGGCAGTATGACTCCTCGATCACTTTGATGTTTCCTAGTGCTAGAGTGAGAATGGCTCAGAAAGCTCTTTAGGGGAGGGTGAGTGTTCATCAGTCATTGTAAAACTCACTAGCAATTGTCAACGTGCTTAGCCTACTTGCCTCCCTCGCTAAGTACAACATGTCAACGGAGGATTTGTTAATGAATTACGTTTGCTTCAATATTTACTGCTTGGTTGCCACGGCTTTCATGAATTGATTATTATTTCCGCTGCTATCTAATTGAATGTTAATGAAAGTGTTCCGTGGATGAATGTTGGTAAATGATAGGCTGGCTAGTTAAGTAAGAGTGCTTTAGTTAGCGCCGCACGGCCCTTCACAACGGTGTGAAAAAGGCGGACCGTGACACATGTGTAGGACGTTGTTTCATTTGCTGGTGCGTAAGGGCGCATGTGGGGTCTCCCAGACTCTGTTTGAAACATGGTTTTCACCACTAGACTCGTTTCGATGCGAATTTCACAATGCTATACTCAATTTTTGATTTTGAACAACTTCAAATCTAGGAGAAAATTTGAATTTCTCTTTGTTTAGTGAATTTTAGTGAAGCTGAACGCTTTGATACCACTGATGGGTGGAGGGGACTCACTCAATCACTCGTTGTGATTAAAACTTAGTGAGGAATTGTACTCAATTTGTAAAATAAACACTCAGATAATTTCAATCTGAAAAATTACAGAGGAATTTAAAATACACAAATCTCTCTTCTCACTTGTTAATGTCTCTCTCTACTCCACATTTTACATTACACACACACACACACACATATCTATTTGTAGCAATTCCTAGAACAATATAATCAACAATGGTGGGCTAATTGGTGAGGTTGGTGGCTGACTCTCCACTGCAATTCAACAGCAATGGGATGGGATTGGTGGAGTTGTCGTAGTCAAATTTTGCTGTCACTGTCCCTCTGTTCAAGTTTAATCTTCAACATATTTAATGATGCGGAAGTTTTGGTGTATAATAAACACAACTAGTAATCAATAGTTTTTAAGAATTTAAAATTTTAATTAATCAAAATTTTGTTAAAATATAGAAAGTTCAAAAACTTCAAAATTTAGATTGCTTAAAATCTTGGGAGGCCTAGCGGTGGGGAGGTACACAACTAGTTGTTTATTTTTACTTTCAATTAATAATAGTGCGTGAGTTTTTTGGAAATGAGAGAGAGAGAGAGAGAGAGAGAGAGAGAGAGAGAGAGAGAGAGAGAGAGAGAGAGAGAGAGAGAGAGAGAGAGAGAGAGAGAGAGAGAGAGAGATTTTTAAATTTAATTAAATTTTTCTTTACTAAAGAAAGGTATTTTTTTAGAAAATAATTTTTTTTATATAAAGAGTTTATTAGAGTAAGCAAGAGTGTTAGAGTGGTTGTATGGGTGCCACGTAGCTGAAAGAGTGATGTATTTTAATCAATACATGGATTGGAACTTGGAAGCCTAAAACTACTTTACCATATATGTAATTACTTGAATTGAGCTGCAATCCAAATTTGATTCATATATATGTATATAAACAACATGGATTTTTTTATTTTCGTTTTTGGTTTGATGAAATTGTCGGTCAGTTGTTATTTACCTAAGTATGATTATTCACTTAATTACAATCCATTGATCGATTTACCTAAATCTAAGGCCAAAAAATTAGTACTTTGGGTCTCCTCAAGCTCTTGTAAAAGTTAAGTTTGGGAGTACGGTTTTGTGAGAGAAAGGTACTAGCATTTCCCACATACTCGTTTGACAAATTGTAATTAATTAATGCATAGAATTATTTCAAATTAAATTAAAAAGATCTTTAGTTAACTAAAAAATATTTTATTTTACTAAATTTAAATATTGATTTTTGTGTGTAAAATGTATGAACCAAGCGATTCGGGGATGTCTAGAGGAGGATTCACTAGATAGACCCTCCTCGAATTTGAGAAACACAAGGTGTAAAATATTCCCTTGCCTTTGTTCCTAAAATAAGGGAGTGCATACACACACATATGCAAACGAGCAAACAATAATTAAACATGCAAAGTAGACATGTTAGTGCATTAAATTAGCCATAAGATACTGAAATACACCCTAATATTTTTGAGAGTTTTCAATAAGTTTTGAGATTTTTTTATAGTTTTTGGAAACTTTTTCTCTTTCATGGGTATTTTGGTTATTTTACAACAACAAATTTTTTTGTTGATTTTCATCATTTAAATTTTTATCTTTTGGGTGAGATGACACGAATGGGGTATTCTCAAGAGGAGGGGTAAATTGAGTATTTAAAAATTTCTTCCTAGGTTATATTCAAATTGCAGCCAGTAATTCGCAAACCTAGGGTATGTCTAAGTAGTCTTAATTCACCCAATTAATCAAGTACACATATATCTAAAAACAAATATAACATTCTCTTCAAATTAAATATTTGCATACAATCATCATATCATATCCCAATTAAGATTTAAGATGTGCATGTAAACTAACTAACAATGAATGCAAACATACACATGGATCATATCTTATTTAAATTTAAATGTGTGTATGCAAAATAATTATAACAATAAAAGAATGAGCATACACATACAAAAATTTAAAGTGCAGAAATTAAATAAGATAATGAGAGAGAGACGCATGATATTTGTTATCGAGGTTCAGCCAAACTAGTCTACGTCCCTAGCTTGGGCATACCTCCCAAGGATTCCACTAACCCTACTCAGTTAAATAAGCGGAGCAAAAGCTATTACAATCTCTCCTTACGGGGTAAGATAAATCTCAGCTCAATTACCAAACTAAACTCAACTAGTCTTCCTTACGAGGCAGAGACACCCCAGTTCATTTACCGAGTTGAACCAAACTGGTCTCTCTTGCAAGACAGAGACTCCTCAATTTAATTAATGGGCTGAATCGAACCACTACATTAATAATATTTTCTGCATAAACAAATGCTTCTAAATACAAGTAAAGAAGTACAACATTTAAGTTCTAAAACATGCCTTCTAATATGATATGAAATATGCTCAGTACAGTAAGGGTGTTTTCAAAAAAAATATTTTCAATCTTTGAACATTGATGTATATGATAAAGTATTTCAAAGATTTTAATCTTAATGAAATATCTCTCCAAAAATATTTTCAATAAGAAGTAGGAGAACCTATGGTTTTTGCTTTAAAATGGGTTTTGCAAAAATGATCTTTGATGTGAGGTAAAATATGCAATAAAAACCTCAAAGTTCAAAGAGACATAAAAATTTTCTCCAACAAAGACTTGCAATAATAGATGTTTGGAGAAGTTAGGATTTGTGTTTAGTAAATGTTTTTGCAATAAATACAATAAAAAATAAATGTCCAAACAAAATACTCTTTTAAAAAAATTTCCAAAGAATGTAACAAAGAGAGTTAAAGAGTATGAAAAATTTAACCCCAAAATGATTTTTTTGAAATAAAAATGTATGTGGGGAAACTTTGATTAAGTGAAAATTTTGAGAGAAAAAATTTGTTAATCAAAGTTGCTAATTAAACAAATGAAAGGGGTATATATAGTTTTTTTTTTTTTTGAAAATTTTGACCGTTGGGGACATGCTCGGTATTTTTAAATTTGTTTAATTAAAAAATTAACTGTGTTTAGGAGCTAGAAATTAACCCAACTTGAGAGGTTTTGTCGATCGGTGCTCGGGATGATCGGCTGAGCACTCATAGAGAATTTGACAATTAAAGTGGGTTCGGTTGACCGAGGACCAGGCCGGTCGGCTGAGGTTGGGGCAATCTGAACTCTTCATAGGTTTGGTCGACCGTGGCACAAGGCCGGTTTGCCGGTTCTTCATGGTCGGTCGGCTGACATGATTTTGAACTGAATGATGATTGGTAGGCTAGGGGTAGTAGAAAAGTCAAACTCAGACGTCGATCGTCCGTGGAAGCATAGTTCAAATTCTGTCAGTCGATCGATCTTTAGTCAAATTTTAACTTCGGGCTTACTGTGTGGTTGGTCAACCAAGGGGTATTGAACAAAAATCGGTTGGTCGACCGTAGCTTTTAATTAAGCCAAAAAATCTAACGTCGGTCGACCAAGTCTTTGTTGAATTCATTTTAGCCCTAATTTTTGACCCCAACCAATTAGTTATTAAGAAAAGGTTTTTTTGTAAAAAGTGTTGGTCCCTAGGGTCTGCCTACAACCTTTGATTTCCTACGGTCAGTCTATGATTCTGTATAAGCATTCAAATCATATCATGCAGATGCATGCATTATTACAGACCAAAGATAAAAACTAAGATGCATATACAAATTAAATCAAGTAAGTCTTCTTCTTCTCCTTTGCTCTTTAATCTTCCATGAAATATATTGGACGATGTGTTCTATAAGTCCTTCAAGCTTCCAATTCCATTCCCTTATGTGTGTGATCTGAGATGTGAACTTGTTCACAAACTAAATACACTTATAAGTAACTTGAGCCTTGTTAGCATCAAAACAAGGATCAGATTTAAAAAGTCAACAAGATAGGAGAGTCTTTTACAACCCATGCAACTCGACATGGAAGTAAAAGAGACCTCCAACTTCAGTAAAAATTGAACAACATCAATTCTATATAGGGTACTTGTCCTTTCACGTGTCTATGTGTCTGTTTCCTAAACTCTACACATATCGAAAATGAGTCTTCCTCTTTGCATGAATGATAGTAATAAATATAAGATTAATTTGCCACTTGTCTAACATTTAAAATATAAACACACAGACATATAAAGGGAGAAGAAGTTCCCTTTATAATTTCCCATGAAAGGAACTGTTGTTGTTACTTTTTTTTACTAAAGCTGGAGGTCTCTTCTCCCTCCATATAGAGTTGCATGGGTGGTAAAACGCCCCCCTCTTCCCCATAAGATAAAAATTTAAAAGTTGAAGAAGCCATAGAAAAGATTTTATATACTAAAATTGAAAATTCCAAAAAACCTATTTTGTCATATAATAACCAAAATATCCATGAAAAAAAAATTAAAGTATTCTAAAAGCATAAAAGGGAAATTTGGCAATCTTCAAGTGACAAAAATCATAATGTCAAATATACCCTCAATATGCTTTCATAAAAAATTAAAATTCCAAATAAGTCCCATAACCCAAAATTGACTGTGCACCCTTTTGATCTTGACTCTTATCTCTTGAATTTCTTATTATTCAAATTTCCTTCACTCCCATCTAATGAATGTCTATTCAAATTTCTCCATTCTCGTCCTAGATTATGTCTATTTAAATCCTAAGAGGCAAACTTTCTTTTCCTTCCCTACTAGACTCCCACCTCACGTTTTGGACCTTCATTGGTGCTCGCTCTATCATTGACCCTCATGGTGCCTATGCATGTCACAATCTTGCATTTTATCCAAGTCATCACTGACAACCTAAGCTTCTGAAAATCATGTTATGGACAAGCATTGTCTCCTCCTTCATGGATTTCCTGGAGGTTCCCATTATATGAGATAAAAGTTACCTCCCAATGAAAGGTGTCTGTGTTTCCCCTCCAAAAATGGGTTACTTTGGTTTTTTATGGGAGCATACAACTTTAATTTTAGATTTTAAATTTAAATCAATCTTAATTTTAAAACATTCAAAAAAATTCGTGATTTTTTTTTTTTTTTTTGTAGCATATGGCTCATATCGAGTATAACACATATACCTAGAAAGAACACTAAAGAAAACAAAGAATGTGGTCTAAAGGAGGTTTTCCATAAGTACATCAATGATTTCTTCTAGAATCCAATTAGGAAGAGAACCGTTAACAATTTTGTTTGGCATCATATTATTTTTATTGGCAAAGACAATTGATAGGTTGGGTGTGTGGGGCTAACACCTTCGCAGTACGGTATAGGGGTATTTGAGGAATTTTTCTAATACCTCTACATGGCTAGGGTTAGTATAAATACAATGATGTAACCCTACTTTCGATGATAGTGATATTCGGCAGCCGCTTGCTTCCGTGGAAGTAGGCATTCTACTAATCCACGTTAAATATATCTATGCATGTGTTTCTTACTTTCCTTATCTTTGTGTGTTTCCATATTATTCATCATAATTGCTACACTGATCTTTTCTTTTCCCAACAATTGGTATTAAAGCCATAGGTTACATGACTGAGATTTCTTCTACGAAGTTCAACATGGTCAAGTTTGACGGATTTGAAAATTTTGGATTATGGGAAAGGAGGTAAGGATTTGGTAGTGCAGCAGGGCATAGTGAAGGCATTAAACAGAAAGCAATTAGAACACATGGATGACATTAGTTGGACGAAACTGGAAGCGAAGGCTGTTGCAACTATTAGGCTTTGTCCAGCTGATGATGTGATGTATCACTTCATGTATGAGGAATCACTAGTGGGAGTTTGGTTGAAACTAGAAAGTCAGTATATGTCCAAGTCATTGACAAACAAGCATTATCTTAAGCAGAAAATGTATGGTCTTAAGATGTCAGAGGATCTGATCTAAACCAACATATAAACCTGTTCACTGATGAGTGACATAAATTAGAATAAATTATCACTTCTTAACTTTAAACATTAGCCTAATTTTATTTATTTTTTCCAATTTTAGGTCTCACTACGTTCGTTTAATTTTATCACAGATTTGAAGAAAATAAAGATTCTTGGAAATTAAATTCGAAATTTAAACATGAAGCAAGGTAGTGAGCTATGCATGTGAGCGGTTAAGTGCATTTGTGAGCGGTCCACGTAACGAACCATGCAAAAGAAGGTCGTGTACATGCTGGAGGGTTCTACTTATTTGAGGGTTTTAAAAAGCAATTTTTGAGGAGCAACAAAAGGAGGCGGCATGTGCATGCATAGGGGCTGGCTGGAACCCGTGCGTGGAGTGGCTGGTTGCACAGAAGAAAAAAATAATCATTAGGGGAACAGGAAGGCTGCACACGATGGCTGGGGAAGTATGTGATTTTTTTGCTATTCTTCAGAGAAAAGAAAAATGGTGAACTTGTTTATGTGGAATTTAATTTTCAGCATGAACTAATTTTCTTCATTCTAGGAAAACAATGTAATCTAGTTTTAAACTATGCTTGCTTTTCTATGCTAATTTGAAGTAATTTTTTTCTATGTTTGTTTGATTTATTTCGAGCTTATTGCTTTTAATTAATTGACCATTAATGAGATGATTTTTATCTTGTGATTTGCTACCGAAAGGGGAAATTATAGGATAGATATTGGATATTTCAGCATAGGTAAATATAGAGATTGAAATACTTGTATGAACCTATGTAATATTAAAATTGTGGGTCTTATGACATTTTTGCTTTATTAATTTGCATACTCTTATGTTAAATAATGAACAAGAATAGTTTTCAATTGACTATCGAAAGAGGTTTTTGGGAAGAATTGGAGATTTGCTAACAAACATAAAAAATGAAATCTTATTAGTTAGATGAATAAAGCATAGAGAGAGACTAGGTGAAATCGATTTTCTAGAAGTTTTCTTTCTCATTTGATACTTGGCAAACAGTTTTATTTTCCTTTGAATAGTTTCTTTAAAGTGATTTTATTTCAATTTGCACTTACAAAAATCTTAATTTCTTTTCTAAATAAAGTCAAGTTTAGTATAATTTTGATACTTGGCAAAAGTAAGTCACCAATCATTGAGGACGATACTCTTCTCATCACTTTACTATAAAACTACAATATTGTGCACTTGTAGTTTTGCACCGATCAAGTTTTTGGCGTTATTGCTGGGGATTGATTTCTTTTTATTTTTCCCAATATCGATCTTTGTTTTAATTTAGAATTTTATTTTTTTATTTTTATTTATTTATTTTTTATCGTTTTCTTTTCAAGTGTGCTTTTGATGTTGGATGCACCGTGCTAGAACCAGTGACATTACTCCTTTTGATCCGAAGATTGAAAGAACTCTCAAAGCACTAAGAAAGAAGAAGGTACTAGCCATGGATAACGGACAAGCGACTGTGTAGCCACGTGCCTCATAGGATTATATGCGACCATTATTGATTTGAAGCAAATTGATCTGAAGTTCAAAGATGAAGACAAGGCATTGATGTTACTAAAATCATGACCTGCTTCCCCTACGTACGAAAATTTGGTTACAACTCTGATGTGAGGAAAAGAAACTCTTGAATTGGAGGAGATCACAAGTGTTCTATTAGGTTTTCATTAGAAGAAGAAAGCCAATGATGAGAATTTACAAGGTGAAGGGCTTATGGTAAGGGGTAACCAAGAATGTGGGAAAAGCAAGTCCTAAAGTGGAATAAGTAACAATAAATCTCAGTCCAATTCCAATAAAAGGAAGGAAAAATGCTGTTTTAAGTGTGGGAAAAGGGGGCATATAAAATGAGATTATCTAGAGAATAAAAAAGGGAATGCAGAGAATAAAAAGGGTCTGTCAAAATTTGCGAATGTAGTGGAAGAAGAAGACTCAAAGAGTAGTGGCATGCATATGTATTTTGTTTCATCTGGTTCAAATCATCTCACAGATTCTTGGATTATGGATTCAGCATGCTCCTATCACGTGACTCCCAATAAAGATTGGTTTGAAACCTACATGTTAGTAAATTCTAGTTCTATTATGAAGGGTAAAGATACTTTATGCAATGTTGTTGGAATAGGGAATATCAAAATTAAAATGTTTGATGGTGTTGTTAGAACATTGTGTGATGTTAGACTTATACCATATTTAAGGAAGAATCTTATTTCATTAGGAACTTTAGATTGTAATGGGTTTAATTAAAAGTCTGAAAGTGGAGTAATGAAGGTGAGTAAAAGTGTCTTAACAGTGATGAGGGGCCAGAAATTAGTAAGAAATATCTATACACTGCTAGGTACCACAGTTGTAGGTGAAGCTGCAGCTGCAGAGTTTAAGTCAGATAGTACAGTCTTGTGGCATATGTAATTAGGTCATATGAAAGAGCATGGAATGATGGATCTTCATAAGAGAAATCTGTTGAAGGTTGTCAAAACATGCAAGCTTAATTTATGCAGGCATTGTGTTCTTAGGAAACAAATTAAGGTACAGTTCAAGACAACCACTCATAAGACGGAGGGAATTCTTGACTATGTTCATACACTTGTTGTAGAGACCCAAAGAATTGCAGCAGTTAAATAATAAAAGAAAAGAAAGAAATAGGAAAATTTTGAAGGGGACTTATAGGGTCTCATCGACAAATGCAGGGCGCTCATCGACAAGCATCCTTATTGGGCTTGTCAACATGGACTTTCGTCTCGTTGACGAGAAGTTACCAAGAGGGCCATTTCCAGGGCCCGAATCTCGTTGATGAGGAGTAGATGTTCGTCGAAGAGATTACTGTTTGGACTCATCGACGAGGAAATTACAGTTAGGTGAGCAAATCAGGCTCGCGCATAGAGGGGACTACAATACTGCCTTGTGTGTGGGGTGAGTAGTTTGGGAAGTCATTTTTTAGTAGTCTTTAGGTCCAGATGTGGGTAGTTTGGGAATGGTTGTGTATGCATATTTTGGGAAATATTCTGACACTCAGATATTGTATATATTGATATGGTTGTATGTATTCTACTTTCCACTGCGTAGGTAGTTTATTGTGTCTCAAATTCCACAGTTCTTATCTGGTCCATGATGATGGTTTGATTTATATTCAAAGGTATCAGAGTAGGGCAATTTGTATAGATAATATAAAAAAAATAAATGGTATGTAAAATCAAGTCATTACAGTTTGGTATCAAAGCCTAGGTTGCTAGGTTCTGTAGACTTTAGAGTGTAGCAAAAGATATATCGGAGTATGGGAAAGGATTTGAGGTTTGTTCTGTGGTTTGGGTACATGATTTCTATGATGATTTCTGTGTCTTTCCTGGGATAACGATTTTAGGAAAGCCATAGTAAACAATTTTCGGGTCGTGTGTCTAGGTTGATTTTGAATTAAGATCAGGGAGGATAGTTAATCATGAATATGAGAATCTGATTAGACGAAATAAATTAGATCTATATAGGAGATAGGGTCCTTAAATGGTGTTCTTTGTCTTTTTAGGATAGACCCAGGGAGCAGTGGTACGAATGCTGGGGGTGATAGAGCAGGACCTTGTAGTATGGGAGGTGGAGATACTGAGGCAGTATTGGGTAGCATCACCCAGCAAGTGATGGCTGAGATGGCTAGGAGCTCAGGGCAGCATGGCTGCACGATCGAGCAGTTTACGTGGATAAAGCCCCCATCTTTTGTTGGAGGTGCTGATCCGATTGTGGCTGAAAATTGGGTCGAGGACATTGAGGAGATGTTGGTAGTGCTTCCATGTACACAAGAATAGAAGGTAGTATTTGCGACGTTCAAACTAACAGGAGAGGCAAAACGCTGGTAGAGATCAGCAAGGATGATTGAGGAACAGAGGCTGGATCTAGTGCCAGTGATGTGGAGTCGATTTAAGGAGCTGTTCTTCGACTCATATTTCCCTGCTATCATTGAAAGCGCAAAGGCAGTAGAGTTCATGCACTTAGCTCAAACCCCTAGACCCTACCGTGGAGGTTATCAGATGCCCCGTGGAAGCCAGTAGAGGAATGTAGCCCCTGCGAGGGTTTATGCTTTGAAGCTAAGAGACGCTGAGACTACTGCAGGTGTAGTGACAGGTACCTTTACTATTTTATCATATCAAGTTATTATTTTATTTGATTCAAGTGCTACTCATTCCTTTGTGTTCGCGACCTATGTTAAATTGTCTGAAAACGAGACCTAGTTATTAGATGTAGAATTGTCAGCAGCTACACTGTCAGGGTCAGTGATGAAGTGTCATAGAGTGCTCAGGGGTTATTTAGTAGAAATTTAGGCGAGGGTATTACCGGCTAACTTGATTGTGCTAGATACGCATGGATTTGATGTAATATTGGGTATGGACTGGTTGACAACTAACTATGCTAGTATTGACTGTCATTTGGAAAAGGTAATACTCAGACCACCAGGCAAGCAAGAATTTAAATTTGTGGGATCGCAGATGTGTTCCCCACCTTAGTTAGTGTCAGCTATGCAGACAAGAAGACTGCTCCTAGAGGGATGTCAAGGATTTATGGCATTTGTAAAGGAAATGTCAGAAAATTAATTAAAGCTTGCTAATACGCTAGTGGTGAAGGAATTTTCATATGTTTTTCCAGAAGAGCTACCTGGGTTAACTCCCGATCCTGAGGTAGATTTTTCTATAGATTTACCTCTAGGGACAACACCGATCTTTAAGGCTACTTATCGTATGACTCCAGCTGAATTAGGAGAATTCAAAGACCAGTTGTAAGATCAATTGAATAAAGAATTTATTACACCCAGGGTATCATCCTGGGGAGCACCAGTGTTATTCTTAAAGAAGAAAGATGGGGTCTATGAGGATGTGCATAGATTATAGGGAGATAAACAAGGTAACCATTAAGAACAGATATTCTCTACTCTGTATAGATGATTTACTTGATTAGCTTCATGGTACGCGAGTCTATTCTAAGATCATCCTTAGATCAAGCTATCATTAGGCAAAAGATAAGATAGAGGACATATCAAAGACATCTTTTAGAACCATATACGAACACTACGCATTTTTGGTGATGTCGTTCGGGTTGACTAATGCACCAGCAGTGTTTATGGATTTAATGAATCAAGTGTTTCATCAATATCTAGACCAGATTGTTGTGGTTTTCATTAATGATATACTAGTCTACTCGAGGATTTTTTAGAAGCCTGAGGCACACTTATGGTTGGTACTTTAGACACTCAGGGAAAAGAAATTGTATGCCAAGTTTGGTAAATGTGAATTCTAGCAAGAGAAAGTTGCATTTCTGGGGCATGTTATATCAGGGGATGAAATTTTTGTGGACCCTAGTAAAAGAGGTAGTGGTAAATTGGGAAAGGCCGAGGAATGTTCAAGAGATTAGGAATTTCTTGGGACTGGCGGGATATTACCATCGATTTGTGGAGGGATTCTCAGGATTATCAGGGCCTTTGACGCGACTAAGCAGGAAGAATGACATATTTGTGTGAGATGATGAATGTGAGCAGAGCTTCCAGGAATTAAAACAGTGGTTTGTCATTGCACTAGTATTGACGATTCCATCTGAAGATGATGGCTATGTAATTTATAGTGACACGTCTTTAAAAGGGTTAGGTTGTGTGTTGATGCAACATAGTAGGTTTATAGCTTATGCCTCCCGATAGTTGAAAGAATATGAAAAGAACTACCTTACCTATGATCTGGAATTTGTTGCAGTGGTACACACACTAAAGATTTGGAGGCATTACTTGTATAATGAGAAATGTGAGATATTCTCTAATCACAAAAGTTTAAAGTATTTCTTCACGCAAAAATAGTTGAATATGCAGCAAAGAAGATGGTTAGAGCTTATCAAGGATTATAATTGCACCATCAGTTACCATCCAAGGAAAGAAAATGTGGTGGCTGATACACTGAGCCGTAAAATAGAGGGTACAATACAGTTAGCAGTAGTAATTCAGCACTAAATTCAGATGGACTTGAAAAGGCTTGGTATGGAGTTAGTGGAGGATGGTCACTAGACATTTATTGCCAACCTGGTTGTGTAGTCTATGCTATATGAAAAGATTAAAATTGCTCAGAAAGAGGATCCAGAATTAGCAGATGTAATAGTTAGAGTACAAGATGGTTAGGGAGATGAGTTAAGCATTTTACATGATGGGGCTTTCAGGTTTCGCACCAGATTGTGTGTGCTTGCAGATGATGATATTAGGAGAACGATTTTAGAGGAGGCTCACAAATCTCTATACACGGTTCATCCTGACAGTACTAAAATGTATAGGGATCTGTGAGAGTATTTCTGGTGGAGTGGCATGAAGAGGGAGATTGTCGAATTTGTACAGCAGTGCTTGATGTGCTAGCAGGTTAAGGCTAAGCACAAAGGACCTGCAGGGCAGTTGCAACCACTTTATATCCCTGAATGGAAGTGGGACCACATATCCATGGATTTCATCACTAGGCTACCACCGACACTGCATGGTCAGAATGCTATTTAGGTAGTTGTTGATCGGCTGACGAAAAAAGTTCACTTTCTACCTATTAAAGTTAGGTACTCTATGAATAGATTGACAGAGATCTACATTCAGGAGATTATTTGACCCCATGGAGTGCCAGTATATGAAATTGAGATAGCTTTTCAAGAGGGGGGGGTGAATTGGATTTTTAAAAATATTTTAATTTTAATACTTTGTTTTTCAACAATCAGAACAATTTAATACAAAATCAATTCAACCACAACCAATCAATAAGATAATCAAAATCTTGATCTTTGGATCAATAGCCCTGTAATAAATTGTAAAGCACACTAAATTTATGTAAGCCCTGTGTTTATTCCAAACTCACAATTCTTCTTAGTGTTTAGTTTTTAAACAAACTTTCATATTAATAAGTTTAGGATGATCAACCAACATAGTCCCTTTCGGTTTCTGCAATCAATGCTGATCAAGCCAAAACAAATTATCCTCCGGTCTATTTAACAACCATACACTCAGAATTAACAATTTTAAAGCATATACGCAGGTTGTAAGTATTGTTGAAAAATAAAGAGTAAGGAAGAAAAGAGAGACACAAGGTTTTACGAGGTTCGGCTTATACCCAGCCTACGTCCTCGCCTTTGGTAAACCACCAAAGGATTCACTACTTCAGTTCCATTGACGGGTGGAATAATACCGATTACAATCACTCCTTCCGTTAGGATAGAGCCTGCCTCTCCAAACGATATTCCCTCATTTGGTCCAACGATTCTACAACCTTGAATCGTCTATAAACAAGAACCAAGATAGAGAAGAGTTTGTGTACGAGAAAATACTCTCACAGTAGAGTAGGTTAGTACAACATTCAGCACAAGTATACTTCAAAGTAAATCAAATATAAAAAGATTGAAGCTCAATACTGATTTTAGATCACCAAATATCTTCCAAATATTGAAAGATTCAGACTTTGAAAGCTTTACTTTGGAGTTTGAATCAGCAGCAATTTAGTATTTGAAGTTGAATGAACACAAGAGAGTTTGAGAGCTTTTTAGAGAACTTTGATTGCTGGAAATTTCTTAGTGTATAAAACCTTTGAAGTTTGGGGCTATTTATAGATGTTTAAAAAATAATTCCTTGCCCCCAAAATTTCCTTGAAGTAATCCCCAAGTTTTTCAAAATAGTAGTGCCAAAAAATCCATTTAAAAAATCTTCCCGTTGGAAGTTTTTAAGCCAATGTTCGAGTGGCAGTCGCCCGCCACGACTTGGCAGTCACCTATCATAGAAGAAACTTAAAACACAGAACACTAGCAGTCGCCTGCCAGAACCCAAGCAGTTGCCTGGCATGACCACCTAAGCGCTTGGCTATGTTCAGGCAGTCGCCTGGCACCCAACTGCCTCATTGAAAATTTTTCATATAATTTGGGCAGTTGTCTGCCACATGAAGGTAGTTGCTTGGCCCTTCTGTTTTACTAAAAAAACTTTTCTTTTTTAAAACCCTTCTTTTCTTTGATTTGAAAAACATACTTTAGGTTTTCTAAGAATATATTTCTAAGTTTCTTTTGATTTTATGAGAGCTTCAATTCAGTTTATACTTGAAATTAACTTGAAGTACTAACATACAAACATCCTTAAAACTTTATTCCTTTGATCTTCTAGTATGTCCTTGTTCTTCCATCATCTTTGAGTTTCTGATCTTTTCTTTAAGCTTTCATCAAATTGTCTTTAATCCTCATGCTTTTCAAGATCTTTTTTGATCCACAAACTTTATCATCATTTTGAGCTTTGTCACTACTTTTAAGTTTTTCCTTGTTCTTGAAAAACTTTCACTTAAACCATATTAAACACATCATGATTTGTTAGCATCAAAATAAGAATTGTAAGCCTTGTTAGGCCATATTACCGAGTTATGTTAAAACAATCCATAAAACCATGGTATTCCTCCGCCATAAGTGAGGGTAAATAATAAAATAAGAAAATCTTTTACCTTTATGGGATGATAGAGTGTATAGATGGTCTTCAACCTAGATAGTAAATTTCGAGGACGAAATTTTATAAAGAGGGGAGAATGTAATAACCCAAAAGATTTACGCAGGGCCTCGTCGACGAACATAGGGAGTTTGTGGACGAGCGCATACGGAGGCCTCGTTGACGAAGCCACGCCTCGTCGATGAAAAGATACCGAGAGTGGTTTAAGCAGTCTGAAATTCATCGACAAGGAAGTAAAGTTCGTTGACGAAATCACTTAAGAACTCGTCGACGAGATGACGTGTCTCATCGACGAATTTAGGGCTATAAATAGTGAAAAATCGGGTTAATTAGTAGAATTTTGGCATAAAACATCCTCTCTCTCTCTAAACACATATCTCTCCTTCTCTTTTCGATTTGGGCCCACTTCTCACCAGATCAAAAATCCGAGGCCACCACGACGCTCCTGGTGAAGTTCTTTGCAAGACTACTGGAGCTGATCGTTGGTGGAAGTGGTTTGAAATTGATCCCAAATTCAGGGTAAGGTGTTTTATTTAGAAAATGCTTTCCCTGAAGTTATAGGAAATGTTGTATGCAGGAAAATACTGATGTTTTGTTTTGGGGGATGTCATTTTCAGGATGTTGAGTGGAGAACCCTGCGAGTGTAGGGCTAGAGTATTGTAAGGACTTTTCAGGAACTAGGTAAGGGAAATATGCTAAGCTAGGAGATTTGACTATGTTAACAGAAATTTTATAGTTGCATATATACCAATTATTTTGTAGTTTTACAGAATATGAGATGATAAAGTATGTGTGGCCTAAGTAGATATTATTTGATATAGATTTTTATACAGTTATCCCAGTATATGATGTTATGCAGAACATAGGGATATAACCAGATATTCACAAATATTGTACAGATAGATGCATGAACATATACAGTTTTATATATATTCAGATAGTTTCACAAATGGATATATATATATATATATATATATATATATATATATGATTCAGATACAGAATATTATGTTTTCCTAAATGTCATAACATTCAAAGTATACAGACAGATTACACAGATAGCAAGTACAGACAGATTATACAGTTATAGCATCAAGATGCCACATATATTACAGTATTTACAGTATAGATTAATTGTGTTATGGTTATTTTGGAAACAAAATGAAAACAGTAAAAAGAGAGTACGGTACCGTTGCTATATACAGAATAAAGTGCAACCACATATCTCAGATAGTGTGTGAGTACCGTCAAACTGTACTCAGAGAGGATGCAGCTCTCCAGTTTAGTGGATTGAGGGGACCAGTTTGATGAGGTAGCAGCCAGTACCGAGCTTAGGAGTGGATGCAGTTTGGTCGGACTGAGTTAGTGTAGAGCATGATGACTTACCTAGGGGCCGACCAGAGTTAAGTCCCGCGTATGGGCCGCACAACCCTATCATGAGGGGTCAAATCGTGACAGACAGAGTCCCAAGAAAAGAACACAATTATGTATATGTATGTGTATACAGTTTATAGTATTTATTAAATATAGTATGGTATTAGCAGTATGAATGATAGAAAGTTCAGATGATACCAATATTTTAAGCTACTATACATGTGATATACGTTTTTTTACAAATTTTCCAGATCATGTAGTTTTAAATATAATTATTATAGTTATACAACTTGGTCACCACACACTAGTAATAGCATATTTCCACTTACTGAGCATCATTTCACCCCATTAGTTTACCATTTTTCAGGTGAGCCGGCTAGGTGAGCAGATCAGGCTCGCGGATAGAGTTGACTTGGTTACCTTAGTTGTAGGGTAAGTTTGTGACAGGGTTTTATATTTTTTGGGGGGTAGGTGATACTGGAGGGAGTTGTTTTATATGGTTATGGTCTGAATATACTGAATTTTGGTATTGTATAGTATATATGGTTGTATGACTTATGTATCTGCTGCGTAGGTATGGTTATGTATATATATATATATTCTTTAAAAAAAATGGTGTAAATTTTGAGGACGTTACAGAGTGGGCAAGCCTTGCTCAGCTCTTCTCTTGTCTTCTCTTGTGTTGCTATTCTTCACCATACTCAAGGTTACCTTTCCATTTGGTGCTGAATTACTAAGAGCTACCACCAACATCTCCTAACTATCTTGTAATGAACTTAGCAAAATCAATGCTTGAATTTCATCTGCAATAGTTAGTTCCATGCTTGCCATATTATCAAGAATTTCATTAAATTAATCTAAGTGATCTGAAAAATTTTATCCATCACTTAATTTTAAATTCACAAGCCTCCTTACCATGAAGGTTTGGTTCTGGGCATTCTTTGACTCATACATCTCTCCCAGATGTTGCCAAAGTTTGTAGGCATTTGTTTCTTTGGTTGTATCATGAATCACCCTCGTCTCAACCCATTGTTTTATAACACTGACACCTTTTCTATTGTACTTCTTCCAGTCAAACTCAGTTTTTCCACTTGGCATGATCCTTTTGCATTCAATGAGATCGAACAGATCTTTATAGTACAATAAATCTTCCATCATTATCTTCCAGATGGAATAATTTGTCTCTGTAAGTCTGATCATGGAACTGCAGCCAAGACTTGTATACTTTCCTCCATTTAATATACTTTGGTACTATGTGTGGACAATTGTAGTGAACAATGTTACTACAAATCTCAAAAATTAAAAAAAGATCCAGCCATTAAGGCATTATCAATACACAACAATAAAACCAGCCATTAAGGCGGTGTTGATACACAAAAATAAAACAAGTCGTCAATACGGTATTAATATACAAAAATAAAACCTGCCAACAAGCCAGTAAACCAGTAGCTCTGATACCCATTTTTGGGAAATGAATCTTGCCCAAGATCAAATAACACATACATAAATAACACACAAGATTTACGTGGTTCAGCCAATTTAGTCTACGTCCACGAGAGAGGAGTAACTTTACTATATATATGGGTATACAGTGAAGGAGGAGGAGGATTACAACACACTCAACTCACTCACTCACTTTAGTACACATTCACAGTGCACTCACACTTGTTGTGCCTTCACTCACTCTCACTCTCTGTGTACATACAATGGAGGGGAAGCACTTCTTTTATAAGAGGAGATCATCGCAGCCCAATTCACTACAAAAATCTATTTTCCTTCTTTGTCAAAAAGGTGGGTGATGTTTGGTGCAACCAATTCTGAATTACAGCCATATTCCTTCCATGTGAGGCCGGCCACCACGTTCAATAATAATATTCTTGCCTTCTAAATGAGGTAGGCCCCAACAACAAAACCCGGTCAAACCTGGTCAATTTTTGGCTCTGTTTGCGCTAAGTGCAACTAAGACTCAAACACACAATGCTCCATTCTTAAGTGCCAATGCCTTTCCACCGCACCATGCTCGTGGGGGCGATAACAAATTTTTTTTTCCCTAAGTTCGTCGACGAAACCCTATTTTCTCCCTTTTTTTTGTAGTGATCCAAAAAAATAAAAACAAATAAATAAGTAAATAAATAAAAATAAAAATAAAATTAAACAATTATTATTATTAATTAAATAATACAATATAATATAATAAAATAATAAGATAATATAATATATATATATATATATATATATATATATATATGTTCCACAAAAAAATTGTTCAAAATAGGATCACACGTTTTAGTCAACTATTCTTTTTAAATTTTACCATTACATAATCCAGTCTGTTTTGGAAATATATAGAAAAGAAGATTTTTTTGTCAAGAGTCTTAACTATATATATTGACCTATTACTTTTTTTTTTATTGGTATAAATCAAGCCATTATACATTTTATTAGAGAAGATTTTTTGTTATTGTATATGAAAGATATCTTTATACCATTGCCAAAAAAAGAAAAGTTGACAACCTTCACACAAATAAGTAAAAGATATATTTAGAATCAGCTGGCTTTAATAAAGAATGTTAGATTTCTCTATAATAAATGTTTTTTCCTATGTCTTTTGTTTGCCATTTAATAGCCATAATTTAGATTATTTATTTATTTTTTAAATATTTACAATTATTAATTAGCCAAATTCGTTGTCTTTTCATTTCTCGTGCAACTTTATATTACCGGTCAAAGATTATTTCCATCACATAAATATAACATGATACATGCATTGTATTATGTGATGTTCCCATAATTAAATATTAGAACTTCTATATTATGCCTATCAAGTTTGATTATGGGAGGAATATTGAAAAAAATACATGATGTGATAAAAATTATCTTTTATTAAATTATGGATGGAATGAAAAAATTCATGATGTGACACAAATTATCTTTTATTGTATATATATATATATATATATATGTATGTATATGTATATGTATATGACATGAATTTATTGACCTTTGAGTCATTAGTCATTATTGAATATCTCAAGATTCATAATAATGATAATAATAATAATAATGCAGCTTTGTTTTCTATATATCTGTGCTCCACTTTGTCCTCAAGATATGTCCTTAAGTTTTAATAATTTAAGGTATAGCTCCGCTGCTCAAATGGGGACTTTAGGAAAGTTTCATATTTTTATTTCTTCATACTTGTTCATATATTGCTGCAGTAATCAATATATTTGATATAATTTCCTTTATATATATTATAGGTTACGTCCATGGATTTTAAACTTTTCCTGCAAATCATCCTAGTCCTGCTTGGATGTTCAATACTTTTGGAAAATAATGGTATTCAAGGTGACAGACTTTTATCTGGACAAGAAGATTTAGAATTGGAAGAGCAACTGAAGCATATAAATAAGCCAGCAGTGAAAACGATACAGGTAAAAGATCCCTTCCCCTATGCTTAATTTTTAGATGAAAAGAGATGTTATAGATTTAGTTTGGAAAGACCCATTCATTGTTCTTGCTACTACTCTCACTAGATAATGCAATGTGGCCAAATGAAGCCTTGTATCACGGTCCCATATCATCACTGTTCTCAAAATTTACCACGTGGATGTCTATTCTTTTCTTATTAAATGTTTAATGAAATAATAAGTAATATAAAAGGAATAACTATTGCCCACATTTTCAAATTTTGACTATATTGCATTTTATTCTTAAGAATAATTATTCCGTAAATGAAATGCACCTTTGAAACGCGCGCATGCACATACATGTATACATTTATAAATACATACATACATATACACACACACACACACATATATATATATATATATAATACACACACACACGCATGCACATACCTCTAGACATCTATCATCCCCTTTTTCAACCACCTACGTTATTGGCATGAAAGATTTAATCTTTGAGGGTTGCATATAATATATATTGTAATTGAATTGAGAAAATTATCTTTCTTCTGCAGGTAGAGTATGGTGATACTTATGATTGTGTTGATTTCTTTAAGCAACCAGCATTTGATCATCCGTTACTAAAGAACCATAATTTTCATCCCCAGGTTTATACTGCTAACATTTTCTTCCAATCAAATATCTTCAACTGACTTCTTTGTTGCAAATGCAATAAAGGCTCTTAGTATATTCTCATTAAATTTTGTGTAGATGAGACCGAACTTCATTCCTAAGAAGGACAAATACACGTCAATTGCTAAAGAAATACCATATCTTGGACTCAAGGGTGGAGGTTGTCCTACCGGAACAGTTCCCATTAGAAGAGTTACTAAAGATGATCTTATTAGAG